>NC_079312.1:73777910-74080940 GCF_029931775.1 Euleptes europaea | reverse complement strand
CAATACTGACTTTGATGGACCAAGGGTATGATTCAGTAAAAGGCAGCTTCATGTGTTCATGTGAGTATACTACGCTGATTCAGCAATATTGGCTGCCAGTTAATTTCCAGGCTCGATTCAAACTCCTGGCTATATGCTCAAAAGCCCTAAACAGACTGGGACCACAGTATCTTGAGGGTTGTCTTCTTCCATATAGACTCACTTAGGCATCTAAATCATCCTGAAAGGTCCCTCTCGTCTCCATGTCCTCCCTGCTGTCTGAATTATACCTGGTTGTCATAAGGGAAGGTATTCTTGGAAGTATCATACATTTAAAATGTCCTCTCCAGGGAAATTTGTGAAGTATCATCCCTACTGGTCTTCTGTCAGTTGCTAAAGATACAATTTGTTGTTTTAAAAGTTCTCCTGCTGAATTACGGAACTGCTGATTTTGATAAATGATTTGGTGTTGCTAGTTGTTTCCAAAGTTTCTAAATATGCCGAAGTGTTCTGGTTATTTACTGTTTAAACTTATAACATTCTACATTTTGTTGCTAAACTGTATTATATTTGGTAGTTTTTATACATTTGTTGTAATCCACTTTGGGGATGAAAAGATGGGCTATAAATGTTGTTAATAAAAAAAATAACTGTCTCTGGGCTACCACTTGTATTAATTTTTCCCCTCCCTCTGACCTAATTGCAGCTTCAGAGCAGCTATTTAAATAGTGGAAGAAGCATCGGAGGAAAGGAATAAGCATTCCTCTCCCCTGCCTCCTTCTTTGCTCTTCAAAGCAGTTGTATCGGGCTGCAAATTCGTTCTCTCTTTTAAAAAAATAACTAAAAAAAAAGAAATCAAAATATCCTAAATAATTACAGGTGTCTCCCATCTGGCCTTCTCTTGTCCATTCCTGTTTGCTTCTTACAATTCTCATTCCTTTTATGATACTTGTGGTTCTTACTGCTGTATATAGTATATTGTAAGTGGTATCCTATTATTAATTTCTATACTGCTTAATGTGTTATGTTAATACTTATGCTATGCTTCTGTTTCTTTCTGGTTGTTCCAGACTTTTAATATTGTTGATTGTACTGACTCACTATCTGTAATCCGCCTTGAGTCCCTGAGAGAAAGACGGACTATAAATAACATAAATAAATAATTATGCTACTTTCTCTAATTCACTTTATATAGGATATAAATTGGAGTCCTGCTGGCTAGAAACATAAAGGGATAACATCTATGTGATGAAGGGAAGTTCTGCATCATTCCAAAAGGGCCAACATAAGAAAAATTAAGTTCTGGTCTCTTACTATTAGGATAGTGGTGAGGGGTGTGCAGCTGGTTGAAGACCTCCATTACTACAAAATTATGTTGCTTGGATACACTGTCAAGCTGCTCAAGGAGGGCAGAACCCACTTTCTCACTCTGGTCAGGCAGTCTGCAGCAGACTCCAACCACCATACTGGTTGTTCTTCCCTCTCTTATCCTCACCCAGACACTTTCCACTGGGCTGTCACTTGCCTCCTCTAGTATTTCTGACAAGTAAATCTTCTTCTCACATATAGCACCACTTTGGCTCCTCTTCAACCCTTTCGATTTTTCTTGAACAACTCATGTCCATCCACATTCCAGTCATGGGAATCATCCCACCAAGTCTCTGTAATGCCTATTAAATCATATCCCTCTGTCTGCATTAGAAGCTCCAGTTTTAATGTTTTACTGTAGGTCTGCTTTCCATGTCCCACATTCTATTTAGCTCTGCCTAGTTTTACTATTACCATATATTCATGCCTTTGTAGACAACCTGCAGCCAGTGGTTGATATGCTGTACACCCATAGTTGGCCCACAGTGCTATGTCAGAAAATCCCAGTTGTCTGTTGGAGGGAAGAGGGGGAAGAAACATGACATGGATACATTCCCTCTCCCCGATATGTGATAGATGTTGTCAGAACTGACTTCAGCATGTTAGAAGATGTATGCATGGATTTTTGGGTAATAGGTCCTTGGGGTCTGAAATGAGGTTTTACTCCACATATGGCAACATTTTGCACATGTGAAATACCTCCATCAAGGACAAATCAACCATGGAAGGCAGATTCTGTATGGCTCCACAGCTTAATCACATTGGCTACACTGATAGCAACTCTGGACATCTCTGCAGAAAGGTTCTAAAGGTGTCCTTGAGAACAGCTGCTGTGGAGGGAGAGATTTTACAAGGCAAGGTGGACTCATTTTATGGGTATAGGCAGGAACATTTTATGGAGTGGATGAAATTTTCACTTTGGGGCACATAGCCTGCCCTTCAGCCTTTGCACCTCTTCTCACAATTGGGAGAGATTCAGTCTTAAGAGCCTGGCATTAGACCTGAGTAAAGGCTTAGCAAAATGTTTTGGTCAATATCAGGTATACTACTGGGTGAGCATCCAGTATGTCCTCTATAAGCATTATGCCCTTGCAAGCAAATGAATGGATAATATAATGGGGTTTTTCCAACATTTTTGTCTCCCACAATGTTAGAAGGAGAACTTGGGAGGCAACCAGAATCTATATAAAGAGCTGCTAATTCCTGTTTAATTTTCTCCCCTTTATTACTAATCATATCACTGCAAACATAGTTTACAGCAATATAAATAGGAGCTGTAGCTGGAGGGAATTGTGCAGCTTCTGTCAAGTTTTCAGCACCCAAATGTGAAACAGAAGCAATTAAACTCTGAGGGGGAAAATGTAACAGCGTGGAACATATCAAAAACCGGGTCATGAATTCACACAGATGGGAAAGCCAGGAAACAGTGGGAAAGAGGGATTTGATTGACTTGCCGTCAATGGTAAATGAGCCATTGGTGGTTTACTGTCAGTTTTTTGCTTTTTAATCCTAAAGTTCCAGAGGTGAAATTGCCTTCCTCCATGATGCCTTCTGGGAGGGAGTTGTGTGTGTGTTTGGGGGGGGTGTACAAAGAGAAGCAGAGGCAGGCAAAAACTCTTGGAAGATTTCAGGCTTAGCTGAATTTTTCGGCTTTCTCAGGTTCAGCTATTTGCCTTTGCTCAGATGCATGGCTCTGTGCTTTCTCCCATTTTTCTATCTTTTTTTTCTTACTGGTTTTGTTAGGGACCCATAGTTGGGGTCCTTTTAAGGTAGGGGTCATGTAATTGGAGCCAACTTGGTCTGATCAACTGACAGTGAGTGATCTGCATTTTAAAAGACAGGGCTCACCCAGTCCCGTCTGGAGGGTTATAACCTCCAACTAAAAAATTACCACTTCTACAGCTACTTATAGGGCTTTTGAAGAAGACTCCTCACCCACACGGATGAGCAATCTCCTTCACAAGAGCTGCCTTGGTCATGACTTCAGCTGGCTCCGATATCACCCCCCCCCCAAAAAAAAACCCTATCAAACTGAAGGTCGCCCCGAGTAGAGGCTTTATTTCCCCACACCATGACCATGTCTTGAAATCAGATATTGGATGACCATAATAAAGGACTGTTCACAGGATGTCATTTGCCACCAAAAGTAATGTTTTCCATGTCTTATTTTTCTTGCATTTAAGCCTTTTCCTTCAGTTTGGAAGCTAATTTGCATGGACATCATGCTATGCACCCCAGATATGAAGGGAGCCTCCAGACTCCACCAGTCCTTGGCAACTCTGAACTTCTGAACCTGAAAACCGATGGACAGCTCGGCTTGCAAATGCCTGGATAATGGGGGTGACCTCTTTGCGGTGAATCCCAGTTTTTCCACTGGAATTAAGCAGTGGGATAACTGAACACTGAAATTCAAATACACTATGAAAAGAGGGAGTCTGGTATGGTTCTATTCTGACTCATCAACACTAGTAGTATGAGAAAGAAAGGATGAATCCAGGCTCAAATTAACTAGAACTAGGGTATGTCTCAAACTATTTAATGTATTTTGATGTAGTTGGTTTTATATGCTGACTTTCTCTACCCCTTAATGCAGAATCAAAATGGCTTACAATTGCCTTCCCTTCCCCTCCCCACAACAGATACCCTGTGAGGTGGGTGGGGCTGAGAGAGCATGACTTGCCCAAGGTCACCCAGCTGGCTCTGTGTGTAGGAGTGGGGAAACAAATCTAGTTCACCAGATTAGCCTCCCCCGCTCATGTGGAGGAGTGGGGAATCAAACCCGTTTCTCCAGATCAGACTCCACAGCTCCAAACCACCGCTCTTAACCACTACACCACACTGGCTTGCCAACACGTTAGGGCCTTGCCAACACGTTAGGGACATCTAAAGGGTTTTTGAAATAAAATGATCTTCGCCACACATCTACAATCTTGTAAGCCGAATGAGTTCCCCTAGGGAGGGAAATCCAGAGGATGGATGCTAATGGGAAAGTTTGGTGTAGCCACTAAGAGCAGTTCTGTGCGTGGGGGTACTTAGGGTAGGATCTCATAAGTTGTTCTAAACACACAGGGGACTCACATAGGAAAAGTTCTAGGCCATTCAAACCTTTAAATTAAAGTAAGAATAAGCACCTTGAACTGTTCCTGAAAGCTCATTTTGTAACCAGTGAAGTTATTTTAATATAAGTATAATGTGTTTTACAGGCTGCTGCACTTTGGACCAGCTGCAGATTCTGGACCATTTTCAAGGAGAGCCTTGTGTGCAATCCAAAGACTAAGTTATCAGCTCATGCAGGATAATGGTCAGGTCATCTTCTACCCTAACATCAGACAAATTCTACATGAGAGACTAAGAATTCTATATGATTGGATTGTTGGTAACTTGACACGCTATGCATTACTGGGAGACTGGGCTAATGCCACTTAATGATGAGGAGATAAATGGTTAGACAAGTCAAGAGCCTGGATTGCTGATTACACAGTTTAACACAAAAGTGACTCCACTAAGCAACTGTTCATCCCAGTATGACTAATAAGAGAATGATACCAAGTCTGTAGCATAAAATATGTCAGCGGTGCCAGATTTACTGATGCTGAAAAATACCTTTTCCCACAAATAATCCCAGTGACTTCCGTGGGAGGACAAGTCACAGAATGTAATGTTTAATCAATATGAATGAGCGTGACAAAAACTGGGCATTACTACTCTTTTCACATATAATGACTTTAATGGACTCCATCTGGCCTATGCGCAGCACTGCACAATATGAGCTGTGAAAACATGCTTCTAAGGTTTATAGGACAAAATTACATAGTAGTGTGTAGTGAAATAATACATGGCTGGATAATTAAAGATGCTTATGTGGATTGTGCTCCAATGAATTGGTCTGAATATGCAGCCTTAGCCAGGAGTTTTACTCATAGAACAGTGCATCTTTAGAATTATGACTGAGATAGAATTTAAAATATTTTACTTAAAAAAACAGAAAACCAGAAGATTATGCTCTGGTATACAGAGAAGCATTGTTTAACTTCTACATGTATAAATTATTCTCATTTGCTGCTAGAAAGATGCATAGAAGATGTAAGCTATAGGTAGGGTTGCCAAGTGCCAGGTGGTGGCAGGCAAACCCCTGCCAATCCACCTGGCTGCCCGTCAATGAGCTGAGGGTCAGCGGGAAACGCGTGCACGCACGCCTGCCCCCAGTGACATGTCACTTCCAGTTTACACCAGGAAATGCCGCATTTTGAGTGGTAAGGGCCCCTTGCGATGCGGCACTTCCTGGTGTAAACCGGAAATGATGCAATCACGGCTGTGTGGCCATGCGCACGCAACCCCCACACACACCTCCAAAAACCTCTGCCGAAGGAGACAGGGTACCTGATAAGCCTAGTTATAGGTGCTTAATAATATTTGAAGCAGAGATTCCCAGCTGGAAGTAAATGCATTTCCAATGGAATTTCCACCTGCAGACACGTCAGTGGATCCAAGCTGCTATTGTGGTAGTGCTGTACAGGTACTGTGTTTGGGCATATCACTGTCCTTTAACCCAACATGGCACCTGATAGTGAGTCAGGGCCTCTCTGACAAAAGAGTGTGGCCTAATATATGTGGTTGTTTTCCCAATGGGAGCTAATCATCAGGAAATGGTTGCCAGATATCATTGTTTAAGGTTCCACCACAGTCTGGAGAAGGTGATCACTATCCTCCCAGCTGGGAAGGGAGCCAAAGGGTGAGCACGCATGAAAAAAAAAGCAGCCTGGAGTTGAGAAGAGGCTGAGAAAAGGTGGAGAGTCAGAGCTGTGAGTTGGCTAAAAGAAGAGCACCTGGGAGGCAACGTCTCTCTCTTGCAGGATCTGATGTGAAATAAGAGATCTACTGCCTTGTAGAACACCCCTTTTTTCCTCCCCTGTGCTCTATTTGCACATTTGTAAATAAAGCATATGTTACAGAGACACCATTAGTCTCTGGTGTGCTATCTCTGAAAGGAAACCAAACCCAGAAGCACCACCTATGGAGCATCTCACTTTTCAGGGAAATGGGGAATGTGTGCTACAGTATGCTTTCTCATCCCATGCTAAATCCACAAGATATGTATGGGAGCCTGCTGTTCTATGATTTATTAGCACAACTCTCACTCAAGCGGTTTAAATAGTCATTTCAGTTTCTCATACAGCAGCTGCTACCTGTGGGAAGAGCAAATGGATCAATATTCCCGGCAATTAGAGGAGAGTCACCAAATGATAATTTCTGTCCTTTGGTTGCTTCCTTTGTTCATTTCACATTCTTTATATGTGGCCCTCTCATTTGGAAAATACAAGAGCCACACTTGCACCAAACATGCCACAACATTGCATCAATTGCAAGTAATTACACAGATTAAAAATGAGAAGCATATGGTAAACAGACTGAGTTTACAACCTCCATGCCTATAGCTAATGTACAGGTACAGTACATCTCCAGCACTTCTTTCTGCTAGAATAATTCCCAAGACCATAACAAAACACACCAGAAAGCAGAAATGAAGAAATTGTCAAAGGTTGCCTCTGGGGCTTCAAGGGAAAGATAGAGGCAGATAAGAACACAAACCTCACACCCATTTGTGAGGCATGCAGCATTGTATCATGAAGGCAGCTGGAACTTAGCATATTTCAATGTTATAGCCTGTTTACATCAGGATATGTATAAAATGACAAACTGAAAATTACTCATCACTGTCTGCATTTCTTCTTGACAAGTTTTCTGTCACCACCAGAGAAAAACAGTGTTGGAATGCCCAAACTTGGGGACCCTTTGAATATGACCTGAGATTTAAATTCTGCATTTCACTCAGTGTGTGTTTCATTTTTTTTCAAGTTTCCACCACCCACCACATAAAGGATTGAATAAATAAATATATATATCTAGGTGGGGTTGGGGGAATGATTGGTACCACTTTATCTAAATAGACATTCTCAATAATTAAATCAATAGTATAAGTAACATAGACACACACATGAGATCTTAGCAGAACTAATTTAAGAAGATAAAGGACACGGGAGGGGAAAGCAAGAAACCCAAAGAAGAGCCAACAAAGATGAGCTCCATGGCCTTTTGGGCTCATGTGGGAGTGAATTGTCCTTCAGGCATCACTTAGGATTGTACTGCCACTGTATGTTGGATGATATAGCTGCCCTATATTTTTAATTATTGTCTAGAACAGTGGTTCCCAACCTTTTTTTGACCAGGGACCACTAGGACTTTTTTGTTCGGTGCAGGGACCCCAAGGTTCTAAATAAAAATTCTGAGAATTTGAAAATAAACTTTAATCATAACTGTTAGTTAAACATTAAACTTAGAATAATATTTGAATATATATTTTTATAATAGATAACTTTTAATTGAAAATATTAATTTATTATGGGTTTATAACTTTGTTTCGCGGACCTTAATTTAGTTCCCGCGGACCCCTGGGGGTCCACGGACCCCTGGTTGGGAACCAGTGGTCTAGAAAGATAAATAACTTTTCTCTTCTTCACTTCTTCTAGCCCTAGCTGATTACTTTTCAAATTTTCAGTCAGTTTTTGAATGACTGAGTCTTCTCTAAGTACTTTTTTATTTCCTCTGCATCATTTTCATACAGGATAATCAGAACTCTAGCCAAGAAATATTCAAGGTGCCAAGGACACTGTTAGCTTATACAGATGCATTATTATTAGTGATGGGTGGACTCATTGCCTCACATCCCTACATTGAGAATTTGATCGCAAAACTTGGATAACTGGAACATGTTGAATCAAAAACAAAACCAGAGACTGTGTTTTTGCGCTTGACTCAACATACTTCTATTTGTTTTCTTTTTATAGAGTGTTTCTGTTTATTGAGTGTTCTAAATGGGATTTCAAATACTTTGCCCAGGGACGTTCTCATATCGTTGTTTATGTGTAAGGGAGCGTGTGTGTTGCCCAGGCAACTGTGCAAGGCTCTGGGTACACTTGTAAACATAGAAATTGGTTGGTGGATATTGTATTTGAAGCGTTTTCCCCACAAGTACAGCCGGATCAAACAAACACAGACTTTGGGTTGGATCCTACCAGCTTTTCTGCTGGTGAAAGCAGGAGGAGGTGCTCCTTTTGACCACTAAAAAGGCTGTCCTGGGGTTCAGGTGGACAAAAGCCATGTGGAACAGGGGCTGCAGTGAGGAAGGTTGTGATACTGCAGGAAAACTGTTAGGGTCAAATCCTTCCTTTTTCTCATGGTCCATCAGCATTTTTTCCAAAGCTACATCTTACATGAAGGATGCCCTGCTTGGGGCTTACATTATTCTGCCAGCAATCCAGTAAACTCAGAGCCTGCACCAATGGCAGTTATTAACAGGATGTCTACTATAATAATTAATCCTATTAACTGCTCAGACACAACATCAGTACATAAATATGAAAAACAACTCATTTGAACTGGGGATATATCTGCAATTTGAGAGTGTGGGAGGCTGACTTGAAAGGGAAAATGATATTTTGAGCAGGTTAAATTTGATTTTGAGCTCATAATATTTGCATATTCACAATATTGGTCCACGTTTCTGTCTGATTCTCTGCTAATAATTCCTGATAATTCCTTTTAAAATTATTTATGGCCACAACTCCAGAGCTCCAACGGTGGGAAGGGGGGTTCTGGTACAGCTGCAAGTAGTTTGCATGAGAGGAGGGCCCTGTATTATCTTCAAAGACAAGGGCTGCTCTCTATCTACCATGGAGATGCACGCAATTTTCCAGTGGGGGAAAAATGAGGTACCTATCCTTCCACAGAGTAACATATTTATTCACCACACAAATATACCTCTTATTAATAGATATTTATGAACTAGTTTAGAGCATAATAACTTGCTGTCGTTTGATAAAATTAGCAAAGTCATTAAATCTGTTCTTGATAGCAGATACATAAGTTTATAAATGAGTTAGCAAGAGCTGCACTGTGGAAGGTCTAGTGGAACAAAACTACTTTTGTTTGCCTCTGAAAAGGAATAAAACGAGCCTGTGAGGGAGGACATTCTACAACACTGGAGCAACAACTGAAAAGGCCCTGCTCCGGGTGGATAGTAGCCTTGTAATAAAAGAGACTCTGAGCAGGGCTTTGGCACTAGATCTTATGTATGGCACCTTTGCCCATGAATTACCGCACTAATTTTAAGAGGCTCCTTTACACCCTGAGACCTAATTTGCCTCTTATTTTTCCCACTAAAATAAAATATGGTTGCAATCTACATGAGTTAAAAAAGCAAAATGATCTTGGTAAATTTTCTGTAATTTTGCAAACATGTTCAGTACTACTACTTGATGTAACTAGCATGCACTCAAAAACTGAGCTTTTTGGCTTTGGTGTTAAACTAAAAAGAAGAAGAACTAGTAGGAAAACATTCCCTACTGCTTAATAATTTGTTGATCTAAGCAATGATAAATGATTTTTTTTTCACCTATGACTTGTTAGTTTTCATCAGAGGGGGCCCAGATAGCCTGTGTACCCTGGGCGAATTCTTCTGTCTAAAACAGAAAGAGCAGCATCTATAAAGGGAAAAGTGGGGAAAGTTCAAAAGACTTACTCAAAATGTCCTGGGGATATACAGCTAAAAGGCTATAAAATTACAGTGTGCTAGTAGTACTTTCATATTGAATAGAATGTACAGGTTGAACAGGATTCATTCCAGAATTCAATGTAGGTCAAGTCCCTATTCTCTGCTTAATAGGGGGCAGCACTGTCTCCCCCTTCCCCCATGCATTGCTGCCAAGCACTGCCAATTATACAAGCAATAAGCTACACTGCTTTATGAAACACCTGGGGGTTGTATTCCCAGCTTGAACATTAATGACAGAAGCTTCTTCATCAACTGGTGAAGTGCAGAATCCAGCTCCGTGATTTGGCACGATGTTCCTCTTTCACTGTTTTTAGTGTTATGCTTCTGTTTCCCTGGATGTATTATCTCTTGCCTCTGGCACCTCCGGATATTCACCTCAATAATGACACCTTTAAAAAAAAAAAGAGTGAGTGTTTGCGATCAGGACATGAACTGAAGAGGGTGTTTAAAAATTGACAGCAGTCTGCAGCCGGAATATTCAGGTATCAGCTTATTGGAATTCTGTATCCAACCCATTGCTTTAAGAAGGTACATAGATTGACAAGGGTGTAAATTGTAGGTTAGGCCCTCTGTGATGGAAAGAAATAGTCAGTGAGAAAAGCAGAAGATTTGGGAGAGGATTTCAAATACATTGTCCTGAAGCTACTTATTTTCCGGTTCAATATTCCTTATGTATGCGCAGCCCTGAGAATAGGCCAGTTTTAATAATTCTAGAATGTTATTACATCCGAGTCATAGAGAGCCTTTCTTATAATTTACATCATTATAAAATATATTTAACAAGAGAGAACAACATGAATGCTTGCATTTCTCTTCAGAGAGTTCTAGCTGTCTCAGGATTTTAACATAAGAACATAAGAAGTAAGATTTTGTTTCATGGTTGGCTAAATTCTACAGGGCTGACCTTACCAGTATGCATATTGGACAATTTGTACAGGTTCACATATTGTGAATGTATTTAGATGCCTCAAAGCCATTCATATGTTAAATTCTCTTGTAGAGCTTATGCTTGGCAACTCTGATACACTACTGTGTGACTTCAGAAACATTGGCCATTTGCCACGCTTTGCTGAATGAACACACTTCTTTCTTACCTGAAGATAAATAATTTCTTCCTTGTTGAAGCCTCCACCTTTGGAAGGGGTAAACCTGGTGCCAAATGTTTCCATTATATCTCAGTTAACAAATGGGAGCACTTGATTTAGCTTGTCTAGGGTAGTACCTTTTAGACAGAGTTCTCCACTTAGATTACACATATAAATCCATATTCTGCACTAGAACATTGCTCTTGAAGTTCCATGCAAGGCCGGTTCCTCACTGAGTTCTATTGGTGTATTTGGGCTAGGGTTGCCAGGTCCCTCTTCACCACCGGCAGGAGGTTTTGGGGGCAGAGCCTGAGGAGGGCGGGGTTTGGGGAGGAGAGGGACATCAATGCCATAGAGTCCAATGGCCAAAGTGGTCACTTTCTCCAGGTGAACTGATCTCTATCAGCTACCTGGAGGTTGGCAACCCTAATTCAGGGGGTGGGGAGACCTACAGCTTTTGTAGGTGAAGTTTAACATTTTGAGTCCATCTTCCAAAATGTATAGATATGGATCCTGTAATAGGTTTTCATGAGCCCAAAGCACTGGTGGATTTCTCCAGTCAATGCTGCCTGGACTGACAGAATCCAGCAGGATTTCAGATATTCCTAACATTTCTGACACAAGCCAGGGACTTACTGTCTATCCATGCCTTAGATTATTTTGAGGCATTTCCTGTATATTACTGATTACTCATTTATTTCACTGGCTGCGGCTTACCGGGGGAGGGGTAACACACGGTACATCGTGTTCCAGTAATAACCCTTTGGTGCAACACTGGTCTTCAGATAAGGGGTTTGGTTTTACTGCCCAAAAAGGCAGCAATTTGCTGTGCTGTAAACTGCTGCATCCATCACTTACGCCATTTAAAAAGTCCTATCTGTGCTCCTGAAGCGCCAATCAGTGTACCAACCTGGCAGTAACAATTAATAGTCACATACTGAGTACTGTGGACGCCGCATTGCTATTCATTTCTGCTCGCTTTCTTTAAACAGGCTATTCTTTCTGCCTGTGCTTTTAGGAGAGAATGTCCATAACCCACAGGAGAGCAAAACATAGATTTACAGCTAGGATGTTAAAAAGAACAGATATTTAAAAACATTTAATTGCAGTGAATGCCACAACTAGTTGTTATTTTTTATTCCAGAAGTGAAAATCATATGTTCGCAGTGACGGATATGTGTCATGGATAAGGCCAATCGTTTTCTTAACAATTATATGGATTCTTTTTTTAAAAGTGAGAAAATGGAATAAGATCCTAAGGTGGAGGACCAGAAATCACATGGAGGCAGAATTGAATTAGGATGTCTGCCGCATGCTATTCTTTTCTCTAAAGCTGATTGGAAGGAATATCTTGGTGTTTCCACCCTCCCCCACACCCAATTATCCACATTATTGCTTTGTACCTGTAGCACAACTAACCACTGCTTACTCTAAACTAGTTTAGTCTTAGCAACAAGTTAGGTAGAATGCTCCTGCTTGTTGTGGCATAGTTCAGCAACCTCTGTTAAAACAGCAGCCTTAAAAGCATATTTCTAAATTATTTTCAAAGTTGTGGGCTTTTTTTTTTTTTTAGGGTAAAGGTTTCCTGTGCCAGCACCGGGTCATTCCTGACCTATGGGGTGACGTCACATCCCGACGTTTACTAGGCAGACTTTGTTTACAGGGTGGTTTGCCAGTGCCTCCCCCAGTCGTCTTCCCTTTACCCCCAGCAAGCTGGGTACTCATTTTACCGACCTCGGAAGGATGGAAGGCTGAGTCAACCTTGAGCTGGCTACCTGAAACCGATTTCGGTCGGGATTGAACTCAGGTCGTGAGCAGAGCTTGGACTGCAGTGCTGCAGTTTATCATTCTGCGCCACAGGGCTCCTGGGCTTATTTTAGGGGAGGCAAAAAGTGTAGCAACAGCACACAGCTTGTAAAGCAGCGTGGTGTAGTGGTTAAGAGCAGTGAACTATAATCTGGAGAACCAGGTTTGATTCCCCACTCCTTCACATGAGCGCCAGACTCTAATCTGGTGAACCGGGTTTGTTTCCCCACTCCTCCACATGAAGCCTGCTAGGTGACCTTGGGCTAGTCACAGTTCTCTCCGAACTCTCAGCCTCACCTACCTCACAAGGTGTCTGTTGTGGGGAAAGGAAGGAAAGGCGATTCTAAGCCGGTTTGAGACTCCTTAAAGGTAGAGCTAGGGTGCAGAGTTCGATCCCGATGGAAGTCGGTTTCAGGTTTCTGCCTTGGAAACGTCGGGATGTGACGTCACCCCATGGGTCAGGAATGACCCGGTGCTTGCACAGGGGACCTTTACCTTTACCTTTAGGGTGCTTTCACACATGCCTAATAATACACTTTCAATCCACTTTGCAGCTGGATTTTACTGTGTGAAATGGCAAAATCCACTTGCAAATGATCGTTAAAGTGCATGGAAACTGGATTGAAAGTGCATTGGTTAGGATGTGTGAAAGTGTCCAAATTCAGGGTATAAACAACAACAACAACAACTCCTCTTGCACACATTGGATAGGATAAGGCTAGAACAAACCAATTTCTACCTACGTTTAGGCTGTAAGCTAGCCACAGCAGTGCACTGTACTTAACCATTCATATATAGGCAATAGAATATCCAAACTTCAGCAGTCCTAGTTTCAGCAGATGTCAGGTTTGGTAGTTATGATTGTGTTTCATGCCTTGGCTCCTAAGGTGTCATTCCACTGGTGCAGCAGCAGCCTTCTCTGATGGAGAAGAGGGGAGGGAGATTGTTTGCTGATTCCCCCTTCCTGCTGCAGACTCCAACTGGCCTCCATACTGTTCCTGGGCTCCACTGACCCACAACTGCACAGAGTGGGAGGCATTGTGAGGGGAAGGCAGAGAATTGCCTTCCTATAGCATGATTCTCTTGTGCTGCTTAGGATCCAAGCCTTGGTGACCAGCTCAAAACCACTGAAGAAGGAGCCTGGGAGAGCATTATCGTGACTGAATTACATTAGTTATTTACAAACAGCCATGCAACAAACAGGGGAAGAATAAGCACATGATGAAAAAGTACTTTGCCTAGACATAGAAGGATTAAGAATGGAGGCAATGTAACACACTTCCCAAAACCAAACTCAGCAGAAGCATCCCCAACAGAGAAGATATTCACTAGAATTGGTTGCTCAGTTGAGTGATGGTTTCATACCTGTTGATAAATGGGCCAGGATCCACAGGTGAAGTTCAAGTGAAGGATCCTTGGCCAAACATGTGTTATTGCTGAGTCTGACTGTAGAACTGACTGCATGAGATAGGAAAGGCAGAACACTTTTTTAAAAATACACGTATGTTTCTTGGGTGATTTGCTAACAGGCAATGGCAGTATAAAAATGGTTACTTTGATCATGCAAGACAGGTACAATGCATTATTGCTTTCTAAAACAAATGACTATTTCAATGGCAACCAACACTTTTTGTGCATGTTCCTATGAGAGCAGATGACTTTGGGTGCCTGTTCTACTGAACCTAGTGTGTAGCCCACAGGGCAGTTAAAAGATCCCAGAGAGAAATGGCACCTGGTTTGTAAATTAAATTCACCCGAGAGCCAGTGTGGTGCAGTGGTTAAGAGCGGTGGACTCTAATCTGGAGAACCAGGTTTGATTCCCCACTCCTCCAGATGAAGCCTTCTGGGTGATCTTGGGCCAGTCACAGTTCTCTGAAAACTCTCTCAGCCCCACCTACCTCACAAGGTGACTGTTGTGGGGAGAGGAAGGGATTGTGATTGTAAGTCACTTTGAGACTCCTTAAAGTAGAGAAAAGTGGGTTATAAACCTGCTCATCTTCTATAAATGTTTATAGTGGGCCCTGACCTGGATAGCCCAGGCTAGCTTAATAGTGTCAGATCTCAAAAGCTAAGCTGGTTAGTACTTGAATGGGAGACCACCAAGGAAGATCAGGGTTGCAGAGGAAGGCTATGGCTGTCTCTGTTCATCTCTTGCCATGAAAACCCTATAGGGTTGCTAAGTCAGCTGCAACTTGCCAGTACTTTCCACCACCATATTATTACAGCATTCAGTCCCACTGCGTTGGATCCAGACTAAATTGAACTCTCATAGAATTTTCCTGCCTCCCTCTCCTACCACAGTGAGGGCAAAGTAGGGGACTGCAGTGGTACAGGGAATGGGTGGAAACTGCCCCTTTCCATTAGCAAAACAACTTAGCCTGGATCCAGCCCTGTGTGCTGTTATTACACACAAGCCATTCAGTGCATCTCGGCCGACAATTTCTTCAGCACTATTATAACTTTGCTTCTCCACTCCATACCTGAGACAGGGAGAAAACAGAAACAGCAGAGCCAGTGAAACAACAAAGTAATTAAATCTACTGGTTAGATGAAATTGGGTGATAAATTTAAGATGGGTACTACTGGAAGTGTCCCCAGTGGTATTGATCAGCTTCAGGTGATCTGAAAACTTCCAGAGGGGAATTTGTTAATTAGACACTGACATCCAATTCCGTCTCCCCATTCCTGTACCAGGAATGGCTTTTTGTCTGCTTGTTTCTTTGATGAAGACAGCAAGTAAATTTCTTTAACCTCCCCTCTTTATCTATGTCCAGGGGGCAGTGAAGTGGAAGCACAGAACCTGGGAAAGCTCATTAGACAGGAATGGATAGTATTTGTCTTCGGTCTCCTTGGAGATCATCTGGTTTTCTCAGCACCTTCATCCTTAGTCTTGTTAACAGGATCAATATTTTTTAGTACGAATCAGTTTATTCCCACAACCATCTCCCACCATCAAATACCCACCATGTTCACAGAAGTCCCCAGTATAACAGAGTACAGGACTGCATCTCTTGCCAACAAGTTTCACGGAAAGTGTTTCCCCTCTCTTTCCTCAGTCAATATAAAACCTGCAAAACATCATGAAGCTTCTCTTTAGATTTATATTTAGTGTCTAGTTAGCCAAAGGGTCCAGATGTTCCTGATGTGATTTATATATCTTTTCACAGGTCCTTAAGGTTAAATCTGTTCCCCTTAGAAATTTGCTTCTTGAAGCAAAGGTGAAAAGGGTAAACAATTTCAAAAGTGCTAAAACTTTTAGAGTTCTATAAAACTGCCGATACTGTTACCCCTAGGGTTCCCATTTGCCCGGACAAATGCCCACCAATTAAATAGGCTGCCTGCCCACCCTCAATTGGTGGGTGGGCACAAGCAGGAAGGGGGCCTGATCCATGTGCATGCAGTGCAATAACATCAGTTTTGGGGTGTTCTATGTAGGGCCGGATCCATGGGGAAAGTTGGATCCTAGGGGTGGGGTTCAGCCAGCCACCAACCCAGGCTGCAATTGTGGGGGTTGCAGGGGAGCAATCCTGTAGCCTTGGGCCTCTTGCTGGCTTTCCTGCCCACCTCCCCCTTTCCCTGCTCTGGAGGTGTCTGGCCTGGCCGCAGTCGGTTGCTCTCTGCCGCGGTTGCTGCTGCCCTTGTTTCTGCTGCCCCTGCAGCTGCCGAGGCTCCTGCTGCCCCCAAGGCTTGCATTCTGCTGCCTTTGTGGTCAAGGGTTCTGCTGAGGTTGACTGGGGGTAAGTCTCTCACATCTGCGATGTCGGTGCTTCCGGAGTAAACCCGAAAATGCCGAAGTCGTGCACGCTCATGTGTGCGAATTGCAGGCCCCATCCCCACCCCCACAAAATTCCTGCCAGGGGGGACCTGGCAACCCTAGTAATCCCCCCATTCATTAAGATATGGCAACAAATAGATGCACACAGACTCTTGCCTTTATTATTATTTACAGCTGGTTTCTTTATCATTTTTAGCCATTAGCTTGAGAGGGTTTTGTTTTGTTTTTATATTTCAGATTTTTCTGCAAACCTGGGGCTTTTTTCAGATTTGTATAATGATCTGTCTTGTCTGTTCATGGCTCCAGTCTCCAGATTTAAATATTCAAAAATTGGCCACATTGAGAATTAGATATACTGATATTTAAAGCAATTAAATAAAATATAATATGAACACAGCCCACAATTCTGGAACAACCTTCCCAGGGAGGTGTGCCTGATCCCTTTGCTCTCGAACTTTAGGAAGCAGCTGAAGACCGTTTTATTCATGATGGCATTTGATTAGTTCTTCTACCTACTGGCAGTTTTAAATTATTGATTTTAATTAGTGGTTTTAATGTATTTTATGAGTGTTTACATTGTAAGCTGCCTTTAGTTTCTAATCATAGAAAGGCAGCTAATAATTGTTTTATCCTGGGACTATGCTGAGGTAGAAGATTTTGGGTCCCGGGCCAGGTACAGTTTCATGCAGAAGCAAAAGTGAAGATCCTTATGTTATAGGAGTAGAATGGTTGTCATTTTTATGAGCATCTTCCCATGCCATTGTGGTATATTGGATGCAGGGAGAAATTGAGGTTATGTCTACACTACAAAGTGATATTGGTTTTATATCCATTTAACTATCAGGACTTCTTCCACATAAGCTTGAGAATGGTAGTTTGTTGCTGAAAATTCTGATAGAGATTACTAGCCCTTGTCACAGAACTACAGTTCCCAGAGTTCCTTATATTGAGGGAATGTTATTTAAACTAGGTTAATTCAATAGTAAAGACATGCCCTAAAACACAAAATTCATAGAGAAATCATCTTTATACTGACTTTCTGTCTTCCATCTCTCCCAGACATTATTCAGCATTGTGAATAATGTTGTCCCCCTTATGTTCCTCCCTCTCCCAGTCACCAGATTTTATGTGACAAACAAAATCCCTCAGCTTTAAGTACTGCTCTTGGAAATATGAAGTTCAAACTAAGACTCTTTCAGTGTAGCCAGGTCTTTCAAGAATACCATCTTCCATCTGTAACTATGAAATATACTCTCATTTACATACTAGAAGAGCACATATTGGACAAACACAGTTGCACTGTTGAGAACACCTACTTTGCCTTCAAAAACTATATTTCTGCTACATACCAGGAAGCTACTTCTCAAATTTTCCATCAATATTTTGCTTTAACAAAAGAGCCCTGACTCTACCGCATGAGGCCAAAGAGTTCATACATTACACACACAAAACCTGTAATGGTGCACTGTTCATCGCACAAGAAACCTTCCACAACCAAACACTGCACAATAACTTTTGAGGGTTTATGGTGCACAATTGATTACCATGAGGTTCTTCCAATGAAACCATTAAAATATTCTGTTAGTTCTTGAAATGGACAGTTACAGATGTTAGAGCCCATGTACTGTACAAATTGAAAAAGGCTCCATCACATTTGGCCTACCATGGCTTCCCCCAGCTAGGTCGCGTACTGTAATTGTGGAGATTCTGAGAATTCTCTTAGAAACTCCTGACCAAGAGCAGTTCTAATAGTGTTATTTATCATTACTGAGGAAACAGAACTTGGAGAGGAAGATTAGCTATAAAAACAGGAGGTCCATAAAACCAACGTTTCAGGGACAGCAATCTTGGATGAGTGGACATAAATATAGTAGCAGGCTCAAATACTGTTAGATGCTTACTCAATTTGCATGACCTCCTTGTACAGAGTAACTGATGCCAGCTTTTACAGGGGCCTTTGTCCTCAGGAAGGATGCAAAGGGAAGATCTCTCTGTGTGTGTCTCTGTCTCTCCCTCTCTCTTTCCACCTCCCATTTTTCACATGTCCTTGCCTCTACTAGACAAACAGAGAACATGATTACTCACACTGTAGTCACTGAGGAGTGACAGGATTATGGCTCTCCTGGGCTACTAAAGGGCAGAACTGGCCAAAAGGGGGAGAAAAGGTAGAGGAAGGTATACATGAGGCAAGTTTATGGTTTCCTTTATGAAGTCCAAAAATGCCTGTGCATAAAACCAATCTCTGAAGATGGTGCCTCTAAAAATGTTCTGTACTGAATTAATCTATTCTTGTGATCAGTGGAGGTGTTGGTATACCGTCAGAGACGCATTCACATCGGCTAGTTAAAAGGCCATTTACATTTCACACACCCCAGGGTGGTCTAAAGTCAAGCATTAATGTACTGTGCTATCAGTGCTGTCTAGAGGGTAAAGCTGCTTTAATGGGCACCGATGAGGAAAGCACAGCCATCCCAGCTTTCTTTGGGGTCAGGGAGACAAGTGCACTCTGAATCAGTTGCTAGTGTGATCCCCTTCAATGTGTGGAATGATCTTCCAGTGACCTCCACATGTGCAGCATAAGTTTAAACCAGCCCATAGTTGGGTCAGAAAGATAGGAAAGCTTTAGAAGTAAGGTCTGTAAGTCTAAGATAGTTAAAAGGGATGGGGGTGGCTAGAAGGGCCATGATGGCAGTACTTGAAGAGAAAGTGCAAGACTGCCAGAGGTATCCCGAATCAGCTACAATAGCAGTGTAAGCGGAATCCATGGAAGGATGTCACTCAGTAACAATGACTGAGCTGTCTTGGCTATGAACTATCCTGACCCAGCACCTCCAGGCTGGCACAGTTCACCTGCCAAATTTCTGCATGTCAAACAATTGTTTAGAGCGCAAGAGTTTTGCCATAAAAGGCTAGCAACACTTTTTTGAACAGCTATTGAATTCAAAGTGTTAGTTCAGTTCTATGATAATCATCGGAAGGACTATTATATGATGATGATGCAGTCTTTAATAACAACAATACTGTAATTCAATAATAGTAGTAATAGTAGTAGCAGAATTCTGTAATAATATAATTTAATTTCAACCCTTCCATGCAGCTAGGAAGATTTCTCTGGGGTTATTGGGCTTGTGTGTCTTGTTACATGCCTAGAAGGCATTTTTTATCATGTATTACCAAGTGTATCCTAATTCTAACAAAGGCAGGCTATCACATATCTTTACTTTACAGATTGCTTACATGACACAGGCTGACCTCAGTGGACTTATATGCATTCCAAGTTGAATTCAGCTGCCTACATATTGGATGTTCATGTTTAAAGTGTTCTTTTCTCCATGGGCAGATGATCTCTCCACACAAGGTGATTCAATGCAAGCAGAAAAAAGGTCTTGTGTTCTTTAAACGTAGGTGAGGGTTTAGCCCTTGTCTCTGATCATGTCAGAGAGCCCCAGGGAAGAAAATACTGCACCTCTCAACATTCCCTCAATCATAACAGCATTAAAGATCCATGGCCCTCATCCTCTCGCTGTCTGGTTCCCATTCACATGCAGCTTTGCATCCATTCTTATGCATGAACTCTTCTACTGTAGCTGTCTAGAAAAGGTCTTCCTTCTCTCCTCTGTCCAGAAAATGGCTGATCTAATCTTGATGTTCTCTTATTGACTGCATCACTCTGTCATTGCTGCAAGAGCTAAATTGTTTTCTATTGTCTGTGAACTGAATGAGGTGAGAGCTCATGTGAGCAGTGATTCAGAAACACTTCCATTTAGACAACTTGAGATCAAAATGCTGCAAGTAACAGGAGAAGCAAACAAATACACTGCTTTCCCAACTGTCCTCTACTCTCTCAGCACCCACTGGTTGTAGGGGTGCATCAGACTGTTTTCTCAGGGTGCCCCATACAGCATCTGGACTTTTTAAAATTGAATATGTGTTTGTATATAGCAGCCAGCAAAGAACAAAAGACCATTAGAACAAGAAACATCTGGGAAAATAAATTGGGGGGGGGGAGTGGCTGAGGAGAGGAACGATCAACAATGTTTTCCTAGAATACTTCATTTATTATCTGAGTCACCTTGTCCCATGCTATTTTAGGATGGCCACATAAGCAAAAATCTAGTCTGCAAATGCTAGCTAGTATATGTTAAGTAATTGTTTGTGCAACTACAGAACAGCTCATTCCTTGGGATTATGATGGAATTGTTGTTTTTAAGTGGCTGCAAAGCAATTCTGTAACAATCCATCAGACCCGACTCACATTCTCTGCTGCATCAAGGGGGTCTAGTTTCTTGACCCACTGATTGTTGCCCACAAACCCATGAATATACTTTATATTGAATCAGACCATTGTTCCATCAAGGTCAGTATTGTCTACTCCAGGGTCTCAGGGAGAGGTCTTTGATTTGATTTGATTTATTGAATTTATGCCCCACCCTCTCCACCTGTTATCTGGTCCTTTTAGTTGGAGATGCCGGGGATTGAACCTGGGACCTTTTGCCTGCCAAGCAGATGCTCTACCACATAGCCACAACCCCTCCCCTAAGCCTGTATTTACCGTATTTTTCGCTCCATAAGACACACTTTTTTCCTCCTCAAAAGTGAGGAGAAATGTCTGTGCGTCTTATGGAGCGAATGCCGGCTGGGCGCGTGCGCTTCGGGACGGTGTGAGCCAGCGTTCCCCGCCCCGACGGCAAGCCGGGAGGTGGGTGGGGCCGCACAGAGCGAGCCGGCACACGTGCCCAGCCTGCTTTGTGTGCCCCGCCTGCCTCCCAGCTGGCCGTCGGGGCGGGGAACGCAGGCTCGCGCTGTCCGGACATGCACACGCCCAGCCGGCTCTGTGCGCCCCGACAGCTGGGAGGCGGGTGGGGTGCACAGAGTCGGCTGGGCGCGTGCGCCGGCTCGCTCTGTACGGCCCCGCCCGCCTCCTAGCTGGCCGTCGGGGTGGGAACGCCGGCTCGCACCGTCCCGACACGCACGCGCCCAGCTGGCATTCACTTCATAAGACAAGTTTTTAGAGGAGGAAAACAAGATTTTTTCTTGTTTTCCTCCTCTAAAAACTAGGTGCGTCTTATGGAAAGGTGCGTCCTATGGAGCGAAAAATACGATAACTAGGTTTGTGTTTCTCCATTCAACACAATAATTTACTCATGTAAGGCACATTCATAATACAAAGCTAAAGTATCAAGGCCTTCCAAGCCATGGCCTCCTTCAAAGAATCTTGGGAACTGTGAGTCTGGAATGTGCTGAGTATTTTCTCTTTGAGTTCTCTGATAATTCTGTTTGCAGAGTTACAATTCCAGCATTACTTGAAAAGAAAGGATGACAGCTAAACCTCCATTTGAAATTTTAGTATATGCTTTTAGTAGGCTTACTAACAGACCTGGAGAAAGATGTCTTGCCCCTTTAATAGAGGCTTAATGTGAGGACTTGAACAGTTGAAACTTTTGATACCATGGAGGTAAACATCTCCTGGTGAATAACATCCCATTAAGCCACTATTAAAGGAACAGGGCATTTCTTTTCTCCAGGCAGTTGGCATTTGTGTAGCCTCCATTCTCCAACCCAAATGGGACTGTCAAACACTGGGTTGAGTAAGCCATTTCCATGCCCTATCTCCTTGCCACCTCCAAAATTCCTTTCCGTTTCACAAGTGATACTAAGAACAGCTTTCAGGGGCCTCAGTTCTGAATTTTGTTAGTGAGAGAAAGAACAGACAAAAATCATTAAAAATCAAATACATAGTATAAGTCAATGTATAATATTTTCTTCAATGTACAAATGTGGCAAACTACAAAGATCCATTTTTAAGCCTGTTCCTAAGTGTTTGTTCCCTAAAATAATTCTTGTTGAGTTTAGTGGGATAAGTTTGTTTCTGATTTCAATTTAAGGTGTTGTTTACTATCTTTAAAGCTCTTCATGATCTGTGACCCACATATCGGAAGAACCGTCTGTCTCCATATGTTCTCATACATTAATTGCATTCATTGGTCCAGCTTCTTCAAGATATCCACCCCCTCCACTCAAGCTGCCTTCGTGGTATCCACCAGAGTCTGTTCCTTTTCCATGGTGGCATCTACTTTATGGAACAGGCTCACATGAAGGCACTTTTGCAGAAATTCTTCAGGAAAGGCTGCAAGACATGGTATGCTACTAGGGTGTTTAAGAGGATATAAGGACTGCTGGCCCTGACTGGAATCCTTTAGCATGTTTTGTATGACTTGTTGTGTGCGGTTCTGTTGTACTTTTTAATGCAAGGAACTCATGATAGGAAAGCCAGCATATAGATGTTTCAATAAATAATAGCTGGATCATAAGATTCTGCTGTGTTTAGGTTTGCCTGGCGGCCTGTTCATTCCAGCGGGAGCAAAAATGGAAGGGCAAAGCAATGTTGCAATGTCTCTTCTGGTGAAAAGGCATAGAGTTTTGGATAATTTCTAGAGCGGCGTCACTTCTGGGTACAACCAGAAATGACATTGCAACATCACGGAACATAGCATCCCACCTTCATTTTTGCTCTTGCTGGAGAGAACAGTGGTGCAGGGTAGGGTTGCCAATTTCCAGGTGGGACCTGGAGTACTTCTGGGATTACAAATGATCTCCAGACTCCAAAGACCATTTTCCCTGGAGGGAATGGCAGTGCTGAAGGGCAGACTGTGGCATCACATTCCTGCTGAGCTCCCTCCCCAAACACCACTCTCCCCCCAAATCTCCAGGAATTCACCAAGGCAGAGATGGCAACCCTCAGCAAGGGCTGGAAGCCAGGCCTAGAAGATTGCTCACCATGGTGGGCAATCTGGTGAGGCTATCTGTTTCACTTAGTCCCACAGAGATGGACCACAGATTTCTTGTGTGTGGAGGGTAGTGTAGTAACTTGGGGTTGCCAGTCTCCAGGTGGTAGCTGGAGATCTCCTGGGATTACAGTTGATCTCCAGGGAACAGAGATCAGTTCACCATGAAAAAATAGCTGCTTTGGAAAGTGCATTCTATGGTATTATACCCCATTGAAGTCCCACCCATCCCCAAACCTCACACTCCTCAGGCTCCCACTCCAAATCTCCAGGTATTTCCCAATCTGGAGCTGGCAACCCTAGCAGTAACCTGAAAACAGATGTGCCATTAATCATTAGGGTTGCCAACCTCCAGGTAGTAACTGGAGATCTCCTGCCGATAGAGATCAAGTCACCTGGAGAAAATGGCCGCTTTGGCAATTGGACTCTATGGCATTGAAGTCCCTCCCCTACACGAACCCCGCCCTCCTCAGACTCTGCCCCCAAAAATCTCCCGCTGGTGGTGAAGAGGGATCTGGCAACCTTATTAATCATACAATGTAAATTAATAATATAGAACACTGTATTTATCCCATATGGCCTGGACAGCCTAAAGGCCCATCCTGGAATTCTGTGCTCGCCACATCCAATCCCCTCAGAGGAGCTGCAGCAAGCTGGGAGGAAAGCCTGTCTTTTGCCTGACTGACAAGGCTCTCAGGTTTTCCAGCCTAGCCCAAGAAGACATACTGGTGAAATGAGAAGGGGCCCAAAAGGCCTCTGTAAAACTGCAGAGGCCTCTAGGACAGCTTTTCTGGGAAAGTATTGGTACAGAAGTGACAGCCGATGACTGGCTAGAAGAGAAACCCAGCCATAGATCTGGCCAGGCAAAAGTCAGTGCTGAAGACATGATGGCTGGGAGGGTGATCTGACCCCAATGCAGATTAGCTTAGCATGATTCAGCTCCCCCCCCACACACACACACATGCATAAGAAGCTGCTTTATCTCTACCAGATGGAAGCTAACTTGCTTAGCCCATCTAATTGTGTAAAGAATAACAATATTGTTTTAATTTTTATCTGAAATCACAGGTGCGCTGTAAGGGACTGGAAGTTAGGAAGAGCATTAATACATTCAGAAGCCTGATATAAGCACATTTAAAAATGCCTTTCTGCTTTTCACACATGCTCACCAACCTGGAAGGAGGCTTGAAAAATGCTTTACACAGTATGTGTGCAGTTAATTTTACAGTATAATCCAGTTTCATTTTCAGCCTTCTCATATTTTATATCACTTACAAATTCATATTATTTTTTTAAAAAAGATGGAGTCAACAGCATTATTTATCTGAGCTAAAACTCCTCTCATAGAATCATAGAATCATAGAGTTGGAAGGGACCACCAGGGTCATCTAGTCCAATCCCCTGCACAATGAAGGAAATTAACAACTACCTCCCCCCACATCCCCAGTGACCCCAACCCTCCCCCCGCCATGCAGGATCCCACAATCAAAGCACTCCCAACAGATGGCCATCTAGCCTCTGCTTAAAGACCTCCAAAGACTGGGACTCCACCACCCTCCGAGGCAGCATATTCCACCGTCGAATAACCCTCACCGTCAGAAAGTTCTTCCTAATGTTTAGGTGGAATCGCTTTTCTATTAGTTTAAATCCATTACTCCGTGTCCTAGTCTCTGGAACAACACAGAACAAGCTAGTTCCCTCATCAATATGACATCCCTTCAAATATTTAAACATGGCTATCATGTGTCCCCTCAACCTTCTCTTCTCCAAACTAAACAAACCCAACTCCCTAAGTTTCTCCTAATCGGGCATGGATTCCAGACCTTTGACCATTCTGGTCACCCTCCTTTGGACACATTCTCCTATTGGTGTGTCTTCTTCCTGGCTCTGCCATTTGTTCACAGCATTTTCCTTTAATATTTTCACTTTTCCAGCTATTGCCCTGAAAGGTCAAACTAAATTAGCAGAAGTGGGAGGCTAGCAGAAGGTGGTCTTAGCTGGGTGCCAATTAGCAAGATGGGTGATTATTATTTTTGCAGAACATTGTCCAGAAGAAGGTTTGGTTTCACTTCTGAATCCTTGGAATAGGACATCAGCAAGTATGAATGGGGTTGCCATCTTTTTTTTCTGAGAAAAGATTCATGTCTTTAGCAGGGGCATAAAAGGCAGAAATACTACAAACATCCTCTGCTGTGAGAAGTCTGTGTGAATCATAGCAGTTGTGTATCTTCATGGTTCTCTAGACTTGGAAACGGTACAGAAGCCAGTACTTAGGCTTGCCAACCTCCAGGTACTAGCTGGAGATCTCCTGCTATTACAACTGATCTCCAGCCGATAGAGATCAGTTCACCTGGAGAAAATGGCCTCTTTGGCCATTGGACTATATGGCATTGAAGTCCCTCCCCTCCCCAAACCCTGCCCTCCTCAGGCTCAACCCCAAAAACTTCCTGCCGGTGGCAAAGAGGGACCTGGCAACCCTACCAGTACTGTATTAAGCACCTCTAAAAGAGCTCTTACTGTTCTTTTAAACATTGGAAGTAGCTACGGGTGTTCTCCTTGCTGAAAGGATAGTTTATCTGTTCATGTACAGTTTGTGGCTTTAAATCCAAATTATGTAGGCAAAAAAATTACCAAAGCTCTCTTCCAAGGAATGACTATGCAATGGGTCCACAAAAGGAGATAAGGAGATACCTGACTGCAAAAGACAGCTCAGAAAATAAATATAGTCCTTTGAATATTCCTTAGCATGTTTTGACCCAGTGGCTTCCAAAGCAAACTTTTGAAAGAAATTGGGGGATGTCTTTTACCAGTTTAACTTCTCTGCGCTGGCAAATTTAAGTACTACCTCTTGATTCTGTATGATCAGATCTGAGAAAGATAACTTTCAAAAATACAATCAGATCTCAGGGTATGCCTGGAAAAGAAAGCATTAAAGGAAAGCCCTCTATTGACCTTGATGACCTTATAGGAATATCCTATATAATTAAAGACACTGTATTTGTGGTGCAGGGATTGTTGAATGTATTTTCTCATGATTTATTAAGGGGTTCTATCCGTAAAAGGAAAGAGTCAACCCCCCTCCCCCCAGTACCTCTCCAATTTGATTTTAGGTTACCTTCCCAGAAAAATAGTTTCCCTCTTAAGCAGTGCGTAATCAGTTACAAAGAAAGTGGCTCAATATGTTCTTGACTATTCTACATGGATACTCAAGTAATAGACTTCTTTTAATGGGTACTGGACAATATTGATTACTGATGTTTTCTGAATAAGCTCATGTTAATTGAGTATAATTTATAATCAAGATTACACACCATTCATTCAAACTGAAAAAGGCCACATCTGATTAATGTTTTTCCTGTGGTACAGAGCCTCTGCCAAGAAAAAATAGCAATAGTAGGCAGCAAGCTAAGAAACTCTACTCATAAGTAAGCCCAATGAGGCTTACTCCCAGGAAAGTGTTTTTAGCATTGCAGCCTTAATCTCCTTGCAGTATTTTATGTGTCAAATTGGCTGGTAGCAGTTGGGAAGGAGCTGTGGCTCAGAGACAGAGCACATACTTTGCATAAGGAAAGTCCCAAGGTCAGGCCAGTTAAAGGATCTCAAGGAGAAGGTGTGTGTAATAAACTTTATTTGCCTTCATAAACCTTCTCTTAGACAGCTACTGCCAGTTGGAGTAGACAGTATTGAGCTAGATGGAACAATGGTCTGACTGGGTACACAGTCACACAGGCAAGACTGACTTATGTATACTGTTGTGTTCCCTAGCTGTATCTAAAGAAGTGAGCTGTGGCTCACGAAAGCTCATACCCTGCCAGAAATTTTGTTAGTCTATAAGGTGCTACTGGACTCCTACTCTTTTCTACTGTTGTGTTCCCTGTTGAACTCTGAATTTCAGTCTTTTTTCGAAAGGGTGCATTTCCCTCTCCACAGCTAATGCTGGGCAATGCATGGTCACTCCACGCTGTGATTAATTACACATACTCAATATACAGCTGAGAGCTTCCCTGGCTCTCCAGGTGAGACCCCTTGAAAAAAAATGTACTTTAAAGGTGAGCTGCAAATGGAAATTAATTAAGAGGGAAATACATGCTGACATAAACGGGCCCATGCTGTGGGTTGCTTTCCACATTTGCTGTATATATTACACACACACACACACACACCAATGAACAGCAGCTATAGTTGCTTAAGTGCACTTGGGGATTATTGGAGCCCTGTCAAGGTATAGCCATGTCCTTAGACAAGTAGAAGGTCACAGATGTCAAAAAGGGTCTTGGAAGTGCAGTTGGTCTCAAGATGAACATGATGTGTGATGTGGCTGCAAAACAGGGCAATTTTAGGCTGCATTAATAGAAGCATAGTACAAGAAGTAATAGATCCACATTACTTCACTTTGATCAGAGGTCATCTGGAGGACCATGTCTAATTATGAATGCCATGATTTAAGAAGGATATAGATTGGAATAAGGATAAACTGGGAAAGGTTCATTGAAGTACATCAATGGGGAGGGGCTGTGGCTCAGTGGTAGAGCATCTGCTTGGTATGCCGAGGCCCCAGGTTCAATCCCCAGCATCTCCAGTTAAAGGGACTAGGCAAGTAGGTGATGTGAAAGACCTCTGCCTGAGAGCCACTGCCAGTCTGAGTAGACAATACTGATTTTGATGGACCAAGGGTCTGATTCAGTATAAGGCAGCTTCATGTGTTCATCAAAGATGGCAGGCTTCTGGAAAATAGAGGAGGGAATGTTGAAGGACTTAAGTTTCTTTATTTAGATAGAAGGGCCTAAGGAGTCTGATCTTTTAGAACTGTTTTCACAGTCTGTTGATTATTTTAGACCACTCAATGTTTTTTGCTGTTTAGATGCTCTGGCTGGGCTTTTAATGGCTGTGTTTTTCATGGTTGGGTATTTCATAGTTTGTCAGTGTTAATGATTTTGTGTTGTTTTGTTATGTTATCATGTTTACTTTGTTAATGGACTGAGAAGCCAGCCTGTCCTACAGGGGGATTGCACTCTCCCTGAAAGAACAGGTTTGTAGCTTAGGGGTGCTGCTGAATTCTGGCTAGGGTTGCCAACCTCCTGACCACTACAACACTCTGGCAACCCTAACCTCTTCTCAGCCCCACCAGGCAGACCATTCCTCCAGGCAAAGGCCACAATCAACAATGCTTGGGTAGGAGCCGTTGTGGTTTTCATTCCTTTTTAGGGGGCCACCTTCGGAAGGCTTTTCCATGAGTGAAGCTTTCTCAGCAAAGCATATTAAGAGAAGCAGTCCTATAGTTAAGTGGCTTTTGGCAACCATTTTCTTGTGCCATTCAGACTGTAACTGGGAGGGGGTTAAAATTGTTCCTTGCTTGGGTTGACAAATGCCTTGAAATGGCCATCTGCTAATGAGAATTTCAACTGTGTTTAAAACGGGAATACCGTCTTCTATATTCCTGTAGTATGGCTGAGAGAATCCTTGGGTAAAGGATATTATCCCTGAGAAATTAATTCTAATCAGGTGGATAATTTAAAAGTTACAGGCAAACATATATTTCCCATTAAAACCAAAGGAATTGAACAAATAGGGGGAAAAATCTGAACATATGCAATAACTATAAAAAAGAAAATGAATATGAAGTGTTAAAGAACAAAATGAACTGAAAAGAACCCCAATAAAATTCTGTGTACATTTCTAATATCTCTAGGAAATGCTTTTCTGGGTTTCATTGATGCTCCAGGCATTGCCAAGATGCCACCCACATGGCTGTGATTTGACTTTCAGAGGCTCATGCATAATTTAAAAATATGATTATGTTTCTACAAAAAGTCAGAGCTCACAGTCAAAGGATTCATTTAAGGTGGAGATGTTAGCACACACCCAGAGCTCCCATTTTCAGAAAAAGCTCAGCTTCAGTTTACTCAGCATTCTGAGCTCTTTGAGGAGAGGAAAAGATGACAAAATGGGAACTGCTGGATGTTTAGCATTTTGCAAAACCTGATCCCCTCTCATTCTTAAATCGAATGAACGGTTATTTATTTGCATTATTTATAGTCCACCTTTCTGACCAAGACTCAAGGCGGATTACACAGTGTAAATCAATGCAATCAACAGTATGGGTCATCCAATAAGCAATGCATGAGGTTTGGATTGCAGAAATCTAAAGATGGATCTGAAACAAAGCACAAGAATTAACATGACACATTAAATGGTGCAGAAATTACATAGCAGAATCATACTTAAAGTAACAGACAGTATGTATTATACAGAGTAATATAGTCCACAGTTCCTATCCCATTACCAAAGCATCTTTCTGAACAGTTTCATTACAATACAGCCCTATTTCCTGTTTTAAAAAAATGCTCTCCTGAATAATTCAGTTTTGCATAGTTTGTGGAGAGTATTTCTGCAAGTACAGCTATGAATTCTTAACGTGACCACATGGAACCAACCAAATTGAAATGTTTGGGGAAATCCAGTGCTAAACAGCTCACAACACCACTGAAATTTGCTTGCAACTCTGAAATCTTTGGAACCATAAAAAGTTCTGTCCCCACCAGTGAAAAAGCCATACCTCCCTCATATTCTCTGAGAACAAGTCAGGCACTTTAGAAAAGGCTCTGTGGTCATTAAAGAACTTTGACAAGGAGAAGTGTTGGTAATAGTCTTTCCACTTCCTTCCCCATCCACTGAGTGACCCCCTTAGTCCTTTTTTTTTTTCTTTGTGTGCCATGACTCTTGAGTTTCAGTGACACCATTACACCTTTTTGGGAGGGGTGTGCCATAACTGTTGAATACAAGGGGTCCAACTATATATTACATTTTCTCTGTGGATGTATAGTTTACCATTACATGTGGCGCTCTCACTAGGGCAATGGCAGCTTCCCAGGCTATTTCAGGTAGGGAAAATGACATTAGGGAGAAGGTTTAAGCTCCCTCCCTGTGTGTGTCATGGTCCAAATTGTGTCCACAGATGCCTGGGAAGTGCAAAACTGAACATGACTCTCAGTCCAACTCATGGACATTGCTGTAGAAAAGATAACATGTTGGACCTCTGAAGACCACACAGGATGACACATTTAATCCATTGCCACAATCATCTCAGGTCGTGTACTCGTCCAAACTTTACCTTGGTCTATAGATCTGGCCTTTCCGTTTGCAGAATGTGATCAGAATGTTGGAGCAGGCTTCACTGATTCTAATTTGAGAGGTACAGAATTTTTTTATTCAGGCATAGGACTGTAACAGAGTGTTTATGTTCTTAATTTATGCATATCATTCAACTATTAAAGGCATCCATACCCTGTCAGAAGCGCAAGTTGGCTATCCTACACAAAATCCAACATTACTGTTTAAAAATCTAGAAAAAAATCTTAATACCTTGATGCTTCAGTTCCAGATATTGAAGTCAGATGTGGCTGCTAGATATGTGTGCTCAGATATATCTTGTCTGAATATATCTGGACAGTATTTGGGATTTTTCAGGATACCATTTTTTTAATTTACATTATTTATAGTCTACCTTTCTCACAGAGACTCAAGGGGGATTGCACATAGTGAGTCAGTACAATCAACAAAATGGGACATTCAGTAACCAATGCATTTGGATTTTGGAAGTCTGGAACCACCAGAGAGAACTGAAGCATAGCTTAAGTATTAACACGACACATTAAGCGGTACAGAAATTACATAAATAGGTTCCTACTAACAGTACACTATACACAGTAGTATAGACCACAGTCCCAATAATTTATCCAAGAGGCAGAGCAATCCTGAAGGTGGGGTCAAATGCCCTTTGGAGCAAGTGTGACCCCCTATGCCAGCATTAGTGCCACTTGTGTCTGCTAAATGGGCACTAACGCCTGTGCAGGGCAATTTATGCTGGTGTTGGGGAGCCATGCGGCAGCATCACACATGGGTGCCACCACAGCAGCGTTTCTCCTGCACAAGGGCTCGCGCCAGTGCCAAAGGGGCATTCCCAGGGGTGGGGCTGACTCTATGTTACCTGGCAGTGACCCTCTCCAGAACTGTGCTACCTGGCCACCTCAAAAATACGAGTCGGCTCCGTTCCAGACATGCGGCAAGCCCCAGATGCTAAGGGAAGAGCTCACTCACTGTCCCACGAAACAGGCACTAAGGATCCATGGGCAGGACGGCCCCTCCAAGTGAACCAGAGGGAATCCATTTTCCTGTAACCCTATTCGAGTGTCCAGCAGAAGCCATTTCGCAAGGAACAACTAGACATGTAGCCAGCCCCCCCCCTCCATCTGCATGACTAACGATCCATCGGAAGCCCCCAAGGTATCAGCACCAAGAGATCGCACCTCAGGCAACCGGGAAATGACTCACCCAGACACAGCTATTCATGTCTTTTGTTAAACCCAATAAACCCATCAATGATCATCTCCTGGGTCTCCGGAATTGCATAAGCCCATAGGTTCAAAGCCCGTCTAAATCACCCATCACCCATCACCCCACCCTAGCAGCCGACCATTAATGCTATTGTCTGCCTTTGTTTGCCATGGGAACCACGAGGGAGTAAACCCAACTCCCCCACCCCCAGAAAAAGTATAACTGGGGTCGGTCTCATCCATAAGAGAGCTCTCTCTCTCTCTCCCACACTTACTGTTACTCTGGCGGTCTGGGTAGCAATGTCAGACCACACAGTTCTCCAGCCTCGCGGGTTAAGCCACGAGAATCCCTACCCCTTCCCCCTCATTTAGCCACACGGAACCTTGGACGTCCCCTCTACAGGATCAGGTGCAGTATTGCTCCTCTTCAAAGGGAAACCGGCCACATTGGCGAACGTCTCTACCACCTTTTATTCTCTAGGCTCTGTGTGTGTTTTGTAAGAATCTGTTTTATTTGTGTGTGAACATATAATCAAGTAAACACCTTTTAACTAAATCCACTGCCTCTGCCTTATTTTGAGGGTCACGGTATGGATACAGGCTTAGATCCTGCGGTTATGCCCATTGCCAGTTATTGATTTGCTAATTCCCCCATATAAATATTCATAACCGAGCAATTTGGCTAACATCTAGTCATCTTCTTGAGCACTTTCACTGCAGGAATGCCCCCTTTGCCAGCACAAAGTTACGCTGGCAAAAGGGGTGGTGTAGTCCCACAGGGCTTTGGGGGGATTTTTATTTTCAGCTTGCTGCATGGGCCAGCAAGCTGCTCAGGAGGTGGTGCAGCTGTGCTGTCTTTGGGAATGCCTCATCTACCCCCCCTCCAGGTTTGCTCTGTAAGTTTGTGAACCATTTTGTACAGTGCAATCCTATTATCTGCACAGAAATGTCCGCTTGAATAGTTCAATTTTGCATAGTTTGCAGAAAGCCAGAAGAGTGGAAGCCTTCCTGACCTCCTCAGGTACGCCAGTCCATAAGGTGGGAGCCACAACATAGAAAGCACATGTACAGGCAGTAGTTGATTTTGCCAATTTTCAGGCTGGTACCTGCAGAAGGCCCTGCTTAGATGAACAAAGATATTGTGTTGGAGCATAGGGGGAAAGGTGGTCCTGCAGATAAGCGGAACCAAAGGGGAACCAAATCACTATTGGGGAGCCCAAATACTATTCGAATGAAATAGCCAACGCCTTAAATTGGGCCTGCTAACAAATGGGCAGCCAATGGAGCATCTGCAGAATGAGGTTAATGTGCATGCTCCATCTAGCTCCCAATAATAGCTGAGCCACAGCATTCTGCACCCATTAACCTGATTCCCAACATCCAGAAATATTCAAGATACTCAGGAATATTTGGCTCCCAATTTTATGGCTCCCAGAGCTGTTTTCTTTTGTTTTCCTTCCAGTTTACAGGGTATCTGGGTAACAGGAAGAGGGGGAGGGTGTCAGCTCTCCCAGTCAGTGGAATCAGACCTGTCTGCCCAATCATGACTCTTCTCTCATCCCTCCATGGCTGTCTGAGCATGGACAAAGAGAATAAAAGGCATGCAGCTGAACTCTATTTCATGGCTAGATCTTTTGGAGCGCTGCTTCCACTTTTGCTGCTGCTGCTCTTGTCTCTGCCAAGGGTTGCTGCCTGCCATAGGGAATAATAGAACTTTAATAATTTTGTGGGGGAAACCCTAAAAAATACAACCCAAATCACTAATGAGGGCCCCCAAATATCAATATTTCCTTCCTGAAACCTGAATAAAAATGCTGTTTTAAAAAAATGCACATTTCCTAGTGGCTGCACAATAATGAGTGAAATATTCTCTGTACATGCTCAGAGCAATTCTTTTGTCAAACCAGCAAATTTAAAGAGGACATTTTCCCAATATCTGATGGGAATTATGAGGCTTTGAACCAGGAATGAGTCTTGATGTAACTGTGTGTGTGTAAAGTGCCGTCAAGTCGCAGCCGACTTATGGCGACCCCTTATGGGGTTTTCATGGCAAGAGACTAACAGAGGTGGTTTGCCAGTGCCTTCCTCTGCACAGCAACCCTGGTATTCCTCGGTGGTCTCCCATCCAAATACTAACCAGGGCTGACCCTGCTTAGCTTCTGAGATCTGGCAAGATCAGGCTAGCCTGGGCCCATCCAGGTCAGGGCCTTGATGTAACTAGGTTCAGATTAATCTCTTAGGGACCCTTGTGAGATGGAGCTAAAGAGGAATAGAGGAAATCATGGTTTCTATGCTTCCTAGGATATCTTATTTGTTAAAGCAAATCCCTTGCTTTTGTTTAAAAAAAAGTTAACATTAGTGCTGAGCACCTACGTGAATATGCTGATGAATACAAAAGGCTGAAGGACAGATAACCAAAATGTCTTTGAACTCTTCTTGTGTTTCTAGGGCCAAATTTAAAATCATTGTTTATGTTTGCATTATTTCAAGTGAAATCCACCTTCTATTGTCATTTTTCTACTGGCAAGGAGCTGGGTATGTTTAGCCTGCAGAGGAGGAGAGGTGATATGATAACAATCTTCAAGTACTTGAAGGGCTGTCATATAGAGGATGGTGCCGAGATGTTTTCTGTTGACCCAGAAGGTGAGACCAGAACCAACGGGTTGAAATTAAATCACAAGCATTTCTGTCTAGTCATTAGGAAGAATTTTCTAACAGTTAGAGCAGTTCCTCAGTGGAACAGGCTTCCTCAGGAGGTGGTAGGCTCTCCTTCCCTGGAGGTTTGCAGAGGCTAGATAGCCATCTTTCAGCAATGCTGATTCTATGACCTAAGGCAGATCATGAGAGGGAGGGCATCTTGGGCATCTTCTGGGCATGGAGTATGGGTCACTGGGTGTGTGTGGGGGGAGGTAGTTGTGAGTTTCCTGCATTGTACAGGGGGTTGGACTAGATGACCCTGGTGGTCCCTTCCAACTCTATGATTCTATGAACAAGAACCCCTCCCCTGTCAGGTGCAGACTGTGTGGTGCAGAAGGAGGGAATGGGGAGAGGGTAAAAGTAACATACATAGGACCACAGACTGTGGGATGAAAACATCTTTAAAAGGATGGTAAGATGATGTGATAATATTTGTCAGTACAACCCTCTCCCCTTCTGTGAATACTTGGAAAGTTTTGCTTCATAATGCATTTTGAATTTTGTTGATTCTAGCCAGAATACAATGGTTTACTCCTCCCTGGGATCCAGATATAACCTAATTTTTTTCTTTGATGCTGGACTCCAGGGAACCTTTCTATTTACATATTTTTGCTTAGGTGTGAGAGAGGATCCTGCTGAGCAGACTTCAAATTGTAGGATGCCACAGATGTCGGGGGAGAGGTGGGCAGGAGAGTGGCTCTTAGGAAAATTAAACAGGTGTCTAGTGGCACATTAAAGACTAACAACATTTGCCTTGAGTCTCAGCAAGAAAGCCAGGCTATAAATGAAATAAATACAGTACAATGAAATAAATTCCAGCATAAACTTACTTCCTGAGATGCACTGGAGTCAGTGTCAGTAAGGTCAGTGTTTTTGTATTCACAACAGAAAGGGGGAGTGTAACAAAGAAAGGCTGGTTTAAAACAAGATCTAATAAAAAAAACAGTCAGGAGGGGTAGGGGAGCCACTCATGATTGTTGTTAGACAGGCAAGGTAGGATTAATGGAAAATCTAGTGCAAGATAAGCAAAAGTAGAAGGAAGTATCCTAACAGAAGCTGGAGTTCATATAAATACACGGAGCTCCCTTATACTGAATCAGACCATTGGTCCGTCAAGGTCATTATTGTCTGCTCAGACTGGCAGTGCCTCTCCAGGGTCTCAGGAAGAGGACTTTCATATTATTGGTTTCCTGATTCTTTTAACTGGAGATGCCAGGCATTGGATCGGGGAAGTTATGCACGCCGAGCTGATACTGAGCCACAGTCCTGCTCCTCAAAACAGAGGCAAGCGGTACTGCTGAAAAAGAGGACTACATGACATCCAGGGGACAACTTCTTTAAGGTTCCAGGAGTCTGTAATGGGAGGCTCTCTTGCATTAGGGCTCAGACACCCTGAGCTACTAAAACAGCCTATAAACTGGAGGGAGCTGCTGGCTTGGACTTAGCAGCTCGGAAGTGTCATGGCTGCAAATGGCTAGTGATGACAGACCAGTTTCCAGCCAATTAGGGATCCAGTAACACAAGAAGCCAGCAGGATTCCAGTCTGGCTCTGTAAGGCTGCTGACTATGTTGTGTCTTCTCAGTCTGTCTAAGTTGTTCTTTAGATGTGAATAATGCTTCTTGGCTGTTTGACTACCTATACTGTATATAATGTATATTTGTTCTCTTTTGCTGGCAATCGCTGTAATGAAATGACTGCCTACCTATAGAACCAGCTGTGTATCTCTGGACCACCAGGCCTGACAGATTTGGATTTAATTAAAGATGGGTAGGGCCTCAATCTGTAGAAACAGATGTTAGGCATAGGCAATAGGGCTGGGTAGTTGGAACTTTACTATTTAAAGAGCCAACACAAACCACCACAAACCACCCCCAATCTTTAAAATCATAAATGCTTTGAATCTCTGAATTATTTCAGAATTATTCTGTTTCCAAGATTCAGTAACATGTGAAAACCTTCCTATCTGACAGTTATTCTAGTGCCTCAGTTTCTAGTTTCAGTTTCCCAGGCAAGGAAGAAAGAGATGGAGTGACTCAGTAGCTGTGTGTATAACAGGCTACCATCCAACCAGAACAGGTTGCCAGTTTTCCCACCAAAGAAGACTCCCAGTAGGTTTTCTGTGAAGAGAATTTCTTCCTTTAGCTAATTGTTGCACTGCTACATGCTTCAAGAGGACTTTCTGATTCTGTACACAAGCAGATCTTGTTTGTGTGAACCATTTCATTCTGGGGGAGGGTACCTGTGCATTGCAAAGCTGTGCTTATACTTGCTGACAGGCAGATTGATAGGGCTACACAATTGGAGATCAGCATAAAGGCAACGTCTCAAGCCAGCTTACAAGTTTGTAGGAAGGCAGGGGGGATGCACATGTTAGACCCAGTACATACACATACAAAAGATGGGCATGGTAATATTGTTTGCTTACACTGAAAGGCAGGCATGGGAAGGGGAGAATAGAGGCAGAGGCAAGCTGTCACTTAGAAGAGGGCAGGCAGCTGTTCTTGTTGGCAGCAAAGGATGGGACTCACAATAATGGATATAAATTATAGGTGTAAAGGTACCAGCTGGGCATTAGGAAGAAATTTTTTACAGTAAGAGTAGTTCAGCAGTAGATCGACTGCCTAGGGAGATGGTGAACTCCTCCTCTCTTGCAGTCTTGAAGCAGCAGCTGGATGAACACTTGTCAGGGATGCTCTAGGCAAATCCTGCATTAAGCAAGGGGTTGAACTAGATGGCCTGTATGGCCCCTTCCAACTCTACGATTCTATGATTCTAAGCCATTTTACATTTCCCCATCCCCAGTGGTAGTCAATGTCTGCACACGCTCTAATATTTGATGGATGAAGCAAATAATTTGTTTTGTGATAACTGAGCATCTGATCCATCGTGTGGTAAGTAAAATGATGCTTCCATGGAGTCTTCTGGCGTAAGACCTTTTGAAATAACAGCTTGCTACTTTAGTTTCTACCAGTGTGAGTGCATGCCACTTTGAGCATGATATACACAAAACAAAGTGGCTAACGTATATAATAAAAAATAGCTTCCTTTACAGTTCTAGATAGCTTTTTTCATATGTAGATGTCTAGGAGTGTGCATTTAAAAATTGTATTAATTTCATTTTGGGATTTGGGGGAGGGCATGTTTTTTATTATTCAAAATTTGAGGGAATATATTTATGTGTGGGGTACTTTTTCAGATTCCAGAATTTTAGGATAATTTCCCTTTCCCTTTTTGCTCCCAAAGGCAGCAGGATTGGAGAGGGACAGAGAGGAAGTATGCCCTGACAAGCAGCTGTTTGGCAGTATATGTGCCCCTTAAATTTTAAAGAGCCATTATTTTCTGTGGGAAGACCTGGCCTCTGAACTCCGAAGGCCAGATGTGATGGACACAGCCAAGTCTGTCCCCTTTTCCAGTATGTGCCAACCCCCCTTATTCCCTTATGGTCTGGAGAGAAAGCTAGAAATGACCAGTCAAGGACTTTGGAACACTTGGAGGAGGGAGAGGGAGGAACGGAGAGAAAAGAGCTCTTTAATGAAGCTTTGAGTCAGGTTCCTTAGAGGTTCCTTAAGCAGGATAGGGATCTTTTTCTGTCTCCAGTCACTTGAGGTGAAAGTGGACTGATTTGTGTGATGACCTGGTGTGTATTCATTGATATTTGCATCTCATATGCAGTTTTTCTGGGTGACTGGAAAGCTACTGGGGCAGGCTGCGGCGAGGTCTGCATTTTAAAATTGCTCTAGTGGTTGTCTGAAAGGTTAAGAATCCCAAGGAACTTGGCTGTTTGTCTCCACTCTCCATATTTCAAACTGTTTTCATCTCAAAACAGCTAATTTTGGCTCAGATATATCTGAATATACACACCTATGCATATCCTAAAACAGCCTTTATGTGTCCAAACGTCTTATCAGTTTTAAATTCTCAAAATCTGATGAATAAGGCTGGCAGTCTTGTCAGGTTAAAGTTGGGGGGGATATCTTGTCCCTTCAGCAGAGGCTTAATGTGTGGAAATGGGCAGCTGAACCTTTTCATGGTATAGAGGTAAATACCTGGTAAATAAGACCCCATTAAGCCTCTGCTAAAGGGGCAGGACATTTTTTTTCCTCAATGTTGTTGGCAACCACAGGGAGGCTGTCCTTCCCAAAAGGTCCAGATGGTAAGTAAGTGGTGTTTCTTACACTAACACTGGACATGCAGTGACGGAGCACGGGAAGGTGTTCATCCTCTCTTTGGTTTTCAACATGGGTACACAAATAGAGCTAGCAGCCATGATGTTTTTTCACAGAAATGCTCCCTTGTTGTCTGTATTCTATTTGGCTATATGACAGATGTTTTAAGTGCATGTTAGAAGATGTTCCCTGTTCTGTCGCTGGAATGTTAACAACAATATGCCTGCCCACTCTTTCTCTACAGTCATGTTGGCTTCCATTGTCCTGACCCCACTTTGTAGTAAATTCTGGAAGCCTCCTTTCAGTTCATGTTCATTCCTGATAAAACTGCTAGCTTGGTCTCAATATGGGGGCATTCTTATCTAGTCTCACTTCAATGTAGCAGAAGTTCTCTGGCCAACTCTGATTTGGCAAGCACTACTCCCACCCCTGGCTTGGAAAGAAAGGCTGGAGACCACTGCACATATGAAGCAGATTCCTCAATGAGAGACATCAGTCATTTTTTGCAGGGAATAATGAAAGGGAAACAGAAGATAACCAGGCAGACTGGGAAAGCTCCCGTTCTGAAACGCATGGAAGAAATGCAGATGTTCTACATAAACTGGTAAGGCTGAAGAGGACAATGAACAAATCTTGTACCAATTGGAGGCAGTGAAATGCCATGGTGTGTGGCAATTATTTGGCCTACATAATAAATTGGATTGGATGCAGAGGACAAAGTTACACCACCCTATTTTTTTTTAAACTTTATGGAGCTTGAAACACCTCCCATAATACTCAGAGGAAGTGCAGTAAGGAATAGGATCAGGCCCGTGTTCGTAGATAACAATACAGGAAACCAAATACTGTATCCATGGCAACATGCTGTTCAACTTTAAGTTCTCCAGCATATAAAAAGGCAATTTCCTTTATTTCCCCCCCTTCTGCATTTTTATATATTTCCAAGCTTTTATAATGGCAATCACGGCCTCAGGTTCTCGCCTCTGTCAGTCAGTCACTAACTGCCTGGAACTGCCGATTTAACAGCCCTATCTGGGAATCATTTAGGCTCCTTTGAAATCACTGGCACTTGTTCTTGCCGAGCAGCTACCACATGACGCAGCCACACAAACACATCTGGGAATTCTGTTGTTGGAGCTAGGACTGCCTCCTTTTAGCGGCTCTGCTCCTCTGCCCAGAACACCAGCCAGGCACACAGCAAGTAAACAGCTGAAGCTTTCCCCACCACTTATTTCCATGCTCAGCAAAGCCCCACCTGCTTAAGTGCGGCATGTTTGGAAGACAGCTGCTGATAAGGGGACAAGAGTGGAGTCCGCAAAAAAGGTATCAATCCTCATCAAGGCCATTTGAGTATTGATGTGCTATTAGTGTTGTCATATGTTCCGAATTATTTCTGCTTTGCAGAAACAGTCCCCGTTGAATATGTGCTGTGCCTGGAAGCCATCGTCCCTATTTTGCTGCCGGGGGGTGGGGGGAGGGCAGGGGTAGCCACATTCAATGCAGCAGCAGTGGTCTCAGCAGGGGAGAACTTGCTCATCCCCTTTTTTGGCCTGCACAATTTCTGGCAAAATCAAGTGTTAAAGAACCAAGTTTGGAGATGTTCAGAATGCTGGAAATCATCCAAGGAAGAAGGTGATATGTGTATAACAAGGCTGAAGACCTTGAACACATGTTAAGCTCTGATCCCCAGTGGACCTTGAGCAAGCACTTTTCTTGGAACTGCTTTTTTCTTTGTTTTCCCCCTTCTGACAGACAGAAATGAAAATGATTAGAAAGGAAACCGAGTTCTTGAATTGTGCACATATTAGCAAGCCAGGATGCAGAGTGGATTTCCTTTGTGAGCTTAAGCAAATCACCGACATCCATTGCTGAATGAAGGCACTGGTGGTCCCTGGGCAAAGTATAATCTACTGTGCTGTCCTTGCTCCATACACACTGGAGTTAGGGTTGCCAGGTCCCTCTTTGCTATCGGCGGGAGGTTTTGGGGGCAGAGCCTGGGGGGGGTTGGGGAGGTACTTCAATGCCATAGAGTCCAACTGCCAAAGTGGCTATTTTCTCCAGGTGAACTGATCTCTATCAGCTGGAGATCAGTTGTAATAGCAGGAGATCTCCAGCTACAACCTGGAGGTTGGCAACCCTTGTGGAGTGCATGAGGGCAGACTTCTTTTTTCGTCCCCCAGCCTTGTCAATTCCTCACATCTGTTCCCTTTCCAGGCTGCCTGCCAGGCAAAGGAGAAAGCCACACTGAAGCACACAAAGGCCTGCACTCCGCCCAGCCAGAGCCCCATCATCTTCTTGCTACAAAGTGAAGATACGGAGTGCCTCAGATGCCCACCCCAGGGCTGCAAACCATGGCAGAGGGCAGCAGCGTGTCACCACCTGCCTTGCTTGCTCCTCTTGCATTAGCTAGGTGGGAAGAGAATTTCACAGCTTGTTTGAATGCCCTCGATGAATTCCACTCCTGACTGGAACACCTTGATGTTCCCTGGAGAAGTTCATGTCAAGCATAAAACTGGTTTGCCCTTCTCTATAGCTGCTTTTCAGTTCGAGTATCAAAATATCTCTTTTACTGGGGGGGAGGCAGTATCCCCAGAGGTCATGGTTGTTTGGGTCATTAAATTGATCAGCGTATGTACATCATGCACTTGCTGCCCTCCCTCCTCCTTTGCACCTGCACAGTTGGATACCAGGGAATGAAGCCGGGACCTTCCACATGCAAGGCACATTCTCTATCACTAAGCTATACAGGGAAGATACAGAAGTTGGAACGACTCAAGAGCGAGCTAGGCTGAATGGCCTATGTGGTGCTACAAGCCAGTGCTGCCGGGACCTCTCAAGTCAGACCTGGAATTGGCACTAAAACGGGTGCTGGTTCACCATCGCCAGTAGGCACTACTGGGCAGGTCTGAGCTGAGTGCCCTTGGCAGCACTGGCAGAGCTACCAGGGCTTGCCTCTGCTTGCTCCTGGTTTCCAGTGGCCCTACAGGGCACAGGTTCACCAGGAATTTTCTCTGTGTCTGTTAAATGGTTAGTCAGAAGCTATGACTTTTCCTAAGTGTCTAACACAACCATCAACTGGCTTCTATGTCTGGTCCCATTGTATGCCAGCCATGTAAAGGTAAAGGTCCCCTGTGCAAGTAATGGGTCATTACTGACCCATGGAGTGACGTCACATCCCGAAGTTTCCTAGGCAGACTTTGTGTACGGGGTGGTTTGCCAGTGCCTTCCCCAGTCATCTTCCCTTTACCCCCAGCAAGCTGGGTACTCATTTTACCGACCTCGGAAGGATGGAAGGCTGAGTCAACCTTCAGCCGGCTACCTGAAACCGACTTCCGTCGGGATCGAACTCAGGTCGTGAGCAGAGCTTTTGACTGCCGTACTGCAGCTTAACACTCTGCGCCACGGGGCTCCTATGTCTGCCATGTAGTATGATCTAATGTTTAATCAGAATCATGTCTCCAGTGGGACTTGATCCCAAACACATAGTTTTCCTCTTGTCCGATAGACTATTTCCCCCCCCTAATCCTCCTCCTATGCCTGACAAAACAGCAGCCAGGCATACAAAAATTAAACAGGTGAAGGTTTTCCTGGCTTGGTGGTGGGCACAGTTTTCCTTACTAACCGTCTGTATGACAATCTTGTGTCGGAAGCACAGAAATAGGGCCAATAGAAATATGGCAATCCTAACTCTAATTTTAAAAAGCCTAAGTGTTTAAAAAGAGAAACTTTGAAACAAAATTATGCATACATGCAAATTGACTTAATTTGTACCACTTCTGTAAGAAACAGTTCATAATTCTATCTAGTTAAGTAATTGGCTACAATAAGCCTGAATTATATTTCTTTCATGGGGCTGTTGCTAGAATGGAATGATTTGAGACTAGGAATGCACATTTGGATGTCTCTGGTCTCAATATATAAGTGGGTGATATTTGGGATTATTGCAAATACCAGGTGTTGATTCCTGAAAAATTCTGGAAATATTGAGAACCTCCAATAATTTGGGGCAGGCATTTTAAGGTTCCCAGGCCTTATTCTCTTCAATTTTACAAGTTTTCTGGGCAATGGGAGGGAGGTGGGAGGCAACTCTCCCAGACAGTGGGATCAGATATTAGGGGGAGCACTTCTATGCAATAAATAAATAAATAAATATGGTGCCCAAAATGTTGTTGCCACTCTCAGAAAAAAAGACCCACAAATATATTGCAACAAGAAATGTTAGGAAAGTATAAGCAGATCCCACAAAGCACCAAAACTGAAGCTCGTGCATGGTGTGTTGGTGGTGTTGGTGGTGTGTTTCTTGTTTACAGGGGTGAGAGGGAACAGGAGTGCCAGTGAAGAAAGGCTAGAGTTGTGCAAAAAAAACAACCATTTGGTAAATTTCGGTTTTGGGTTTATTGGGCCCGATTTTTTCAGTAAACCCAGAATAAACCAAATACCCTAAGAAAGAAGTATTTCGGCTTTATTTCTGGGTTTACAAAAAAAAATCGGGTCCATTATAGTTTTATGGGGCTTTTTTGAAGCTCCTGTGGAGGCATTTTTGTATGACCCCAAATTGTAGGTAGTGTCCCCAAATTTACAACATGGCTTCAAAGGACTCTCCTTAGATTGTCACCAAAGTTTGAACTGGAATTCTCTTGAAAGTTGGGGAAGCATTTATTGGACAGACAGCACTAGGTCTCCTGCAGTTTTGGTGTAATTTGGTTGTAAAGCAGCCACTCCAGCCCACCTTCCCTGAAAAAGTTCCCCATAGGGAATAATGAAACCTGAAAAATTCCAGAACCCTGAACAAAAACTCAAACTCAAATATCAAAATTGCATTGAGGGACCAAAAGACTGTTATTTAAACTCTTCTCAAAATGCAACCCCCCAACAATCCAGTTTTTTAAAGGGGCACATCCATATTTGAGACATGGGTGTGGTGGTAGATTAAATACTTTGGGTTCCCCCCCCCTTTGCCATGCATTCATCAGTATGTTTACAAAGTAGTAAGATGACAAATGGGGAAACAGTATATTGTTCTTATTCACATCCATTTATAATAGCTTCTAAAAGAGGTCAGACTATAGTCTGAAACTATTTAACTGTGTCTCTTTGAGGTCATCAGCTATTATACATTAAAGACTGGAATCTTTTGTAGAAGGTCATAAATAAGTGAATCGGGCAACCCTGGGTGGCCAGGTGGGATACAGAAACAATAGCAAATATCAGCAGAATGAGTTATCAGCATCCATCAGCTCTCCCCTGGCTCATCTCTCAGCTGGTGCATTATGAAGCCATTTCTTCCAAGACTTAAAGTGACCTGGGCCAAACACAAAAAATGCTGGGTGACTAAATTTCCCAGAGAAGGTCTCAGTCACGAATGAGTAAAAACAAAATTATGGAGCAATCTTCGCTGACTGAGAACAGAATGAAATGTGATTCATTTTCATCCACCCAGCAGGAATTGCAGCAAAAAAAAAGACTAAGCTAAACTAAATTAACCCTTTCTCTTGTGCAAGTGCCTGATTTTAAGGGTCTTTTTGATCTCTGCTTTGCAAAGATGGTAGTAGTAATTAGGGGTCCACATACCATTTTTTCACTCCTTTTAATTTTATTTATTTGCATTTTTTACTTTCATTATTACATGTGTTTGTTTTCTTAATAGCCCTCACATTCCACAATGAAGACATGAGTCACCAGAATATGGGTTAAAGTAGGTTTTTTATGGATGATCTTTATCATTAATAAATCATCTGCTGAATTTTTGGTGCAGGTTACTGCTAACAAGCAGCCTGCCCTGGCAACCAGCATTTTGGGTAACTCACCCTGGTTCCAAATTCAGTCAGAATAATTCCTGGTTTTGTGTAGGCTAGCCTGCAAAGAAAACTGCGGAGAGGCCTTAAATCTCATCCCTCTTCCGATGCACTACTTAAGCAACCAAAGTTTGGTTCATGTGGCTCAGAAGCAGGAGACTTCCCCTGCCTGCTGGAGAGTCACGGAAGATAGGCCCATCAATGGCTACTAACCATGTCCACATAGCTTATCTCTAGCTTTCCAGCTTTGCAAATATTGCCTGCTCAACTTCCAGAACTGACTGTGTTTATATCCATGGAGTGTTCTAAATTGGATTCTATGGCATGTGACATGAGTAATGAGATCTAGTATGTCATTCAATTTAATGAATGTCACCGACTGATGAATGCCACCAGTTGCATAGGTGCAAAAGCAGCACATACACTTGAAACATAGCTGATTTTAAAGGATGCATGACCTGCTCACAATAAACTGGGGCATACATAATCCCAAGCCAGTGAGATGTGAGCAAGCACCCACCCAGCTAGTAATGCTGAATGCCACCAACTGTGCAGAAACAAAAAGACATACAATTGTGCTAGTTTTAAAGTGTGACAGCCCATTCCTTAAGGGGGGGCCAATGCCAATAGGAGCCAGTGTGACCCCTATGCCAGTGTCCAGGTCACTTGTGTCATGCAAACTGGCATGGACACCGGCATAGGCCGACTTACACCGCCCGCCCCCCCGGACCACGGCAGCAGTGAAGCTTTCAGACACTGGTGAGGCCTCCCACTGGCATTTCCCTGGTGTATCTCCCCATGAGGGTGTCCTGGGGGGTGTTCCGTGGGCGTGCCCAAGGGCAGAGCTGCCTTTAGGCAGCTTCCTAACCCCTTTTGGGCTCAAAAAGCACCATTTTGCAGGCATCGAGATACGCCTGCAAAATCTTGGCGCAGACCCGTAGAACTGTATGGGCTGTCTCCAGCTGCCATGGAACCACCAGCCCCACTCAGAAATGGGCTCTAAATCATTAATGCAACCGTATGGGGTAATTCATAACAAACAGGCATCAGATGCAATATATTTTTAATTTTAAAAAATCTCATTGGCAAAAACTGAACCATCACTAATTCTAGCAGTCCAGGGCAACCAATAAGAAAGCGTATATGCCATTCTGGCTTCTCCATAAATTGGAATGAGAAGAAGGACCTCTTGGGCTGATTTTTGGTTATGGGGAGCTTGTATGAAAATAGACACCCCGTGAAATACCTAGATTGTTTTTAGGGCTTAAAGAGCTGGATGACAATTCCTTGAATTTGACTTTAAAAAATACAGAGGTAGCACCAGCGTTACATAATTATACTAACAGAAGACTGTTGGCAGTATTTTGCATCAGTGGTGATTTCTATATCATTTCAAGGGCAGTCCAATATAAAGTGTAATGTAGCAGTCTAATCTAGAAGTTTTTAAGGCATAAATAACCATGGTTAAGTCTCTGTCTTCCAGCTAAAGGCACACCTGATGAATCAGCTAAAACTGAAAATGTGCTCAACACCTGAGGCGAGGAACAAAACAAAGCCCAGGATATTATCAAATGTGCTTGGGGTAATAGATGTAAACTTTCTTGTCCATGTGAGCAGAGCCCAAGTCCAGGCACAAATAGGGGGGTAGATACTGTGTACACAATGGTTTGGGTCCAAAATGAAAAGAGAGGGGGCTCCAGAGAAGACTTAGAAAGGAAAGCAGAGACTATAACAAATTGATCAGAGATAGTTTACTGAGGAGAACCAGGGTTACAGGAAAGCAATCAGAGAAATACGTCATTACCCCAAGATGCCATACAGCCCATCAATACCAATTATGGCACCCAACCAGCACAGCCCCGTGGAGCTGTGCATATTTCAGTGAATAGAGGAAAAGGAAGCAAGAAGTAATTCTAGGAAAGAAAGGCGAGAGAGAGAAGGCGAAGTATTACATATCCTTTTCTGTATTGGGCAATCATCAATGATGGGAAGAACCTCAGTCAGTCCAGCAGCAATTCAAGGCAATAAACCCTAAGAGAGGTGAACATGTGAGGTGAGGGTAGGTCTGGTCAGCATGTCAGACGCAGGGCAAATAGATGTGAGGCAAGCAAAGATGTAGGCACATGTACAAGTTGCTATGGGCAAGGGAGCTCAGTTGTAGGGACTGAGCTTAGTAGAAGAAAAATGTTGACTTTTGAGGGCTTGACAGAAGGCAGAGGAAGGTCTGGGAAAGTCAGAACGAACTCTTTGGGTTGGTGTGGGATGCAGCACAAGGCAGATCACAGGTGTGACACCCCTCCCAGTTCAGAAAGAAATCAGGCTGTACTGAAAATGTCTACCTTCAGCATAACACAGCTCTGCTTCTGTCTTTTGCTGAGTTGGAGAAACAGCATCTCCTCTATGCAGAAGAATAATAGATTGAAAACTCCTATCAGATATGAAGGAACACAGGGAAATCATGTTCTATATTTCCAGATTTCAAGTATCTGACAATAGATCACTGTGTTTAGGGATGGCCAGGTTAATGATGGCTCAGGTGCAACCTCCATTTTCATTCATGCTAGCGATTTCTACTCATGGAAGAGGGGGGAAAGCAATTTTTCCAATTAGCCTCTCCCTGCCACCCCCCATTTTGACCCCCATGGGAGCAGACTGCAGCTGGAGGGGGGAAACTCACTGCTTATGCAGCATAGCTCTGTTTGCATTGCATGGAAAAAAGGGGGTCCTGACTAAACAGGTCCCCTCATTGTGGACTTACCGGGCAGGGTGCAAGAAAGGGGGAAAGGTCTCCACCAGGCTGGACTGCAGCCCGTCGCCGTCTCGCGAGGCTATGCTTGCCTGGGGGTTTCTCCTCCCCGCCCTTCCCAGCGGTTGGGCAGTGCATCCTGACGTCACCCTTCCCTGCGACGATTTAAAGCCGGCGTAGACCAGCAGCCATCCTGTTTTGCTGCAGGACGGCGAGGTTTCCCGCCCACCCTCCCTATGTTCTGTGGTTATGTGTTTGATTTCCTTTTGTCACAGTTTGCATGGGGTCTGATCCAAGAAGGGAAGATGTGCTTTTCCTTCCATAAGGGGTCTTGGGATGGAGCGATGCCCAGCTCGGGGGGCTGTATTGGGTGCTCCAATCCCAGGTGGCGCTGGCTCCACACAGAGATGTGCGTCCGGTGGGGCCACCTAAGTGCTACTCCGGTGCTGTGCCCACAGGTGGTTGGGCTGTTTATCGATGCTTTCGATATATATCGGGTTACAGGGTGGTGACCCGATATCTTGGATCTGCCCCCATGGTTTTCCGCCAATGCTCCATTCTGTTGTGATCAATAAAAACTGTGGCCATTTACTTCCCAAAGAGTACGTGTATGTGTGTTTATTTAAGGTTACTTCTCCTTCCCCTTTCCTTGGAGCCGCTTGCCCGTTGGTCCACAATCAAAGTCCTTGTGTCTAGTAAAATCACAAAACACATGGCAAGGATAGAAGACGTGGTGGATGCTGAGGTTGTGCCCCTAAAAACCTGAATTAACTGAGCCCCTTTGTGCTACTAGGACCGGTGAATACCTAATATACCTAATTATTCCTGAGTTGATTGTGTATGAATCCAAGGAGGACTGAAGCTGCATTCTGCAGTTCTTCCTTCTGCTTTCCAGCAGCCTTCACTGTTTAGTCACAAGTGATCCAAATGATTTCACAAAAGATCTGGCACTGTGATGCTGAGACACAGAAGCAGCTTCCAATCCATCTCTATGACAGGAAGCATGGAAAGAAAGCATATTAAATAGGATTAGCCATACAAAATCTGCAGACTGGTCATGTCATGCAGATGAGGATTTTCAAGAAACACTCCAGGAACCTAATCTGCCCAAAATCAGTAAAATTCCCATTAACTTCAGTGGGTAGAATCAGGGCATCACAGAATGCTTTTGAGAACCCTATCCAGAGTGTAATACGTTCTTATTCTAGAAGACATGTCACTTTTTGTCTGTAATTCCTACTTCCTTTATCTATCTGTGTTGCTATACTATAGTGTCTTACTAGCCTTAGTTTGGCTGGGCATCTTGAATCACATTGCCTGCATCACCCTGGCACAAAACAGCCAGGACGAGTGTATTCATTTCTTACATTACATTTGTTCATTTCACCCCAAAGAGACAAGGAATTCTAGGCAAGGGTATATTCACAAAAACCTCAGCTGTCCTTTGAGTAAATTGAACTAGGCAGGTTATGAGAACTCCTAGCAATGCCATTTAATAGCTTAAGGCAGGTCGCCTAGGCAAGACATTGTGTCCAATTGACACAGCAGGGTGGATGTTTCAACGGAGGCAGTGTGTTCAATTGCTAAATTAGAATTTAGCAAGGCCATAGAAACCAGCAGCAGAGAGCCAGACACAGCCCACACAGGAGTGCCTACTGACCTATCAGGCTATCCTACTGACCTATCCACACAGGAGTGCCTACTGACCTATCAGGCTGCAAGAGTCAAAGAGAGAGGGGAAGGCCTAAAAGGCACACACATTATAGGTGCAATGATGCTGCATATGAGCAAAAAGTAGCCTTCAGGGGCCTCTGCACAGGTGCAGCATTGCAACACCTGCACCTTGTGAATTAGGCTTTCCTGCTATGGGTCACTCTTGGGGGTAGCAGCCAATGAATGGGATAGGATAGGATCTCCTTTATCTCCTCAGCGAGATCCTGAAAGTGCAACACACAATTCGATAAGAACAGCAGAACACAGAGTGGCTGCAACACTCATCCTCCAGTATTAAACTGAATGTGAAAATCAGAAATTGGATTTTCCTACATGCCCTTTGAAAGTATTTCAGCTTGTTATTTACTTGATAATGCAAAGTGCTGTCTCTTTCCTGCAGCACCTGCCTTTGCCTTGGATTTCCCATCTCTGCAGAGTCTGGATCTGATACTAATTAACTTATACCATCTGACAAGTCCACAACCTTAGGTGGTCTGGATGGGGGTTTATGCCTTAGCTTTCAATCACTATTTATCAAAACCCAGCAGCTCCTGCAATGCATTGTAGCTATTTAGGGGAATGACTAGCCAATTTCTCAAGTGGGGATGTTAGCTCTTAATAACCCAGAACGTTCAGCTTTACCAGAAGTGACACACACAGTCTGCTTTGGGCAGTAGATTCTAAAGGCCATGTTATTTTCATGCCTCCATCTCAGACTCCCATTTTAATCAGTTCTAGTCCAGACAGGTGGGTGGTATTTGGTTGAGTCACTCGAGTTTTTACTTTAGGATGAGAGAAAAAAGGCTAAGGCCAACATTATAATAGACCTATGTATTCTGGTCCTTCATCTACTAATCTACAGGAGAAGAGCTTGCAATTCCTCTGATATGTTAGCTTGAATTTATATTTTTATTCATTTATCTTGGAGAACAGGAGGAGTGACTTGATTTTTTATTAATGCTTGTCTGCTGACCTCATAGACAATTTCTGAAACAACCTGAGTTGGATCACTCACTGCAAAGGCCTGCTGATCATTCTGCTATTAAATCTTGAGAAAAATAGGTATCACAGTAACATGTGTTTGCTCAAATTTAGGAACAACCTCTTTCCATTGAAGTGCATATAAGAGGCATTTTTGGCATCTTCCTGTTATAATGGTCAGCATAGAGTCTTGGCAACCCATCGTTAAAAGGTAGCATTTTCCTCCTGATTTAAGACTTGAAAGAACCTTTGACAAAGCCATGCCTGTCCTTCATAGAGCAGAGGGCTGCCTGGAGCCAGCAATAGATTTAAATAGAACTAGAAGTCTCCCAGAGCTGTGCCACACTCTGGCAGTTTGTCAAGGTTTTGAGAAAGATGAACATGCTGGAAGCCTCTGAAAGTTCGATTTGGTAGCTGTTCCCTGTTATTTACTAGGATATTGTGGGCATTTGCAAACAATATCCACCAAAGGAAGGGGGAGAGGGAAGTAGGAAGAAAATGAGCTGCTCTGTGGAAAGGAACTATTAAAATACCACCACTAGCTATTTGTCAGTAGGGCTGACTGCTTGACTGAAGGTGAGAGTGGTTTACTGGGTTCATGGACAGCTTGGCAGATCCATGATTAAAGGTAGGATTTGTTCCTTTGAGCTCCTATTTTGGGAATGAGCAACTGAACTAATGAACACATACTGGTGAATACAAGAAAACATTTATTTCCTACTTCACAATTAAAACAATTCCTTTGCTGGGCATACAAGTTTAGATATGTCTGTTATGATGATCCATGGACAGCTTCTTTAGATCAGTGAAGTTCCTACACTGAAGATGGAATGAAAACCTTCATCAACACTGTTTGAAGTGAGAGATGGCTATCTCCAATCAACAACTATCCATCCAATCTAATATTTATAGTAAGGAAAGGGAGGAGACAGAGAAAATACACTAATTTCCCATCCTCTGTGTTTAACAAGAAATTCCCTGTACTGTTACTGCTAACACATGGCTTTTCATGTGGACTAAGATTTAGGGATGCGACTAAATTTTTCAGCTGGGAAATCCCTAGTTGTTTTAATTTTGTGCACATGTATTTTATTTAGTACATTTTCCTCAAAGGAGCTCAGGACAGCACACATAGGTCTCTTCTCCTCCATTTGTTCCTCACAGCAACCCTGTGAGGTACAGTATGGTGAAGGAATGACGAGTCTAAGGTCACTTAGTATGTTTCGAGGCAAGGCAGGATTTGAACCTGGGTCTCCTTGATCCTAGCCCAATATTCTAAGTAGGCTTTTGAATTCTTGAAGTGGCCTCCAAGAACTTAGTTCACCATACATTGTGTAGGTACTATTACCATGCATAAAAGCTTTCACCATGTGGTGACGTTGTTGACACCCAAAGGACTAGGGGAATGAAACATGTGAGTATGTATGAAACATATATCTCCCAACACAGTCAAGGGATCTTAGTTAATGTATACATGGGTCAATGTTGGTTGGATATTTCTGATGGGGGGGGAAAGAGAAAAGGAAACTTTGAATTAAACTAGACTTTATCTTTATTGAAAATACATAAACAGAAGGAAAACATGAGAAAGGAAGGCAGATGAAGGAGTAATACAATAACACACATCAATATTAGGAAATGAAGTATAAGCTAACAAATCACACATGTGCAAATCATGCAAATTGGGGAATAAGCAATCAACAAGAGTCCTTGGAATTTTACGTGAGACTGGTCAATTGACCGTAATAAATATTACTACTACAATCAACACGAAATTTTGGACAATTCCTAGTGAAAGCTGTCCTGCTTAAGTTAGATGCATCCAGCCACAGAGGTATGCATGTATAGTGTCTCCGAGACAGAGAGAAAGAGGTGGAATGGAAGAAGCAGGAGATGGAGATGTAACAGGGAAGGAGCAGAGAGGTGGAGGATCAGGAAGATAAGGTTCCACATTATGGGCCTTGGGAGAAAAGGAGCCTCCAGAGTGGATGATGTAGGAAGTCAGGCTTGGTTGAAGGTGGCTGGATAGAGAAGAGAGAAAAGTGAAGAAAAGTAGGAGGAGATTAAAGTAGGGAGGAGAAAGGGTTAATATGTTACCCTATTCTTGTAGCAAAAACATGGTGTCAGGGATCCAGAGCCATGAGGGAATAATCTTCTCCTGTATCAGTGGCACAACCTGAGAGCGTGATGAGCCTAAAATGCTGACTCAGAAGGACTCCTTATATACTGAAAAATTGACCCTTTCCTGACAGTGGCGCAGAAAGGAAACCCAGGGTACTGAGATTATTCTGAGGGTGAGGGGGGTGCTAAGAGGGCAAGAGGTGAAATTATCCTGTATGGTGACAGATGCCTTTGATGGGAAAGAAATGTAGAGGTGATTGTCCTGCAAACATTACTCATTGGCCTAAGTGTGAGGGATCCCAGATAGTCATACCTTGATTGCGACAAGGGACAGCTTTCCTATGTGAAACAGGCTGTCTAATCAGAAGTACTTGACTGCACTTAGGCCTGATCATGATTCACTGGTCTGATGGATAGGGTTGCCAGCTCTGGGTTGGGAAATACCTGGAGATTTCTGGGGCGGAGCCTGAAGAGGGAGGGGTTTGGGGAGGGGAGGGACTTCAATGCCATAGAGTCCAATTGCCAAAGAGGCCATTTTCCCCAGGTGAACTGATCTGTATTGCCTGCTGATCAGTTGTATTAGCAGGAGATCTCCAGCTAGTACCTGTAAGTTGGCAACCCTACTGATGGAGTCTTTCTATGCCCCTGGATTCGTAGAGTCCTGGGATCCTAGGGAGCTTCAGGAAGCACAGCTGTTGGCAGGGAGAGGTTTGTGGGTAACAAAAGCAAGCGAAAGTGAGCACAGAAGAACTTCTGAAGAAGTAGTCATTCATTGATGAGAATGAGTCCTGAGTTTTGCTATAGCATACCACGTAGGCATGTCAAGAAAGGAAGAATGAACAAGAACAGCAGAACTATTTTTAAAAAATAGATCAGTTAGAACGTATGGGGGAAGGACCTCTGTTATGATTAAATATTAAAAAGCAACAAGACAACAGTATTAAAAATGAAAGGAACTAAACGAACACAATTAGCAAAGAATGAAACAAGGATGGGAGTGATATTAATTGAACCTATTATAAAACACTAATGGCATTCGAAAATCTAATTTTTGCATTGTCGAACCATTTTGATTAAGTATTAAATGCTGCTCTTGTGAACTTGCCATATTTTGTACTAGAATATTAATTTCTGCTTTCCCCCCCCCATTTTTTATCTTCCTTCCATGAAAAGGTGCTTCTGTGCCAAGTCAGGCAGTACATACTCTCCAATTAACTGTCCTCGCCTTCCCTTCTGCATATATACCATGACACCCCATCTCCCTTCCTCTGTGCAGTCGGAGAACAGCCATGCCCATTTGGGCAGGAAGCATGGACCAGGAATAAGGGGGGCGGGAGCTGGTGAGAGACAGGTAAGCAATTATCAAGCAGGCAGTCACAGTGGCAATGTAATTCATGAAACTGTTTCGAATGGAACAAAAATAATTGAAAGGAAGAAATCTGACTTTTGATTGCTTTTTAAGTGTTTAACATGAAATTCCATCTTGGGCAATGATCGTTATTTTTATCTTTAGTGGCATCGCTCATGCTTTTCCCTTCAAGAGGTTATTTCTTGAGCTCAGGGTGCCAGCTGCAAGGAGCTGTGTCGAGAATTACAATGGCCTGCCCAACTACAGTGCTTCAGCCATAAAGCACATTTCTGAGGGCAAAAGCAAACAGCTGCAGCACAGGAGATTAGGGTTCAAGCCCAGGGCTTAGTGAGGTGAACCCCTGCTTTGAACAGTTACACGTTAAAAGTTTATCCAACTCATTTGACAAACTCTGTTTTCCCCCCTCAGGGCAATGCTGCACCCTTTTTTCCATATAGCCAGCTTGTTGAGGAATATGTGATTGTAAAATTTCCTTTTTTGTCTCTCTCTCTCTGCACTAGGGTTGCCAGCTCTGGGTTGGGGAATACCTGGACATTTTGAGGGTGGAGCCTGAGGAGGAAAGGGTTTGGGGAGGAAAGGGACTTCAATGGGGTATAATGCCATAGAGTCCAATGGGGTATAATGCCATAGAGTCCTTCCAAAGTGGCCATTTTCTCCAGGTGAATTGATCGCTGTCATGTGGAGATCAGTTGTAATAGCGGGAGATCTCCGGCCACCACCTGGAGGTTGGCAACCCTACTCTGCACCTAGGCCTCACTTTAATGGTCTGCTAACTGTATGTGTGAGGAATTTCACCCATTCCTATATCAGGAGAGAGGATGCAGCTTCCACAGGTATTGTCATATTACTGCTTGACACTGGTATTAAATTCCAAATTGCAATGTGAATATTTTTTTCTATAGTTTTCTACTCCCCCAGCCTTAAATGAGACCTTTTTAATTCTTGGGTCTCTGAGCTTTTGGGAACCTGGAAAGATTTGTTCCAAGGTGTCTTACACGTCTTCCTGCTATTTCATACAGAAGAATCATGCAGCCGATACCATCTTAAAATGGCTTGAACAAAGGACTGTAACTCAGAATAAGTATCAGCAACCCATCAGGCTTCACACTCATTCATCCATGTTATCAGGTTTGCTCCCCATCCATGTTATCAGGTTTTCACTCCTCCTTACATAAGAAGATAATAAAAAGATGTACTGGTCACCTGAAGAAGGTGTTCTGGGTCGCTAAATATCCAGATGGTGGCAGTGCTACTAAAGTTTATATAGGTTTGATTTTTTTTTTTTTATAGGTAATGAGCTTGGGGTGTGGAACAGAAATTCAGACTAGAAAGAAACTTGCTTGTTCCCTTCTCTACCCTTTGCTCTGTGGCCCTCAAAATTATCCTGGATTAGAACAGTACCTGGACAAGTGATTGATGGAGAAGAGATAGTTGCTGAACTCTTTAAGCAGCTGCCAGAATTGTGTTGTGCCTACAAAAACTAACCAATATTGGGCTTCCCCAAACAAGGAATTTTGCTAACAAGTTCCAGATACTATACAAACCCATAATACTAGAGACAATAGCCCAGTTCAGGCACCAGCCCGACACATGCACCCAGTGAATGTACAGGGAGAGCAGGAGCGAGCATGCTAGCCCAAACCCCTGCCTTCGTACAATCGCCAGATTATCTGCCGGGTACAACTGCACAGTGGAAGAGGCCACACGAAATCTCCCTCCCCATAATCAATGACATTGGGAAATCAGTGTCACTGCCATGGGGAGAATGCATATGTGCTGCCACTCTCTCCGTGAGGTTGCCCCCTGGAGACAACTAGGCAATCACGTGGAGGCAGGAGGCAGGGCCAGTGTTCTTGTGCTCTCTCTCCCTCTCCACACATTCAGTGAATATGTGGGACTGTCCTCTCTACTAGGCTAGTGTGATGGAATGGCTAGAATTTGGATCAGGGAAGACTGGGTTCACATTTGTGTGTGTGTGCGCTCCGTCAAGTCACAGCTGACTTTTGGCAACCCCATAGGGTTTTCAAGGCAAGAGACGTTCAGAGGTGGTTTGCCATTGCCTGCCTCTGCCTGGGCTGAGAGAGTTCTCAGAGAACTGTAGACTACACCATGCTGGCATATGTTTACTTAGCCATAAACCTCACTTGATAAGATACTGCCATTAGCTAAGTCTGTTTCGCAGAGTTGTTGAGAAGGTGAAATACGATAACTTCCCATGTAGACACTTTGAGATCACTGAAGGCAGGATGTAAATATAATTAATAATAATGCAAATATCCACCTTTTCTTATTCATCTTCAGCCTCTCCACTTCTTTCTTGTTCTTTTTTTAAAGTATATCTGGCTTTTCCTGTTAGCCTATTTTCTTTGGTCTCGTGTTGTCATCCAGTTGCAGACAGCATAGATCATTATTATAAATGTGACAACCAAAGACAAAGGGAAACAAATTACCACTGACTTGCACATACTAATAATTTTCCCATGTTCAAAGGCCTGCTGCATTCTACTCATGCACAAAGATACACATTAGGGTTGCCAACCTCCAGGTACTAGCTGGAGATTTCCAACTATTAAAACTGATCTCCACCCTTCTCAGGCTCCACCCCAAAAACCTCCCACCGGTGGCAAAGACGGACCTGGCAACCCTAGTGCACATTGGCATCTAGAGTAAACATCTAAACAGGGCCCTTCTACACACCCACACACACACACACACTTTGGAGGTTAAGCAGGACAGGCTGAATGCAGTGCATAGTCTGTGTGACTGCTGTCATTTCTGTCCCGTCCCCCTCATCAGCCTCTTTGTGCTTCATGGGCTTTCACATTGCTACATTCCTGCTGCGTGCATTCTCCTCTTCCTCCCTCTTGCTTTTGTCTCCTGTTGCCTCATTCTTCCTTCTCCCAAGAGGTGCTTTCCCAGGAGAAGTTAACTTGAATTGATCTGCCATTTAATTACCTGATGTGTTCATTGCTCTGCTTGCTGTTTGTAAATAGCCCTGCCTGAGAGTCTTTCTGGGCAGAAGATAGGAGAGCCATAAAGAGGAGCTAGCAGCAGTGGCATAGCCAGACTGTGGCTTCCTGAGAAACAAGACACCTGCCAGCTACAACACCTGTGCTCATAAATGTGCACGGCCTTCTTTGGTCAGGTCCCAGTTTTCAGTGGGATGGATGTATCTATTCCATGGCAGCAAAACAAGCTGGATTGCTGGAATACATGAAGGCCTCTAATGAGACACATGGCTCTCTTCCATTTAATTCTGATTGCTTCTGCCTCAGAAGACATTATGGCTTTCACCCCACGTGTAGGTATGTAAACAAGAGGAATTCAACAAAATACTGGAACATGACTAAGTTTGCCTACTTTGCTTTGAATTCCTTTGTCCAAAGACTTCAAAATTTCAGAAGAGTCAGACACCCCTTTCACACATTATTTGGAGGGAATGTGCTAGGATAAGGGACTGTGGCATGTAAATCTATGAGGTGATACCTACTCATTCAACCTGTTCCCCTTTAACTTTTTAACATTCAGTTAGGAAGATACTATTCTTCTGAGAAATAGTCACCACCCTTAGTGGTAACAAGGTCTGAAGGCATGAAGTACTTCCACAACTGGCATTTTGATATGTATTCTTCTCCCAAACTTAGCGTATGAAAAGTCCTCGAGTGCCACTACATTTTGTAGATAAGAATTACCTACTATTTTTGAAAGAATTACAAAGAGTTAGATTATTACTCAAAGCCTTATTACTGATAAAAAATAACAAACTAGGCAAGGGGGGTGCCTTTAACTGTGAATCAAGTAGGTGATAGTAGGAGATAGCAGGAATCAGTTAGGAGGGGATAATGTTTACATCCATATCATACAAAACACCACCTGTTAATTCCTGCAGACCAAGCTGTGGTTAAAAGCAAAAAAAGGACAGCATTTTTCACTAGTCAGTTGGCAACCCTGTGTTGGAATCCATTGAAAATAGAGCTCTGTGGAGCCAGTTTGAAAGTTGGCACCCTCCCACTTGAAGCCCATTTCTGATGACTGAAACATTGGTGCCCTGTTGTTTATTTTATTTACAAATGATAGAAGAGGAGGAAGATTAGAATGGAGGTGGGATGCAGGGATACAACAGTAAATATTTGTATGGGGAGAACAAAAATGACTGCTAGGTCAAAGAGGCAGGGACATTCATTCTTGCCCGCCTGAAATGTATTTTAAAAGTGTTTGTATCAGGAAAGATTATGTTGTTCTTCATTACAACGTATTTATCTTTTACTGCTGTAAGAAAAGATCATATATCTGGTTTGATCTAATGGGACATGTCTGGTATAAAAGACATTACCATGAGCACATGTGCATTCTGTGCTTCTACCCAGGAACATCCATTCGGGAGAAAGAGTCAATGCATGGTCCCTTTAAAAAGAAAATGGGGGACCAGTTATATTAGGTTTAAATCAGATGCGTCAGCTATATGTTAATTCGCATAAGAATCACTCAGCACTCACACAAAGAAAAATCGTGTACACTGAACACAAAGTGCTTGTGGCTATGTGGAGAGCTATGATAACAAAGGAAAGGAAAAGCTAGGCAGCGGCTGTGTTCTGTACTAACCTACCCTCCCTCATGCCTCAAAATGTGCATCTATAAAACATGGGCCCTTACACAGAGATGCCTCTTGTGGTGCTGGGGAAAGGTGAAGGCAGGGAACAGCTATACCAGGTGAGGCAATCTCATCCTTTTACCACTGGAGTTTACTACTTGGGGAGGGGCTGTGGCTCAGTGGTAGAGCAGCTGCATGGCATGCAGAAGGTCCCAGGTTCAATCCCCGGCATCTCCAGTTAAAGGGACTAGGCAAGTAGGTGATGTGAAAGACCCCTGCCTGAGACCCTGGAGAGCTGCTGCTAGTCAGAGTAGACAGTACTGACTTTGATGGACCAAGGGTCTGATTCAGTATGAGGCAGCTTCATGTGTGTCTGACCACTTGAATTTGCACCCTGCCCTTCTGTATTCTGCGTATGTTTTAACAAAAATCAGTCAGTCAGGTTTCTTTTGCTACCATTGATTTTGAAAACGTAAGGTCTAATATTCTCCATTTTAAAAAAAGTTGTATGGTATAAACACCATGTCATTCTATTGTATGCTCATCACCATGCAGATTTCTGAGACCTATAGACAAGTGTAGGAAAGGTATTACTCACCACAGCCCTGACTGCTGCATAGAACCAATCTCCGTTTTTCCGCTGCAGTGCCTAGCTGAAGGGATTTGCTACCATGTTAAATTGATACGGATTTCGACCTTCCTGATATGTATGAGCAGTGAGGGGGAGAAGAGGGAGGGAGGAAGAGTGCACATACCCCCCCTTTTTGCTGGATTTCTGACTTCACGGAGGTTTTTGTTTTTAAAAATATAGGCCAAAGATCAGGAAAAAAATAACTGTATCAATTTGGTCTTCTAGGTAATTCTGAAATTGATCAACTTTTTGTACATTGATCCAAACAACGATTACAACTGGATTTGTTTTCATTATCTTCAACAAAGAAACCACAAATTGATATTAAAAAGAAAAAAAAAGTTTCTTCATGTTCAGTGATTTCTCAGGGGAGAGAAAGAAACTCCCCATGTAGCCAGCTAAATCTCTTTGTCTTTTTCCCCTTCTCTGTCAAGTTTCCTTGCCTTTTTCTTTATTTATATTTTGGATGCTTGGACATTTCCTTTTCTACCCGTTTCTTATTGTTCTCATTTGATATTTAAGGCTACCTTTTCTGAAAAACACAGCATACTTTCTAGCACACAATAAAAACCAGAGTTCACTTATTCATTTATTTGAAATATTTATATACTGCCTTTCTGCTTGGCAACAGGCCTCCCAGAGAGGGTAAGGAGAAGAAGGTATGAAAACACAAAGAAGTAATAAAATGCAGTACAAATTGTGAGGCTTTGCCTGCTCTGGGGGTAGGGTTGCCAACTTCTAGGTGGTAGCTGGAGATCTTCTGGGATTACAACCAATCTCCAGGCAACAAATCAGTTCCCCTGGAGAAAATGGCCACTTTGAAAGGCAGACTAGTCTATGGCATTATTCCCCATTGAAGCTCCTCCCCAAGCCATGCCCTCCTCAGGCTCTACCCCCAAAATCTCCAGGTATTTCTCAACCCAGAGCTGGCAACCCTATCTGGGGGTGATGATGCCCAGTGGTCAGCCATCGAGCAGATATGCTGGGATATGTTTCCCCAGGCCTCAGAATAGGGTTGCCAGGAGTGGCCCAAAGCTTTCACACTAAGATGTAATTGTTCACAACTGGCACTATTAGTAGAAACGGGAATATTTACAGCCAAACACAAAGCACAGTCAGTGCACTCCTGAGCAGTTACACCCTCCTAAGCCATTGACTCTGCATACAATTGTGCTGCAGGTTATACAATGCAGTGTAGTGAAGAGAATATTGTGCTAGGGTTGCCAGGTCCCTCTTTGCCACCGGTGGGAGGTTTTTGGGGTGGAGCCTGAGGAGGGTGGGGTTTGGGGAGGGGAGGGACTTCAATGCCATAGAGTCCAATTGGCAAAGTGGCCATTTTCTCCAGGTGAACTGATCACTATCGGCTGGAGATCAGTTGTAATAGCAGGAGATCTCCAGCTAGCACCTGGAGTTTAAATAATGCACTTGTATAGCTAACAATAAAAGCTCAGACTCAAACTGAAATGCAATTAGGTCTATTCAAAGGAACAACCTTAATTATAAGAATAAATACGTGCTCAAAGAGCAAAAGACAAAAATCAAACAAAATTCACAGTTACAGTATCCCAAAGGTAAGTATAAGTATACAATTTCTCTAAAAGGTAAGTCGAGGTATAATAGGCCAAAAGTCCAAACATCCAACTGGTAAGTATGCACAGGCAACGGAGTAGTTATAAACCGCAATGGGCTTCCGGTAAAGTCCCCATTTCATATTCTTTTTTCAAGCTTCAAATGTTCCCGTGTGCCAATAACCCTTATGGGAAAAGAAGCTTGTAAGCTTGCAATTAAATATGGACAGCTTTGGTAAAGAGACGCTTTACCAAAGCTGTCCATATTTAATTGCAAGCTTACAAGCTTCTTTTCCCATAAGGGTATTGGCACACGGAAACATTTGAAGCTTGAAAAAAGAATATGAAATGGGGACTTTACCGGAAGCCCATTGCGGTTTATAACTACTCCGTTGCCTGTGCATACTTACCAGTTGGATGTTTGGACTTTTGGCCTATTATACCTCGACTTACCTTTTAGAGAAATTGTATACTTATACTTACCTTTGGGATACTGTAACTGTGAATTTTGTTTGATTTTTGTCTTTTGCTCTTTGAGCACGTATTTATTCTTATAATTAAGGTTGTTCCTTTGAATAGACCTAATTGCATTTCAGTTTGAGTCTGAGCTTTTATTGTTAGCTATACAAGTGCATTATTTTGATTCCTTGCCTTCCTTGTGTATTTGGAGCCAGTTTTTGATTACTCAGTACCTGGAGTTTGGCAACCCTACCTCAGAATGAGAGGGAAGGGAGTTGCGTCACCTGGTTCCCTCTCCGCCCCCCCATTGAGTTCAGACCTTCTGTGCCTCTTGGGCTGACCAATGGCTTCCTCCCTGGCCTGTTCTGGGAGCCTGCCTTTTAAACCCTTAGCCCCATCTGCTATCTTCAGCCTCCTCCTATCCCCAGGATTCCTGACCACTCTTCTCCCCAACCACCACCCCAGTCCTTCTGTCCCTCATTCCCATTGCCCCATGGCCACCATATCTCCCATCTCCTGCCCTTGCTCCACACTTTCCTAGTCCTCCCTCCACTTGCCCTGATAATCTTCTGCACCATGGCTGAATAGAGAGGGCTGCTGCCAGGCACTATCCCAGGGTCAGGCAGAATCATAGCCAGCCCCCAGCCCCACCCCGAGGGCCTGTTCCAGGCTGGCGGTACTGGCTGATGATGTCACTGGGCTTTTCTGGTCAGGAGGTGGTTGCTCTACTAGGTTGATACCTGCACTCATAGTATATGAGAGACATATACTAACCAGTATTACAACTAGATACAATCTGACCAGATGTTTGAGTAATTGGTAATAGATTTTACAACCTATACACATGCCTGGTTTGGTTTGAGCTGTTTGTATATGTATGCATGTATTTATTTCTGTAAATGTGTGCAGGCTTAACATGTGTTTTAATTAACCACTGATGAAGGCCCAATAGGCCGAAATGTGTTTGGTATGTGGTTACAATTATCAACCCTAGGAAATGCCATTGTGCTATTTTAATGTTTTTAAATATTTTTAACCTTTACAGTATTTATATACATATGTATATATTTTTCTTTCTACCCAACCTTTGGTACCCAGGAGGTGGCTGCAGCCACCCCGGGGCTTGTGTTATGGCTACAGGCTCCTCTGCTTGCCCTAGGAACTTCATCCCGCCTGGGTGTCCTCGCTAGGAATGCCAGCTTTCAGGTGGGACCTGGAGATCCCCCAGAATTACAGCTCATTTCCAGACTACAGAGATCAGATCCTTTGAAGAAAATGGATGCTTTGGAGAGTTGAATCCTAATATATAGCCTAATTGTACCCCTGTGAGGCCCCTGTCCTCCTCAGGCTCCATCCCCAAATCTCCAGGAGTTTCCCAACTTGGATCTGGCAACCATACCCCTCCAGTGGCCGGAGAGTGCAGGCAACCCTTGGCATTGCCTAGCTGCAACTGGGAGCTTTGGGGGGTGTCCGGAACAGCCAGGCCCACCGCCAGATAGTCCAGTCTTGGTGGCAGGAGACCTGCAGAGCATGGACTCTGCACCAGCACTGGACAAAGCAGAAAAGCCAACCAGTCAGCAGTACCAGTGGCAAAAAAAACCAAACTAGCAACCTAGCCCTCTCCTGTGAAAGTATCCTGAAAAAGGAAAACTAAAATGATGTCATACAGAGCATCTTGAGGAGGAATTTTATAGATGTGGGAACATGATTAGGGATACCAGCCTCCAGGTTGGACCTGGGGATCCCTGGAATTACAGCTGATTTCCAGACTACAGAGATCAGTTTCCATGGAGAAAATTGATGCTTTGGAGGGTGAACGCTATGGCATTGTACTTCACTGAGACCCCTGTTCTTCACAGGCTCCATCCCCAAATCTCCTGAAGTTTCCAAACCCAGAACTGGCAACCATAGCCCCCCATCCTCCACCGGTGGCTGGGGGGGGGGGGAATCTGGCAACCCTACCACTGATGTATCCTTAGTAGGTATCTGCCTGTATTGTGTCTTGGGCTCAGGCCATTCAACACAGGGCAATGAAAAAATCTCAAAGAGCGTAATCATTAGAAAAGGAAAAGCCAGCTTTGACACTAATAAGGGAACAATTCTCAGCAGATCTCATCAGAATCCTGCTCAAGCCTTCTCAGTGGGGTTTACTCCCAGGAAAGCACTATTAGGATTGCATTGCAAATTAAGTAGGTAAATACAGGAACCAGTTTGGATGCTCTAATACTCAGACATCTCCAAGGTTCTCAGTGTGCTCGGAGCTAGGCTTGCCAGCCTAGCCTGCTGACAACCAGCAGGAAGGTAGAAAAGGGAGAAATGATGCTTCTGGTGAATACCGGAAGTGACATCACATTGGTGGCATGATGTTTAGGTGATGCTCTAGGATTTGGGCAAAAACAATAGAGTTTGGGTGGATCCTAGAGACATCACTTCTGGGTTTGTGCTGGAACTAATATCATGGCATTGGAGTGATATCTCTCAGGGCAACTCTGCTTCCCTTGCCATGTCTACCTAGGCTTAGAGGAATGTTATTTACTGCTATTCTCTTTTCTTTTCTTTTCTTTTTCTTTTTTTTTTTTTTTTTTTTTTGCTCCCAGCAAACATCTTTGATTTCATTTTTACTGCTTCAAACTGTAGACTTTAGGGCAGATCATGCATCCTTATGAAGAGTTCTGGGAAACCTGAAACCTTGCACCCTGTGTTCCTGTTACTACTCTGACTGCATCCAAACGTCTGTCCCTTTTGAGCGCTCTTCTTGTATGCCAACCAGGATCCCTCATTTGTCCCTTTGCCTGTCCCTCTCAATCACACCTGTTGCCTTACCCAAGTGTTAGTGGCGTACTGAAGGATTTCAACAGCCTGGAGAAAAAATGTCCTGTCCTCTTTACAGAAGCTGAATGGGCAGTTATTTACCAAGTGGTGTTATAGATCTCTCTACACCATGAAAAGCTTCACCTGCTCATTCCCACACATCAAGCCTCTATTAAAGGGACAGAGCATTTTTTTTGTCCAGGTTGTTGGCAACAGTAGGTGTGCTGTTTAATCCATGGTCATATGCTCTTCTAATAAAGTGAAGGAGCAGTGCAAGCAGCAGCACCTCCAGTGGCCGCAGTAAGGTGGTACCCACAGTGCTGCCAAAAAATCAGGGCTGGGTTGGAACTGAAGGGGCACTATGCACGAGGAGGCTAGGATGAGTGGGCTAGCTGAAGTCTTGGTTGCTGCAAAAAGGGGTTTTTACATTGTCCAGAGAGGTCAGCCTAATTGCTGATCAGCTGTGCTTTCCCTGACTGTACAGGTAACCACCAGGGACCCTAGTATTTTGTGCTTCTAGCCTAGCCCAGCAGTTAGGATTTCCAGCCCTTGGCTAGCAACTCCCAGGAGCATTGCTCGGCAGGGATCAATGTCATTTCTGGTTGCGTAACCGGAAGTGACATCACATGTTGCTATGATGCTCTAGGAGTATCCAAAGTTTTTATGGTTTTATATGTGACATAGCTTCTGGTTATACAACAAGGAGGGATGTCGTGGCATTGCACAAAAGCACTTTCCCCCCACCCCACCCCCATTTTTATCCTTTTGCTGTGCTGGACTACTGTTTGAACACTGTCTCAGGCCTAATTCTATAAATAATACATATTTGCTAATTATCACATCAAGTATTAACATTTCTACCAGGTCTCTCAAACAAATAGGCTCTCATGGTGGCTCACCAATACAAAACAGCTAAAATACAAAAGTAAAACAAAATAAAAACAATCAAAAGAGTAAAACATTGAAACCAGCAAAAAAAAAAACCCAGCTTTTTAAAGCAGCATGATTACAACAATACATTGAAAATATCAGATAAAATCAAGCAAGGCAAGCTGCACAAAACAATCCAAAAGATATCTCCAAAGTGGGGAGAAGCAGTGAGCAAAATTATACCATTAAGAAAAGGCCTGAGAGAACAATTCTGTTTTTACCTGGTGCTGCAAACTGAAAAAACTCAAATATTTGCTAATGATATCATGACATCCTTGCAACAAGTACATGTTCAAAATCAGCCATATCTTTTTTTAAAAACTCATTTCTAGAACCAGGCTCTTACAAAGGTTACATTGCAATTTGTCAGAAATCCTGTTCTCTCACATACTTTACACCCTGTAGCCTATTGACTAAACAGCTTGTAGCCCACTCCTGTTGCAGATTAAACCATTCCGCTATCTTAACTGCATGTCTGGGATGATGTATTTATCTGATTTCCCTGCACCTAATTACAATGCATTTGACAGCAGCAAACAGGGAGTTTAATACATCCTCATCTTATTCAGTTGAGAGAGCATTCTATGCACTTGTAAGGGTTTTGGCACCAACAGATAGGTGCTTCTTTGCAAGTAAATAAGAGAGAGATCTGCTCTCCTGCCCAGAAAAAATGGTTCTGTTGCCATCCAGACAGATATCACAATTACCCAAGATTAGAACAATCCCATAGCTGACCTGGTTATCTACCAATGGACCTGTTGGTGTCCAAGGCTTTGTTGGACTTCAGGTGCCTTGTCAGAGTTCTGTCAGGCTAAGCAGTACACACTTTGACTTTTCAGCCTTTGGTAACCCTGAAAGCACAAGGGGAGTAACAATATCCAAGTTTTTAAAACAGCATGCAGTAATAGAAATGATCTGAAATATTAGCCCGCTACCAAGGGTGCCTTTAAGAATAGGAAACCCACAGCTGAAGCTTGTCCCAGTGTGGAAAAGCAATGATGGAGAAATCTTTACCTATTGATTTTTGCCTGTTGTGTGGCTTTTAAAGGAATAGAGGCTCTGTTCACTAAAAAGGAGCCGGAGCACCCAGTGTAATCAAGAGATAATCTACCACATTGTGTAGCAAGTATGAAGGATAGCATAGAACAACAGTCAGGAAGAAAAAAAATCTATGCCGCAAAGACTCAAGTGAACAACAACTTCATGGAGGCCAATTGGCCTCAAGAACAAATGTTCCATCCTTTTAACATGTAGAAATAGGCATCTGAAGCTTTCCATGGCATGGAGGTAAGTAACATCACCTGGTACATAAGAGCCCATCAATCCTCTATTAAAGGGTCAGGACAATTTTTCTCCATGCCATAGGCAGCCTTACACCCAAATCTTTTTCAAAGAAATTGCGGCCACCACATCAATGAAATCTAGTTTTAAAATCTATCAGACATTCCACATTTTTTAAGCAGTGAGCTACAAAGATGTGAACAAAGAGCAACTCCCACCTGAAATATCTGGACCAAATTACCCAGTAGGGTCGCCAGGTCCTTCCTAGCCACTGGCAGGAGGGTTGGGGGTAGGGTTGCCAGCTCCAGGTTGGGAAATTCCTGGAGATTTTGGGGGTGGGGCCTGGGGAGGACAGGGACTTCAGTGGGGTTCAATGCCATAGAGTCCACTCTCCGAAGCATCCATTTTCTCCAGGGGAACTGATCTTTGTAGTCTGGATATGAGCTGTAATTCCAGGGGATCCCCAGTTCTGACCTGGAGGCTGGCATCCCTATCATCCACTCTCTTGATCTCTATTTCTTCCACAAATTGTACCATTAGCACAGCACAGTTCCACATGCATTTACTTGAAAGTAAGTCTAATTCCTTTCAGTGGCGCTTACTTTCAGGGAAGAGGCTTCAGATCATAGACTAAGGGTGGTTTCAGATGCTATGCAACAACAGGAATCACGGGAATCAGTATGTGCAGTCATAGTGGTGAGGTATTCAGATTGTGATTATATATGTGTGTGTGTGTGTGTGCATAACACCTGAAAGTAGCTGCACACTGTTCCTCCAAAGTGGAAGTGTTTAAAATGACAATTTATATTGGCACACAGATATTCCTAAATACCCGTTTGTCAGGGAACTTTTCAGCAAGTCTGCCTTTCACCCTACCACTAACAGAGAAAGCTCCCTCTGGCAGCTGCCTTCTCCTCAGGGTCCTTGGGGAAACACTGAAACAAGCATGGCATTGTCAGCGTCTCATCTTCCATTACCACCTTGAGTCTCCAGAGACAGTGAGGCTGTTCTTCCTGCTGTGTGCCAAAAGGGGTGCATAGCTGGTGGGAAACAGGTTTGAGCATTGTGTGTGTTTTATATTAATATTTTGAAATGTGAAGCCATAATAACCTATAGATGACAACCAGCTAAACTAGTAAGAAGAACTTTCCTTACATAAAATAAGGCACTAGCTTTTCATACTTTTTTCAGATGAGATGATGGGAAGTATTCCCATTGTAGTGTTAGTGATGCACACTTAATGAGTGATACAGACAGGAAACTGGAGTATGCTTGAAAAGAAATTTACTTAACACTCTGCAGCTATTGCAATGATATATAAAATAGCTGGGTGACCAGCTGGGTGACATTGGGCTAGTCATAGTTCTATTAAGAGCTCTCTCAGCCCCACCTACCTCACAGGGTGTCTGTTGTGGGGAGGGGAAGGCCATTGTAAGCCGGTTTGTGTCTCCCTTAAGTGGTAGAGAAAGTCGGCATATAAAAATCAACTCTTCTTCTTCTTCCTTCTACTCTTTCCCTGGTGCTCCCCAAAATTGTTTTCTTCCATATAACCACTTGCAGAACAGTTTAGTACCTGCTTTGACTTGTATCACATAAACATCTCGTGAGAATTTAATTTTTTTTTTAATCCTCTTACCTTGGGGGTGGAATTCTAGTTTGCCCGGATAGGGATATTGAATAAAGCAGAATGTTCTCTATTTAGGCACCGTGTTTGAGGTAAATAGCCTCAAGGGTTGAAAACCTATAGCACAAGGCTCTGGTAGCTGAAGCAGAACAAGAACACATGGCAAAGAAATGTTTTCACCATTAACTTTAAGGCCCAAATTCTATAGAATAGAATCATAGAATTGGAAGGGACCACCAAGTTCATCTAGTCCAACCCCCTGCCCTCCCTCTCATCATCTGCCTAAGGTCACAGAATCAGCATTGCTGACAGATGGCCATCTAACCTCGTCTTAAAAACCTCCAGGGAAGGAGAGCTTACCACCTCCCAAGGAAGCCTGTTCCACTGAGGAACCGCTCTGTTAGAAAATTCTTCCTCATGTCTAGATGGAAACTCTTTTGATTTAATTTCAACCCATTGGTTCTGGTCTGACCTTCTTGGGCAACAGAAAACAACTGGGCACCATCCTCAATATGACAGCCCCTCAAGTACTTGAACGTGGTTATCATATCCCCTCTCAGTCTTCTCCTCTTCAGGCTAAACATACCCAGCTCCTTCAACCTTTCCTCATAGGACTTGGTCTCCAGACCCCTCACCATCTTTGTTGCCCTCCTCTGGACACGTTCCAGCTTGTCTACATATTTTTTAAACTGTGGTGCCCAAAACTGATCACAGTACTCTAGTTGAGGTCTAACCAGAGCAGAGTAAAGCGATACCATCACTTCACGTGATCTGGACACTATACTTCTGTTGATGCAGCCCAAGACTGCATTTGCCTTTTTAGCTACCGCATCACACTGCTGACTCATGTTCAGTGTTTGGTCTACTAAGACCCCAAGATCCTTTTCACATACACTACTGTTCAGACAAGTCTCCCCCAATCTATAATTATGCATTTGATTTTTCCTACCTAAATGCAGAACTTTTGTCTTCAACAATTTGTCTTTGTTGAAGTGCATTTTATTAGTTCTAGCCCACTTCTCCAGCTTGTCAAGATAATCCCGCATCTTGGCTCTGTCTTCTACCGTATTTGCTACCCCTCCCAATTTAGTATCATCTGCAAATTTAATAAGCATACCCTCTATTCCTTCATCCAAATCATTTATAAAGATGTTGAACAACACAGGGCCCAGCACAGATCCCTGAGGAACTCCACTAGTCACTTCTCTCCAAGTGGATGAGGAACCATCCATTTGGATGGTTGATAGATTAACCTCATTCTGATAGATTAACCTCATTCTGGCCTAACCATGCAGGATTGGTGGATTTGATTAAAAAGCAAAAAGGAAGCTTGGCTCAAGGTGTTTTCCCCACTGCCGGTCACTTGCTTCCCTGTAGCCCCTCTCCTCAAACAGTTTTGCCCCAACAAGATCCTCTTTGAGGAAGATGACATCAAGAGACAGACTGTAGGGGAAGTAACTCTCAAATGGTGGAAGGGTTTAGCATATACGTATTCCCTGTGTCCCCTTTTTGCTTTTAAAATTGAAATACAAACACCTTTTTCTATGTGACTGAGGCAGATTTGGGTCTAAACACAGAGATCTGCTGCTGTTGTAGTCTGAGCCAGCTTGGTGTTGTGGTTAAGAGCAGCAAACTCTAATCTGGGGAACCGGGTTTGATTCCCCACTCCTCCACATGAGCAGCAGACTCTTATCTAGAGAACCAGATTACATTCCCTACTCTTCCACATGCAGCCTGCCGGTGCCCTTAGGCTAGTCACAATTCTCTCTGAACTCTCTCAGCCCCACATACCTCACAAGGTGTCTGTTGTGGGACAAGGGGTCTGTTGTGGGGAGGGGAAGGGAAAGTGATTGTAAGCTGCTTTGAGACTCCTTAAAGGTAGAGAAAAAGCGGGGTATAAAAATCAACTCTTCTTCTTCCAACTGGTACACAAAATTATGACATTTATAAATTAAATAAAAGGGGTGCATAAAGTAGAATGTACATTTAATCTAGAAGAGGTTCTCTTCTTGTTGCTATATCACATTAACAACATTCAACAGCGATAATGAAAGATGTTCTCACCACAGCCTGTGAAAATAAATGTGCTTAATTTGAGCCAAACTCAGTAGGATGCAGTCCTAGAACTTATTACCCAGGAGTATAAAAAGAGGCCGTTCCCCTCAATCAGGTCTCTGGAGAGGAAGCATATATATTTTCTAAATAAATAAATTCTTGTATGCACCTTTCTTTCACCACACTTATGCTCACATTGTACAAAGGAAGAATGTTACAGACTGCCGTGTTTGAAGTGCTTGTATGTGTACTTTGACAGTGAAGTTATCTTCATGTAAGCAAAAAAATTTAACATATGATGTGATCCATAATAATCCCATCCATTCCCACATATCCAGGATTAGGGGGGTGGACTTTCTGTTAAAGAGTATGTTGGCTTGACTTCCAGCGGCCATCATTTTATAAATTTGTTGTTGAATGCAAAAAAATGAATCATTATCAGAAGTGTTTTTATGGTTGAGCTTGGGGCAAAACCCCATCCCCCTTGCCCTAGAAAGGCCCTAAAATGCCAGTCTGTCCATCTGTGGGTTCTGAATGGAAAGTGAATCTCACCCAAACCCTCCCTTTCATTTGCATTTAATATGCATGGGAAGTAAAAGCACTGAATGGAGGGGAGGTGACTGGATAGTAGATGCAACCTTTTCACACTCACTAGCATCAGGACTTGGAGGAGGGGAGGAAAGCAGCAGTGACTAGAGAGCCATGGGTTGGCTTGTGTTTGCAGGTAAGTGAAGTAATCTGCAACAACATCTAAGGTACCTTATCCCAAAAAACTAATTTAAAAACCAGAACCTAAAGTTTCCTTTCTGAACCACTAGTCATTTCCCACCCATTTCACAAAGGAACTCTTCTTGCAGAGAATCACAAGTAGGCTGTAATCCATTAATGGCTGGGATGCTGAGAATTTTGCCATAAATGTCTTTGACAGTCGAACTTGCCATGCTCTAAAGCAGGGGTGGGGAACCTTTTTTCCGCCAAGGGCCATTTAAATATTTATAACATCATTCACGGGCCATACAAAAGTATCAACTTAAAAATTAGCCGACCAAGCCCCAAGCAGGCAGCTGCCCCAGATGACCCCCGGCCGCACGGGCAAGCAGGCAGGCATCCAACCAGTGGCGCACTTGGCCACCTGGTGGCACAGGATGGTCTGTTGTGCCTGCCAGGCATAGCCGTCCAGCCACATGCTGGAGTGGCTCCTGCTCCGATTGGTCGGGCCGGATTCTACGGCCGGCTCCTGCTACCTCCGCCTGCAGGGATGAAATGAGGACACACTGGCTAAGAACTCCCCCCCCCGGCGCGCATTCTGGCCCTGCCCCCTTTAGCCCCTCCATTGTCACCACTTCCACCCCCAGCCCTCTTGCAGTACAGAGGGAATACGTTTCTCCATGGCCCGGGTGGGAAAGCGTTAACACAGTTTCTTGGGTGGTCCTAGCAGCTTCATAGCTAATGGCTCTTCTGCAAGGGGGGAAAAAGGTTCCTTTTCTTGGCAAAACAAACTCACATCCGCCTTGAATAGAGGCTAATCCTGTCGGCGAGAGGGGGTGGATCACCAGACTTAGATCCTTCTGAGCTAGAGATCTGCCAGGACCCACGAAGGACCAGACCAAATGATTCCGCGGGCCTTAAACGGCCCCCGGGCCTGACGTTCCCCACCCCTGCTCTAAAGGGTCAATCAGATACGAGCTTATCACCTGATCTATTCAGTTCATAAACACCTGCCAAGGCAGATTGCATCAGGTTTTTGCATAACTGCATGCATGAAAGATGCTGCCATTCAAAACGATCAGCAGCCATTAGCATCACTAGGGAATGCTTAAACAAACACTGAAGGGCAGGGTTTTTATTAAAAAAAACAGCCTTTATTTATGACTGATTTGTGGCTGATTTATCTATTTAAACAATTGCCTGCTGAGTGGAGCAGTCATGCAGGGAGAGAGTAGAACTCTATTTGTGCTCTGTGAGAACACGCATTGACAAAAAGCCGACTGCACTGTATCACATAGTTAGGAAGGAATCCAGCAAAGCAACCTGCTGAACAGCCATGATTCTATCAACAACTGAATTGATCATTAAAAAATTGGCTTCCTGTTTTCCACCAGTGAACGGGACATGAGCTGGGTGTTTGAGCATCCCTGATTAGTGCTCTCATAACGTGAACCGGTGGAGCCATTTGCCTTTGCTTATGTTTAACTTGAGTGGCCCAATCTCCTTTAGAATGCAAGTGCCAGTGTGCAGATGGGAAGAAGCTAAAATGAAGCCGTGGTATTTATTGGAAGAACAACAAACCAACCAACCCTGACTCTGTCATTTGTCTCGCTAAATAATAACGCTGTTTCTCTTCTTCCTTGTTCTGCTTCTGACAAATCCTGACATTTGCATGCTCCGATCTGAATCTCTGGCAGCACAACACAAGAATTGGATAAGTTGTTCTTTTTCCCTAATACAATTAGCTAATTTTTTCTGTTTTACCAGCTTCTTCTCATATGACTTAAGTGCCAAGTCTGCATGTCTGGGGATAAGTTTAATTCCTGCCCACCCACATGTTCCTCTTAAGTTGTCATCCTATCCTGTCATTATATCAGACTTGTTGCCTGGGATTTGCTATTGCAGTGCCGTGCACTTAGACTGAATTTCAGACTGAACTGCCTGAAGCATTGCTGCTTTTGCTGATTTTTTTAATGATCTCACAGACAGTAAAGGGAGGGGGAGGCAAAGCCTAGCTAAGCCTGTAAAAAAAACAGGTGTACCCGCCTGATTATATTTAACCTTACATTCCCCTTCTGTGATGGACCTATCTTTTTTAATACGGGAAAGATATGTCTCTGAATTCTTCCCTGACGGTCAATTTCTGATTAAGCCAAATTGCAGATGTATCAAAGAGGAGGTGTGCTGAGTCTCTCTTGCTCTGCTCAGGAGAAGGCTGGGAGTTTAAGCATGGTTGGTTCATAGCAGGAACTGCCTGCCCATTAGACTGATTTAGGCACTTGCCTACATTTCTCCAAGGCTGAAGTGATAAAATCGCATAAGCCACTGTAAGATGGCTAAAAGGCTTGGAGTTGTGGAAATAAAAATAGTGGCTCATTTCTTCTGTGACTTAAAAAAAACTTATTCATGTTCTTGAATACCAGCATTAAAACTAGTCATATTAGGAAATCAGTCTGATAGTTGATTCTGTTGGTTTTAATGGGAAAGAGATTTCTAGCTGTAGCTTTCCCCCCCAGCCAGTTAAGATAAAGTTTATTTTATTTCTCTATTTTCATTTACTTTATTTATAGCCCACATGTCTTGCTGAGGCTAAGGGGGATTCCAAGATGTAAACAGTACAATCAGACAGCATAAGACAATGCAATAAGATGAGGTTTACAAACTTAGAGAACAATGCTAACAAACTGTATAAGGCAAGCTATACTGTAAACCATATAGAAAGTGTATTGCTTGGTATAAGACAATAGAAATAAAGGCAGGTGATACCTACAATAATCATTGTTGTGGCCTACAACCCTACTACATTAGAAAGGTATCCTCTTGGACTGTTCCATTCCACTACAGTTCTAGTTTCTTTTTAAAAATTACTGTTTTGCACATTCCTCAGGCAGGCTGTACCGCAGGGTTGGAGCCACCACTGAGAAGGCACTTGATAAACAAGAGAAAGGGTTCCCACACTATATGCAATTAAACTTCTTAATTGTACAGCGGACAGGCTTGAACTGGCATACATGAGTGAGCTTTGTCCCTTTTCTGGGATTCTCAGTAGGGAAGAAGGACAACATTTGCATATATGGGTGAGGAGAACTGCAGTCTGACACCCCTGCACCTTACCGAATTCTGTCTAGCTTTAACTAACATACTTGACTAACAAGAGCTGACATTTCCATCAGAGCTGCACAGACTCAGAGCTGCATATACATATATACACACAATGTTGTGCAGCCAGTTCTCCCGTGTGTGGTCCCATTTTACTGGTATTGTAGGAGAACATATGTTCAAGGGTCAGTCTTGTGGGAAAGACTGACATGTGGTTATGAGATTTATGCACGTGCTCCTAAGTGGCATATACCATATTAAAGGAACCAGCTCTCATGCCTCTATCAGGAGGGGGAGATTTTTTTTCTAGGAATGAGTAGATACCTTCCATTCTCTTTTGTTTTTGTTAGATGACTTGGTTCTGCCCTGCATTCTGCTCTGGGTACATCCAATGTTATTTAGATAATGTTTTAGAATTGGCACATGAACAGTTTACCAAATTTTTCAGTTCATGTTTATCCATTATAGGTAATACATGCACATATGTACATGTCTAAATTGATTCACTAACTTGACAAAAATGAATGTTAATGCAATTGTCTATGCATAAATATCCCTTTGTGTGCAGACCGTCATTCAATGCCAATATGTACTAATCAGTAAGGGGGGAAAGATGGAAATTAAAAGAGGGCAGTAAAAGTCTATATAAACTTCAGAAACCAGAAACAGAAGAATGATAAATGGCTAAAATCAGGTAGAATAGAATCCCCAAATCTATGGAGAAATTCAGATGGGGAGATTTTTGTAGTGTTCTTGTGCAAAATGTGTTTTATTTTCTGATGACCCAGAGGATAGGTTATTTTAGGTTGCTTTTGCTTTAACCTAAACAGTTTCCATCAGCTAGGAGATTCTAGGTGCGTCTAGGTAATGGTTCTTCCAATTATGGGGAAATCATGTTATTTCCTAAGTTCCTAACCCAAACACAGCTCTTACTGAAATGTAATTAGAAAGGAGAAGCAGCACCACATACTAAATCCCCATGCTACCTGAGCAGCTAAGGAGGTGTGCATCCTGCTGTAAGTCGGTAATAGAATGGGAAAATGTCAGACAGTTTTCCTTGAGGTACTTGCAGAGAAACAAGAGCGCCTGTCCTGAAGTGACATTCAGCAAGTCTCCTTGAGCCCTGTGATGTAACAAAGGAAACCACTCTTTTGTATCTTGTCATAAATTTAGCTCTTGCTCTTATTCTTGTATTTACTTCAAAATGTTCATTTGGTTTAAATACTCACCTCAAAAAATTTTGGTTGTATGTTCTAATTAGTCCTGGACACTGATCTAGATGCTTAGGGGAGGCCTGAATTAATAATTATTTTAAGATACAATTAAAATGATTAATTTTTTTCACACTGGATGAGTTTCCATACACATTTATCCCATCTAAGCTCATTTTAAAATGCACATCAGCCCATATCACACATTTATGTGCACATCACATATTGGCAGGCCCAATAATGCAACACTGACCAAGTTGTTATAGGTGCTTAACAAAACTTAATATTTCTGCCCCTCCGAGGCCTCATGTTTACAAATGGACCGCAGAAGCAAGACGTAACGTTCATACAGGCAAACTGGACTCTGGTTAGTGGTGCTGATGATGGCAGCAGCTTGAAGCCAAAGATCTAGGACAGACCCAGGGAGGTCTGATTGGAAAGGTAAGTGATAACACAGGGAATACAGGATCTTCAGTACTGTGGACAGCTCCCAGGGAGACTTGTACTAATAGCTTCTACAGCAGTTCCGGTCACGCAAGTGGGTGCAAAGCAGGCTCTGGACACCAGCCAGAGTCCTGCACCTTCAGATAAGAGTAGTCATTTTAAACAATGTGTAGCCTTGCAATTCCAGAGGTAATTACTACAATATGTGAAACACTATGCTTGCTTTTTTAAAAGGAGGCAGCAATGGGAAAGTTGGAAGTAAAACTTTGCTTAGCCCAGAGGGACATAAATAAGATAGTGAGGATGGAAGATACCAGATTTAACATACACTCTCTACTTCCTTTTCTCTCATGAATGCTCTAATGAATTTTTTTTTCCAACCTGCTATGCCAACGTGGAGCCCAAAAATAATCCACCAAGGGTGGAATAGGTGGCAGATGGAGGAAGGAGACTTCCCACTGTTCCCATTGCTTCCTCTGCTTCTGAGCTTAACTGGTAGGTCCCTCTGCAAGCTACCTCTGTAGAGAAAGGCACCAAGCAGTTTCCTCTAACAGACATCTCTGTCTCGGATCTCTTGTGGATGCTAATATTGCAAAGCTAACTCCCTGAGTAACAGTACTAGCAGCTCCCCTCCAAGCTTCCTCCATTAAATCATTTGCTAAGACCTCAAATCCATGTCTCTGCTGCTGCTAGAAAGCAGACATGATCTTTGGGAGAGAACTGGGATCCTGCATGGCAGGGGGTTGGACTGGATGGCCTTTGTGGTCTCTTCCAACCGTGTGTGATTTCGTTTTTGGATCAACACCTGCTCTTTCCCAGCTTATGGCATTCTCGGTGCTTGCAGAGTGCTGATGATCTGTTTGGGTGTTTGTGTAAGTCACTTAAGTGACTGCAGCCAGTTCCAAATTGCAGTCACTTTGGAGAAGCGGGGGTGGGTGAAGCGAATAGTAATCTACCAACTTGTGCTTCTCACAGTAAATTATACCAACCCCCTTGCACTCCAGAAAGGCCTGTTTATAAGGTATATATTCTAGCCTTGACTGCTGGGAGAACTCCGGTAACTGAAGTGAGCATACAGGGCAATAAAAGGCTTCCAGCTGTATGATTTCAAGAATGAGCTTTTCTTTCCCTTCCTGACTATCCATATAAACCCTGGGGCTGGCCAAGGACCTGTGCCTTTTGGTAGAAACCAAAGGCCAAGAGTTAAATGGCCATTGGTTTTTACTCTTACATTATGACTTACAGCCCATAGCCTTTGAATTAACCAGCCTATTGAAACCAGAACTTCTTACAATGTACTTTTGATGTTTTTGTGTATCTGAATGAATTTATCTGTTTAAATTGTTTGCTGACTTAAATTATAGGTAGTTATGTTTGGAAGATGCTTTGCATCCCCACCAGAGAGGAAAATGAGGTAATAAACTCCCTAAATAAATAAAAAACCAGACTATATGGAGGGAATGAGGGAGTTGGTTGTTTCTCCTTCCTAAGATTCTTTTTCCAAGCCTACAAAACCCATTTGATGTAGAGGTTAGAAGAAAAGACTAGAACCCTGGAGACATGGGTTCAAATCCCTCCTCTGCCATGCTGGGTGACCTTTTGCCTGCCACTCTCTGAGCTTAGCATACCTTCATATTTATGAAGACAAATCAGGGGTAGAACCGTGAACACTGCCATGAGGTCCTTAGAATAAAATTGGGACAAAAAGGGATAAAAGGGCCTCTAAATTAGGTAGAAGCTCAAAGATGACTACTCCTCCTGTTAACTAATCCTATGCATACTTACCTGGAAGAATTTGTATTAACATAATGAGTCTTACTCACAACACTGTAAACATTCATAAACTCTGACTTGCTGACTTGCTTGGGCATGTCCCCCTAAGGTCTGTGGGACTTCCTTCTCAAATAAACATGCATTACATTGGGCTGACAATCTGCTTGGGATTTCCAGTATGATACCTACTTATCTATTAGTTCCTGTGCATTTGATTAAATAGCAGGCATCCTTCTGCTTTGCCATCTTGTAAAATACATTTGCTGAATGCTATCTTGTCTTTCTCAGCCAAGCATACTTACAATGCAGTCTGAAAAAAGAATTACAGTGACACTATATTTATTTATTGACAAAATTTATATCCTGCCTTTCTGCTCTTACAAGGTCCACCAAGGTGGCTAACAAATTAAAACATACACAATAAAATCACATTTTAAAATCATTCAAAACCATCCCCCCTACACACAAAACGTATATCATTAAAACAATTAAAAACAGAGCTAAAATACATACAAAGAAATAAAACAACAATTATAACATTAAAACAGCAATTTAAACTAAAAAAAATTAAAACAATTAGGAGGGATGCTAACCATAATCACACCCTTCTAAGCCCATTGACTTCAGTTGCTTAGAAGGGTATAACTCTGTTAAAGATTGCACTGTAAGAATGCTTGGCTGAGATACAGCAAGAGAGCATTCTGCAAATATAGTTGAGAAAATGGCAAAGAAGAAAGATGACAGCTATTTAGTTTAATAGCACAAGAATTAATGGCTAAGTGGATAGCACGCTGAAGTCAATTGGTTTAGAAGGACATGATTCTGTTTAGGATTACAGTCACTCTCCATCCTTGTAATCATTCCAGAGATACTTTATTCTTTGTACATTTCAGTCATGTTTGAATTCATCAACTCTTGAATATGGATGACCAAAATATAGCACAGAACTATAGATGTAGCCTTTGCAAGTTTTCATAAAAGTGCATCAAACTAGCTGAATGCAATTTCAAAACACAATTTAAAGTGCAGATTCTTACTAAATTACCTAGGGCTGAGATACCCAAAGAACCAATCAGGACCTCTTCCTGTATTGTTCAACTAACCTTTTAAGATCCTCTTCTCAAACCATACTCTCAATGCCCCCACCTGCAGAGGTAAGATGGATGGTGGCCAGAGGCAGGGCTTTTTCAATGGCAGCGACTTCTCTTTGGAATACCCTTTCCTTGAGGCTCACCTGACGTCCTACCTTACTTTCCTTGAGGAGTCAGGGCAAAACACTCTCTTTACCCAAGCTTTTAGCTCAAGTTTTCCATTTTTAAAGCTAGTTATGATCTATTACTAGCCTGAGGACTGTTTTATCAATATCAATTTAGACTGCTCTATTTATTTAATGTGCTTTTATGCCCTAGCTTGTTTTTATTGGCTTGACTTATTTTTTACTGGCATATTTTTATTGTCCTGACTTGTTTTATTAGCTTGGTTTTATTGTCTTGGCTGGTTTTGTTTTATTTTTTTAGTTGTGAGCCGCCTTGAGCACGTGTGGAGAGATGACACACAATTTTTCTAATCAAGTAAATAAAACTGCAGAACCTGGAGGAGGCCCCATTCCTCATACACTCTATTTGGTCTCTGCCATGCTTCAGATGAAAGAACCCATTAGCCAACTGTTCTCCCTGATGGAGTGCTAGGGCCCGCCAGTTCAGATTCTGTTGATTCCTTGTCATAGTGATCCTTGTTTGCTGTTTAGTGCTGTTCACTGATGTGCAAATGTTATCTCTTATGTTTGCGGTAGGTGAATCAGGGGAATATTGGGCTCAGACTCCTGCTTAGGGTTGCCAGGTCCCTCTTCACCACTGGTGGGAGGTTTTGGGGTGGATCCTAAGGAGGGTGGGGTTTGGGGAGGGGAGGGACTTCAATGCCATAGAGTCCAATGGCCAAAGCGGCCATTTTCTCCAGGTGAACTGATCTCTATCGGCTGGAGATCAGTTGTAATAGCAGGAGATCTCCAGCTAGTACCTGGAGGTTGGCAACCCTACTCCTGCTAGCTCGTGTGTGTTTGTGTGTGTATAAAGTGCTGTCAAGTTGCAGCCAACGTATGGTGACCACATAGGGTTTTCAAGGCAAAAGATAAACAGAGGTGGTTTGCTATTGCCTTCCTTTTCCTCCTTGGGGTGGTCTCCCATCCAAGTACTAACTGAGGCCAACCCTTCTTAGCTTCCAGATCTGACAAGATCAGGGTAGTCTGGGCCACCCAGGCCAGAGTTGCTGGCTCTTACTGACATCCATTGATGTGTTTTAAGTGGAATGTTGCTCCTTTTATATCCCATTGTAGTCCTGCAGTTGTTGATTTTACGCTACTGATTTTTATTGTTCGGTTTTAATGTTTTGATGTTGTTGTAAGCAACTTCAGAAATATTTTATTGATATATCTTGTTAAAATACAAATACTGTAAATAAATAAATTCAGAAGAACAGGCTGTTGGGCTCTGTGTCGGCAGAGGGATATAGCCATGTTAATGAGGAACAAAGGGGAACGGCCTAGCTGTTTCTGCAATGCAGTTTCTACAGTGACTGTCCTTCAGTGTTACTCCTCTGAAGATGCCTGCCACAGCTGTGGGCAAAACATCAGGAAAGAAAATACCAAGACCACGGTCACACAGCCCGGATAACCTACAAGAACCGATGAACTCTGACCGTGAAAGCCTTCGAGCATCATAAATGTTTTCGAGGGTTTTTTTGTTTGTTTTTTGTTTTTTTGGTTGTAGCCAATGGATATTGATGAAATGGATTACTATTTTTTCCTGGTGAATTTCTCCAGAAAAGATTTTTAAATCCCCCCCCCCCTCAAGGAAGTCCAGCACTTGTCATGCAGTGAATTGTAAATCAGTTTCTCCACTAATGATATTGGACATGATTTCTGAAGGAGAGCAAAGGTTGCTGGCTGCGGATGACCATATCAGTCACAGTATGTGTGTTTGTGTAGGGAGGGCTCACTTTAAATCTTTTAGCTGAACAGCTTTGGGAGACTGAGCAAGTGGTTGTCCTTTCTAACAGCAGTGGGCACAAACATGCAATCCACTTGGGTGGCATCTGGAAAAGACACATTCTTTTCTTATAAGACACAGACTTGGAATCCACTCCTGATGGTTTGCTAGAAGAATCCAGCTCTGGATTTCTGGTTACTTTTGCTAGCAGGATGGGGGAGGGTTCATCTTCCATGCTTGCTCTCCCTGCTGCCTGCCAACCTCCAACCCCCTGTCTGGCTTCAGGTGGCTCATCAGTTTTCTTGCCTGTGAACGAGAAATAACAAAAGCACTTCATTTGTTGTAGGCATCTCTCTGGAAAGGATAAAACACTGCCAGTCAGATGCTCCATTCTGCAGCTGATAGCACAATCTCAGCATCCTGTCGTTGTTATTGTAAGGCGCAATCCCTTTCATACCCACTGCACATGACAGCAAAATGAAAACTTCATTGATCTGCTGATTTCTCTTTCAGGGAAGAGTGTGCTGCATTTGTTTCAGCAACACAGACCAAAACATTTGTTCGTACTATTCTTATTACATCCTTAGATTACTAAATGTGAGATGGGTGCATGGGTTATGTTACTTCTGCACTCATTTCCAGAACAGTCTGTTCCTGATCCAGGGTGGGGGGAAACCCCTCTAGCACCATAAATAACTTCTTCAGTGTGAGCTTTCGCCTATGGTTTTGACCGGTTTTTCAACATATTATTTGCCTTTAAGAGTTGCATAGTGGTCAGAGGTCAATTGGCAGAGTTTTTCCCAAATGGACAATGTAACCAGCTGCTGGTTGTTCTTTGTTATGCAGCTATTTAAGCTACACAACCTTTGGTTCTTGTAGGTTATCCAGGCTGTGTAACTGTGGTCTTGGAATTTTCTTTCCTGACGTTTCGCCAGCAGCTGTGGCAGGCATCTTTAGAGTAGCAACACAAGTGTTGCTACTCTGAAGATGCCTGCCACAGCTGCTGGCGAAACGTCAGGAAAGAAAATTCCAAGACCACGGTTACACAGCCCGGATAACCTACAAGAACCAATGAACTCTGACCGTGAAAGCCTTCGACAATATTTTACACAACCTTTGTTCAAAAAATGGTGGCAACCCCATTACGAAATGATTGTGTAGGCTTCTGCCTACAAGACTTCATGCTGTGATAAACCAGTTTTCAGATGCCACAGGATTCTTTCCAAATGCTAAAGACCAACGTCTGCTCATTTATGGTGAATAGGATGGAGTAAAGATTTTATTGGTAAGGGTTTTATTGGTGTGAATGTGTAGGGGCACTAGAGGAATCAGATGCAATAGAGGAAAGAGCTCTTGTCACTTTAATAGTGGTATAGAGAGAAGTCAGAAATCCAGCAGGTAAAACCTGTCATGTCATAGTGATACATAATGATACTGCTACGCAATTACTACAGATAGGGATGCCAGCCTCCAGGTGGACCTGAGGATCCCCTGGAATTACAGCTTATCTCCAGACTACAGAGATCAGTTCCCTTGGAAGAAATGGATGCTTTGACGGGTGGACTCTATGGCATTGTACCCCACTGAGGTACCTATCCACTCCAGGCTCCATTCCCGAATCTCCCGGATCTGGCAATCCTAACTACAGATAGCACAGGAGTAAATTCATCAGGGGAATTTGCCTTTGGGACTCCCATTTGAGTTGCATGCCCTCCAATTATCCTTCAGGCTCTTGTCTCCCATCACCACCATTGGTAACTGACGGACAGCTGCATTCTAAGGAGTTGTCCTGGCCCTAGAAACCCTTCATTAACTGGAAGTTTGAAAGGAATTCTAAGGATGACAGTTGAAAACGGAGAGCTGACAGTTGAAGGAGATGAGTTAACAGAGTGGGAGACAGTGGAGTGAGCTGCAAGCTGTCTGCAGAGGATTCTCCTTGGGAGTGAGAAGAACACACATTGGCTTAGGATCAAGCAGGATCCATAACCTATTATAAAGGCAAACAGCTCTACTGTAGAGAGGGTGATGCCTGAGTGTTGGGAAATAGCTCTAAGGAAAAGAGTGATCCCAGGCCAGTTTAAAGAAGTAAACTGGAAAATTATGGATTCATTCCTAACTCCTCCAATTTAAGAACTATTGTTTGAAGAAGCTTATGTGTACGACACAAAGCAGTGACTACCAAGAGAAATCAATCGCAGTACATAATAAATGTATCAACACTTGATGTGAACCACCTTATCTACATCTTGAATTTCAAAACATCTCTTGTACAGCAGAAGTTCCTCAACCCTGTTTTTCTGTTACAAGCCAAATTCATTTTATGACCCTTGGTTAACCTGACCTATACATACCCCTAAGAGGAGACAAATAAAACCTTTTAAAGTTTTACTTCAGCCTCTCAAGTGTCAAATATTTCTGACATTTATATACCAATGAAAATAAAAAGGCATCCTGCATAATTAGTGGCTTTTATAAAGAAAGAGTTTCTTTGACGGATTCCCCAACCATCCCAAGTGTGGGAGAGAAAACAAAACAACACGAGGCAAGTCTCAGAACTGATAGTGGTGGTTGGTGAGAGAAAAAATTGTATATTAAAAATAATAGACATGTCATAGTAGTAACTAGCAAGCCAGACACAAACTAGAATAGAAGATGCTCCTAAAGTCAGGTGTTCACCATTTATAAGAGAAATTAGTATCACTTGTGGAGGGAAAAGAACAAAGATTTTCAGCCTGTCATATCACGTTTATCACACTGTCACTTTCTTTTTCAATATATCAGGAAATGGTATTTGACTCTAATCCTGCTTTCACCCCTGCCAATATTTAGATAACACCAGGAAAGTGAGTTCTAGAACTTGTCATTGCTGCAGGAGAAAACTACTTTTCATTTGAAAATTTTCTAGGTCTCCACTAACACAGAGAAAGTACTACTTCACAGAGCTGTTGGGAAGCATAAATGTATTCAACTCAGGATGGGTATTCATAATATATCATTGAGATGGAATGAACAGTATTTATGTGGCATGTGTCTGTGCATACATTTTCCCACAATGCATTTTTGAGTGTTGTGATACATCTCCAAGTTTAAAATACTTGCTTTTCACAAAGGTGTTTTGCTTGTCTGTGTTTATTAATCCATGCAAATATGGACATGTGTTGGAGCTATTAGTATGTCCAGCAATTCAATGCTTACAGTAAAGTGGTGTCATTCTTCAGTCCTTTCTGTGATCTCCCATATATTGTTAATAGGCCTGATGTTTTCCAGATGCTGCAATGTAAATTGCATGATGGGATTTTATCCACAGTGCAAGCGTAAGCAGACTGACATCCTTATGAATCTACCGAAGTCAATGAATTTAAGTTTAGGATTGCACTGTCAGTTACCACTCCAAGCCATTTTCTCATTCCCCAAATTATTGAGATAGAAAAACAGCTAAGTTTCTTTCACTAGGAAGGGAAGAGGTGGGGCAGGGTGCATCACACTGAAAATCATGTGTGTATATGTATAAACTGTAAAAATCAGTTCTGACCAAATTTTTGTTGGGTTTTTTAAGTGTGAAATGTTATCATTCCATTACATACTATAGCACATATGTAAAGTACAAGATGACTGGACCCTCCCCAAGCAGCTTAATTTGTTCATACTTGTACCGATGATAAAATAAAATAAGATGCCAACAAGCAAAACATGCAGATAACATGGGAGCTAATTTTGACATACAGTTTCACACAATTTAAATTTTTACATGACAATGAAGAGAAGGGAGGGAGGTAGAGGGAGGAATATGGATTAATTTAAGTCACACAAGTTTAGGCTTAGTTTCAGGGGAGTGGGGGTACTAAGGAATTGTACAATAGGCCACATAAGAAAGAGAGGTTTTTAGGAGTGATCTCAAGGAAGCAAGAGAGGTGGCATCATACAGCTATTCTGGGAGGTACTTCTAGGCTTAAGAAGCAGTAAGGGAGAAAGGGAAGAGACATTTGAGGGGTGCAGAAAAACTCTGAATTGCTGGAAGTAAGACAGGAGGAGCAAATGTCAAGGATATCACAGAGGAAGGACAAAATACCATGTAGGGCTTTGAAGGCCTGGATAAGGAACTTGCCCTGGATCTGTGTAGGGAAGAGCATCACAAAGAATGATAGCACAAATATGGGGCTGAGGTGGGACATCAGAAAACAAAGGGGGGAAGAGACTTATCAAGATGAGTGTGAATCAGAAATGAGTGTGAACCAGATTTTTTGCTGAGGGTCCCTCTATAGAAACTTGGCCAAGCCTTACACTCAACAAGGTGGATAGAAAGGCAGTATTTAAAATGTTCTTTAACAGTAACGGCCCTGATTCATCTGAGGCCATGCTTGCAACCAGGGCTGGGACCGCAGAGGGTAGGAGGCTGATCCCGCTGGTTCAGCATTAGGCAGTGTGCACCAAGTAGGGGCAAAGACCCCCTAAGCCCAACTACCAGCAGGTGACCTGTGAGGTGTGTGAGGGCCCAGGCACTCTTTCTGAGCAGGCCACCCTACCCCTCATTTACTTAGTTGGGTTGTGGCCAAGCCCTTCCCCTCAATTGGCATTGCCATATTTACAATGTTGTAAATGGATATATTATGTGATTTGGCAACAGACCAAAGAGAGAGAGAAGAGTCAAAGACAGGCCCAAGCTTTGTGCCTGTTCTATAAAGTGGATGTGGTGTCATCAATACATAGAGAGAAGACCCAAGAAAAGCAAGTCTTGGGTGGAAAGATGAGAAGGTCAGTCTTGGACATCTTTTCCTTTATGGGGCGTACCAGGATATCAGAGGTAGGGGGACTACAACTCTCATAAATCAGTGTGAAAAAGCATGTGCAAAATAACCTCTATAACATGGACTCAGGCAAACACCTTTTTAAAAAAAATACACTATTTATAATCACAGTTTGTTCCCTTTTTAGTACAATTGACAGCTGAGCAGTGACAACAGGTCTGTGGTGGGGGGAAGGGAATCTAAGATTCCTATTAAGCTGTGCAAAAATGCACATGTGTGAAACCTTTATGATTGCACAGTACTTACTGCACTGTTTTAATACATGAAAAAGTAACCTGATGAACTAGGTCAGGCTGTTGGCAAATAGCCAGACTGCTTAACAAAAAAAAAATTGCCTCACTGCTCACAATTGACGAGCAGACTGTGTGCCAAACCAAGGGGTGTTCAAGCATCCCTAATGAAAACGAATGCAGACAATCATCTTTGCTCAGCAGAAAGGGAAACTGGTCCGTGATCATGAAGAAGAAATGCAGAAAAAGATTTGTCCTGATAGAGTAATATTTATTAAATATGAAGTATGCATCACAAGAAAATGCTGACCCCTGTGATACCCATGCAAAGATAAACTCCTGTTCTCATTCTGGCCATGCCGGACACCCGCAGAGCTTGGTTACACAAGTTAATTACCCAATGATCAGGATATAAAGCAATAATTGAAATGTAAGGTACCATGCAATGTGCACTTTATTTCCTCTTTCTTCAAACAGAGTTTGATCACTGATTCGCACCAATGTGTTCTCTTTTAGTAAGTGCACTCTGAGCCACTCGAATCGCAGCTGCAACAGCAATGCAGCAGCACCCTGCTGAGTGCATTGAAGCGCTGCAGTGCCCAGAGAGCCACAGGAGGCCCTTAGCAATGTCTCTAAAGTTGGATGTCTTATTGAGGAGGAGAATGGGAAAAAAATACAAGGCAGAACAAGTATAGCAGCAGCATCTTAGTCTGAGCAAACTAACTTGGCACCTGAGCAAACTAACCAGGCTCACCTAGAGGGAGACCAAGGAGAACAAATGAGTTAGAAAAAAATCTATCATAAATAAGCATTGCTCATTCTAGAATCTCAAGTAGTTACACAATGAGAAACACTAGGCTTATGAGTTCTTTGTATCAAGTAGCTTTTCAAAGGGTGAAATATCACTGTCCTTCTGTCATACTTGACAACAAGGAGGAAAACAAAGACAGTGTGAGTTTGGGCCATTTAACAGCACAGGGAACGAAACCTGGTCATTGCCACAATACTTCTCACAGATTTGTATATAACTGTACTATTTAAATGTTAAGCACCTGTTGTCAACCTCGTTTTACATAACAGGAAATTGACTCATGAGGATCTGGAGTGTTTGACAACTTCCCCATAAAGCTCAGCTAAAGACAGAATGCACAGCTCCTGTCTTAATCTAGTGTAACATTTTCTTGCCTCAGATAAAGCTAATAGTACTAAAATTAGGGATACTGTATACTTTACAAAAAATGTGATTGACATTCATACTTACCATGATCAAACTGAATATTTACATGCAAGTTGAGCCCCTCGTTAGGTCACCTCAACGGCTTGCTCAGAGTTCACATTAGACACCATACTTATGCAGCAGCTGCTTCTACAGATTCTTGCATACGTTGCTTTGTATGCTATATGGTCATGGTTAGATCATGTCTTGGTAAATAACGTACACTTTTCACGTATGTATTGTACCTTGCAGCAAAACCGGTGAAGGTACATATCTCGTAAATTCATGGTTGGATCATCAAAGTGATCTACTTTTCAAGCACATATCATTTGCAGTTTATCTTCTTTTTGTGCCTGCATAGTCAGGATACATCATTTAGATCAGTGGTTCCCAACCTTTTTTTGACCAGGGACCACTAGGACTTTTTTGTTCAGTGCAGGGACCCCAAGGTTCAAAATAAAAATTCCGAGAATTTGAAAATAAACTTTAATCATAACTGTTAGTTAAACATTAAGCTTAGAATAATATTTGAATATATATTTTTATAATAGAGAACTTTTAATTGAAAAGATTAATTTATTATGGGTTTATAACTTTGTTTCATGGACCTTAATTTAGTTCTCGCGGACCCCTGGGGGTCCATGGACCCCTGGTTGGGAACCAGTGATTTAGATCAATGGTTTTCAATTTCTTAAATCTTACATCTCACCAATCACTGCATCAAAGAACCTGGATCCCACCAGGATAAAAACACAAAGCCCACTCCCCACCCCATCCCATGAGGGACATTTATATGTTCACAGGCATTCAGTTATCATTGCTAGCATGCCATAAGGTCACAGATCTGTGGTGGGTAGGATAGGCAGATGGTGGCATGTCACCCTTATAGGTGGACATGGGAATTGAGAGAGTCAATTCTTAGTAATTGTTATGAAAACTGTGTCCCACTGAGACAGACAGGAGGCTGTCCTGCCCTTTAAGGGAAATCCAATCACCAGCATCCAATCACCTTTCAGAAGGGGGATGGAATGTTGGAGGGAAGATAGTGAAGGTGATGACAGCTCAGGTCTGGCTCAGGAAAAAGAGCAGAGTGAAGGGTAGCTCTGCCTAGTAGTGTGGCAGAGTGGTTTAACGCTATCTCTGGGATTTATTAGGCCTGTCTCTATGAATGAGCAGACCTGGTACCATTTAGTCTGACTCTTGGGAAAGAATAGGCTGGTGTGAGTGGAATCCTGAAAATGTGTGAGAGGATCTGACCTAGTGGCTAATCAATAATAGCCTGTTTGTGTCTGAAAGCACTAAAGAAAATTCTGACTACTCTCTAAAGTCATAACTGGGGTTGTGCATATCGATATACCCAAACTGAAAATAAACACAAAATTAGCTGTTTCTGCAATATTCGGGTTTTAGGTCAACCAAATACCAAAACCCGAAGCCAAATAGGAGATTCCCCAAAAAGCCGAATAGATATTCTGCTTTTTCGGGTTTCAGCTATTCGCCTTTGCTCAGATGCACAGCTCTGTGCTTTCTCCCATTTTTCTATCTTTGACTGGTTTTGTTAGGGCCCCATAGTTGGGGACCTTTTGAGGTAAGGGTTGTGTATTCAGAGCCAACTTGGTCTGAACAAACTATCCATCACCATTCAATGGGTTAATCTGGATCAGGATAGTCTTGAGGCAGAAGGGTCATTTAAAAGATGGGGCTCACCCAGTCCCGTCCAGAGGGATATACCCTCCAACTAAAAAGAACCAGCTTCAACAGCTGCTGAACAGGCGTCTCTCTGAAGAAGACTGCTCACTTGTGCAGATGAACAATCTCCTTCACAAAAGTTGCCTTGGTCATGACTTCAGCTAGCTCCCCTATCATCCCCCCCCAAAAAAAAACTGCTTTCACACTGAAGGTCGCCCCAAGTAGAGGCTTCATTTACCCACACCTTGACCATGTCTTGAAATCAGATTTTTTTATTTTTTTTTTATTTCCATTATTATATAGGTATACAGAAAAAAGAAACAGGAAGGGGAAAGGAATATTGATTAACTGTCGATTTTTCCTAAACAGAAAGATTTCTACCCCTCTATTGTTGAAATCAGATTTTTGATGACCATAATAAAGGACGGTTCACAGGATGTCATTTGCCATCAAAAGAAATGCTTTCCGTGCCTTATTTTTCTTGCATTTAAGCCATTTTCCTCATTTTGGAAGCTAATTTGCATGGCCCTCATGCTATGCACCCCAGATACGAAGGGAGCCCCCAGACTTTGAGGCACCAGCCTGCCAATCAGCTCTTTCCGGTAGTCCTTGGCAATGCTGAACTTCTGAACCTAAAAACCAATGGAAGGTTTGGCTCGCAAATGCCTGAAAGATGAGGGTGACCCCTTTGTGGGCCCATAAAATTGGACTCCCTGTCCCAACATTCACCAAACTTTGGTATCCATCTAAGGAGAATCCCTTGTAGCTACACTGCAAATTTGGTGACTCTACCTCCACAAATGCCCCCATAGGAGCTTCAAAAAAAATCCCCATAGACTATAATGGACCCAATTTTTTTCAGTAAACTTGGAAATAAAGCTAAAATACCCCTTTCCCAGTATGGGTATGCGGCTTATTCAGGGTTTAAAAAAAAAAAAAACAGGTCCCAATAAATCCAAACCCGAAATTTACCAATTTTTCCCCCCAAGACTCTAGTTTAAATTTAGCCACGTTTCTCCTTTGTCTACCTGGAGACCTGCACTGCTGATCTATTCCTTGAGACTAACCTGTAAATAAACAAATCTTCTTTGTTGTTTCTATTCAAACCCTGCCTCAGTGATCTCCATGAACTACTTGTGCACTACAATACTTACATCACTGCAGCAAACCCAAAGCCTGTACACTTGCTACTTTTAGAACACCTTGTAACTGAGGGGAAGGTTTCTAAGTTAAAACAACCCTAGATCCCCAAAAAATCTTAGGAGGCTGAAAAAAGGCCTCAGTAGGGAAAAAAGGCCTGTCACACCCACCTAGCCTACTTCTGCATACCACTAGTGTCACATGTACCACTCACTGAGAACCACTGATTTAGTTGACCAATGGTAGGGAGGCTAAAAACCAAAAAACCAGACACACTCATTTTCATGAAGCAGTGTACATACATGAATTGTTCCACAACTAGACAGTTCATGTCCGTTTGCTATTAATGAACACTGTCAGGCAGCCATAAAGGACAGTGAGACAGACACCTCACATCTGTAAGCCACTAGCTAGGAAATGCTAATGTTTCGTTTACTTAAAGAATGTGGTGAACATCAGGTGGAGAGGTAGCAGTAAACAGGGGAGCAGAAGGAAAGCAGTATGAGAAGATGCATGTGCAGTCAGCTTTTTTGCCAAACATATGCAAACTTTTCAAACATAGGCAAAACTTTAGGTGTTAGATTGTATTGCCTGAAACTTGTGACAGACAACAAATGCTCAGATTTAATTCCTTTCTGAGGGTCACTCTCTGTCACAATCAAGGTTGCCAACATCCAAGCACGGCCTAGAGTTCTCCTATAATTACAGCTGATCTCCAGACTACATAGATCAGTTGCCCTGAAGGAAATTGTAGTTTTGGAAGGCAGACTCAGTGGCATCACATTCTTGCTGAACTCCCTCCCCAAACTCAGCCTTCCTTAGGCATCGCCCTCAAATCCCTAGATTTGTCCACGCAAACTGAAAATGTGATATGTTTGATAGAGCAGTTCACTTGCAGCAGAACCCCACTGTCTCATATACCAGAGTGTGTGCTGCTATCCAAATGTAGGTACATCCATACAGCAAACGGTATGAAAGCATGAATCAGGCATACATCGCCCAGCATCATGTTACACTGCACTCTAACAAATTTTGGCTGCAATCGTAAAGATATTTTTCTGGAAGTAAGCCCCACTGAATAACGTGGGATTTGCATCAACGGATGGCCCTTTCTTAGATACTCAGGGCCATGCTGATCACCACTTTGGGGTCAGGAAGCAATTTTCCACCAGGACAGATTGGGCAGAGATCGTGACAGGTTTTTGTTTATTTATTTTTTTGCCAACCTCTGGGCATGGAGCAGGAGTCACTGGAGGTAGGAAGGGGAGGTAGTTGTGAATTCCCTGCATTGTGCAGGGGGTTGGACTAGATGACCCTGGAAGATTCTATGAAGTGTACATCCATAAAGCTGATGAATTTATATGAAAGGCTGCAAATAACAGATAGGCAGCTGTGGGGGATGAGGGGTATGTTTCAAAACGAGGCCAGTTTAAAACAAGATGCAATCAACATTCCATCTGAAATTATCATTTGTTGCAACAAGATTTTGGATCTTAACATAATCCTATAAACTTAGTAATTGCACTGTGAATGACAGTATATTAGAAAAGAAATGGAAGCATTGGAGTTGGCATCTAGAGTGTTGTCTGGTACTAAAGGTACACAGACTGGAGATGATGCTAGTCTTAACTCACAGGTCTTTCATTTTTAGTGATTCTGTTAATGGGAAGAACATCTGAGCTAATTTAACTCTCAGCTAATGAATATATTCTGCAGAATAATGTATATATACGTGAGTATAATTGCTTGGAAATAAAGCATCTGTGCAGAGCTTACAATATGTATATTTTCATCTGTCTTTAGTTATTTCATTTTCCAATCATTTTATGACAATGGAGACCTTGAAGCCTTAATGAATTCTTATTGCAACTGGAAGTAAATTCCCTGGATGCACTGTTACTTGATATGTAAAGTACGTTTTGTTATGCTTGATAGTACAACTTTGCTGGAACTTAAGAGAGGCCTTTATATGTGATCTCTGTCCCTGATCTAATGAGATGTATTTGTACACCAGATATTTTCCTGAATGGTTTTCTTTCCGGGGCTTCTGCATCAAATTGCTTTTTAAACTTAGGGGACTTCAATGATGGGTTAAGCGATGAGAGGAAAAGGTCTTCGGAAACCTCAAATATCCACTGTTATCGGAATTGCTTTGTCTGATAGTGGCCAATACTAAATGTAAAGAATGTTAAAGAAGATTCCAGTCTCCTTTGATCGGTTTCAAAAGCCCCACTTACCTCATTCTAGCTTTTTTCATGTAGAGCAATTTCAAAAAATAGTTATTTTACCTGAAGTAACTTGGGAAGTCTAGACATTAATTGAACAGTTGTGCTAAGACTGTGACAAGGTTTGACATATAGAGCACATGAACATGGTATTGGTGTTGTACATATGTAGAATTATTCAGAATATAGCACCATAAACACAACATACAGAAAATATATTTCCTTTTAAAATACTTAAATTGCATTTCCTTTTAAAAGGAAGAAGAAGAATACTCTTATGCAAAAGGCTTTCTGTCTCTTACATTTACATTTCACTGTTCACATTCTTACAGACACCTTAATAAGTTCAAGTAACTTATCAAGTAACATTCACTGCCTACTGGAGAACATCCAGTCTATCATGACCTACTGGAGAACTTCCAGTCTATCATTACCAATGGCCTACTAGAGAAATTCCAGCTTGGACATCAGAATCAGTACTGGCTACTGGAATATCCATTAATAGCATACTGCTAGAATTCCAGCAGGATCACAGATGTTGAATGTTATGACATCATAGACAGGTGTACAAATGCACTGTCCAAATTATACAAATATTGTAATGTGAACTATATTATGTTTTATGATTTACATATGGATACTAGGCTCTAGAAATTAATGCATAGGCTCAAATGAAAGCTATTTTTCTATATATGAGAATGATACTAAATATGAATATATAGAGTAATGATAAAGCTTAAAACTGATTGTTTATAGTTAGCAATACAGTCTCCTGCCTTGAGAAATTCCAGCATGTTTAGGGAAAAGGTGACTTGAAATATTGAAGGCTGCTTAAAATAGAGCAGTAATGCACAGCCTCAAGGTAACTGAAATAGTATAAATATAGACCCAGTAAGACTGGTACTTCAGACTTCTCTCTTAGAGAGTCTCAGAAAAGGCTGATTGGTATGTATGGCTTTACTAATATATTATTCTAGAATTTGAATTAGATACTTTGACCTAAATCAGAGGTTTTTGACTGTTATATTTGAAATATTGGATTAAGATTTTGAATAGTATGTAGAACTTACTTGCTTAACAGTATACATTGTTACATACATTGTTGCTGCATATACAAACATTTTTAAAGACATTGTTGTTGAACATAAACACTTTATAACTTGCATTTACACATATTTACTGGAAGTATATCAATAAAAAGACTTGCTTGTTAAAAGTAGGTAAAGTAGTTGAGTCCTGCTTAGTAGGTGACTGGCTGAATAAGATAACATATCCCTTTTCAGGAAGGGGTCGATTCTAAGAGCCTAGTCTCTTGAAAGGCACTGACCCGCTTCAAGACCTTTTGCAAATGAAAGATTACTTCAACTGGATTTTCCTTTTTTTAAAAAACTGGCTCTGCTTCTTTGTCTCTAATAGCAGCTTCATTTACACCAAAAAGTATATGGTTTGTAGGGGAGACATTGTCCCAATGAAAAATCCAAAAATAGAGACCAATTTTATCAGAGAAAATGGCTGCTTTGGAGGGTGGACCCTATACCCCTCTGAGGTCCCTTCCTTCCCTGAACCCTGCCTTCTCCAAATCTCCAGGAATTTTCCAACCCAGATTTAGCATCCCTATTTAAGGATTAACCAAGATATCATGAAAGTGTGCTAGTTATTGAATTTTCCCAGAACATTAAAAAACAAAAACAGGGGAGGGAGAATACATTTTTCAGGCCATGGTAGAAAGGCCTCTGCTACTAGTTCAGGATATGTTGTAAACTTATTTAGATTAGGTGGTGATGAGTGTAACTAGTTTAAAATTGCACCAACCAAAGTTGCACGAACCCAAAGTTGCTTTTCCATCATGACTAGAAAAACTTCTTCCCCCTCTTTTTGTCTTTTTAAACATCCAGGCTGAATAAGAGTAGTTGGCAACTCAAACGCTTCCCCTCTTACTTGATTTGAAGCATTTGGTAGCGTTGTCACTCTTTGCAAAGACCAGTGTCTAAAAGCTGCATGACAGGAGGAAATCCTCCTATGGCGGGAGCCTTCCCGCTGCAGCCTTAGTTGTCTGCCACTCAGAACAGCCACAGGAGAAAATGAAGCCACAGGAGACATTGTCTGCCCCCACTACCTCATTTCCAGGCTTTCTCCACAAGTGATGTAGTGGCGCAGACAATGTCGCAACCCCTCCCCATGTCCCTACCCCCAACCCTCCATCTGGGTGCCAGCCATCACCCTGCAATAAGATTGCCATCTCCAAATTGGGAAACACCTGGAGATTTTGAGGGTGGAGCCTGAGGAGGGCGGGGTTTGGGGAGAGGAGGGACTTCAATGTGTATAATGCCATAGAGTCCACCTTCCAACATGGCCATTTTCTCCAAGTGAACTGATCTCTGTTGCCTGGAGATCAGTTGTAATAGTGGAAGATCTCCAGCCACCACCTGGTGGTTGGCAACCCTGCCCAGCAACCCTATCATTCCCATGTTTGCAATGGATGTGCAAACTGAATTTCTGCCTTCCCATAGTAGTGAAGTACACTATGCCACTTAGAAGAAGAGTTGGTTTTTATGTCCTGCTTGTTCTCTATCTTTAAGGTATCTCAAAGCGGCTTACAATCGCCTTCGCTTCTCCTCCCCACAACAGACACCTTGTGAGATTGGTGGGGCTGAGAGTGTTCTGAGAGAACTGTGACTAGCCCAAGGTCACCCAGCAGGCCTCATGTGAAGCCGTGGTGATGAATCAAAGACGGTTCTCCAGATTAGTCAGCTGCTCTAAACCACTACAACATATTGGCTCTTATACTCTGTCAAAAATCACAGAAAATTAAGCAATAAATTGATTTTATGGTTATTGAACCAAATTATTCCCTAGCTTTCCCCCTCAAAAACAAAATAAAAAACAATACCCATAGTCCTGCCTGTGCTTCATAAAGAAATATCCTGGGTGTTGTTCCGAGATCAATGTCTATCGATTTTTAAAGCAAAAGGGGAGGGGACTCTAGAAACAACCTCTGCACAGAGTTGCGCAGCAGAGGTTATGAGGCAGTACTTTAAGGTTGGTGGGGTTAGGCTGCTTTGCCAGGGTCAGGTGTAGCAAACTAGCACTGTGAGTTTGTCCTCACTCTGCCAGCATGCTTCCACAAAGGTCAGCTAAATGTCTCTGGAAGCAAGGTTTATCCAAGGAGCTGGACACAGCAAATGCCATTTCATAGCTATGATTGTAGAGCACACTGTCTCTAATCTGTATCCCTCTGTGAAGGCATACATAGGGCTGCCATCAGTTTTTGTGTAGGCTTCAAAGGATGGCACTGGGGTCGGGGTGGGTCGGGAGGGCCTGGGAGGCAGCGGGAGGGCGACCTGGGGCAGGGGCCCTGCGCTCTAAAATGGCGGCCGCCATTTTAGAGCGCAGCATTGCGGGTAAAGGGAATTTCTTATTGCCCCTCGGCTTATACGCGGGTCAATAAGAAATTCCCTTTTCTGGCCTCTAATTTGGGGGGTCGGCTTATACTCTGGTCGGCTTATACCCGAGTATATACGGTACTCAAAGCCTGTATTTATTAGTGTGGTGTAGTGGTAAGAGCAGTGGAGTCTAATCTGGTGGACCAGGTTTATTTCCCCACTCCTCTGCATGAAGCCTGCTGGGTGACCCTGGGCTAGTCACAGTTCTCTCAGAACTCTCTCAGCCCCACTTACCTCACAAGGTGTGTGTTGTGGAGAGGGGCAGGGAAGGTGATCGTAAGCTGCTTTGAGACTCCTTATGGTAGAGAAAAGTGGGGTATAAAAACCAACTCTTAGTATTTTTTTTTCATTTATACCTCACCTTTCTTCCCAATGGGGACCCAAGGTGACTTACATAATTCTCCTCTCCTCCATTTTATCCTTACAACAACCCTGTGAAGTAGGTTAGGTTGAGAGTGTGTGAGTGGCCCAGTTGTCACCCAGCAAGCTTCTATAGCAGAGCAGGGATTTGAACCTGGTTCTCCCAGATCCTTTTCTGACACTCTAACCACTACACTACTCTGCATGTATGAGGGCACAACTGAGCATCAATCACAGTCTGGAGGGCCACATGGTGCTCTCTGCCCCTCAGATCCTTCTCTGACCTCCAGATCATGAGCACATGATTGAAGCAAACCTCAGGAAGCTTTTTGTAGCATGCCAACAGGACAGGATCAGCCACTCACCAACCCTCAGTGCTGCAAAAAAAACCCACCAAGGCAGCTGCTATGAAAAGAGAAAGACTCAAAACTGAGCATAGATTTATATGACTCCACACCAACATGTTGTCATGAAAACCCAAATCCAGCAGCCCCCACAACAGTGCCATTGCTACTAGGTTGGGAGCAAACTGTAGCCCACAACTTTTCAATCTCTCATAAGAGAGACTTCCACACAACTAACTCTATTAGCACACTTTGATACTTAGCTCCACTCATAACCAATGCTCTACCAAACCAAAAGTCTCCCTAGGAGCCACAACTAACTAAGCGCTACTGCTTCCAACCACATGCAGCAAACGCCAGCATGGGCGACACAGAGCATGCTTATAAGCATCTCCCTGTGGCCTCCCTATTAATTGGAACCAATTTAGCTTCACCAGGGCTGCCCCATGCCTTGTTTAAACTACAGGGACTCACGTATTAGCATCCCTGGCCCAAAAGAGCCCTGATTGGTCTTATGTTCAGTTCTCAAGCTGTGTCACAATCTTCTAAGGAAATAATCTCACCACCTTGATTTCTTGTGTATGTGTTGTGCATTTAACATGTAGACATTTAGCACTAGAAACTTTTACCACCACATTTTTTCCATGGTAGACGAAGCTTCGCCTGCTAACTTTCTGCATAGCTGGCTGTCCAGGAGCAAGGCCAGAAAGAAAGGTGGCAACCCTTGGAAGAGAAAGCTTAATTTTTTTAGAGGAGTGGACATTACAAAAGAATTACTAGATTTACAATTTATACCATAGTGCTGACTCAATCTAGATGTATCCCTGTGTTCAGAATTAATTATGCATGGTTCTGTCCTCTGGCAGGAGAATAGTATGACATCCACCTCTTTAACAGTCACTTTGAATCCACCATCTGCTTTTTAAATCATTTTGGACTTTGAACTCCTGCTCTAAAAAAGAAGCGTGAATGTACGTGTGCCTCTTTTGGTCTTTAGCAGCTGCCAGATCTAGAGGCCTAATCAATGCAAGTTATTGATAGCAAATCAATTAACTCAGACAAAGAATGAAAATGAGAGAGCTTTGACTAAATTAATAAGTGAGTCCAAGTCTTTAAAGAAAAGTGTCAGATAAGGACAGCTCTGTCTTCTGGCACAGCAGCCTCCAGAATTCAGAATCCAAAGCCAATCAGCAGCCAAGACCTCTGTCTTAATGGCATTCCTCCTACCCTGATTTTCTTCATTCAGAAGGTTTCAAAGTTGACATAATCTACTGTAGAGCAACCTATAGCATGTAAATAACAATTTTATTTGTGCAAACCAACCATGGCCTCTGCAACCTCCAAAGGTCAGGTAACTACAAGCAACCCAGACATCCAGCATGTTTTCAGTTATCTGGAACAGCCCAGCTCATGACTGCATTTCTTTCAGGTACAGGCAACAGTGGCTGTCTTAAATCTCCCCTTGCACACCTGGCATTTACATTACTCTGCCAGAACTCCCTCTAAGCACATACCTCCCTTCCTCTCTCCCTCACATGTAGCCAGAACAGTCACAGCAGTATTGTTAGTAGGGTTGCCAACCTCCAGGTAGTAGCTGGACTCTGGAGATCTCCTGCTATTACAGCTGACCTCCAGCTGATAGAGATCAGTTCACCTGGAGAAAATGGCCACTTTGGCAATTGGACTCTATGGCATTGAAGTCCCTGAACTCCCCAAACCCCACCCTCCTCAGGCTCTGCCCCAAAAACCTCCTGCTGGTGGCGAAGAGGGACCTGCCAATCCTAATTCAGTGGGATATTACTACCAGGTAAGTGTGCATAGGATTGTGCTGTCATTTAGTTTCTTTACAAATTTATGTATTTATCTTAAATTAATAGTTTATTACAAAATGGGAATGGCCCACACATTATCTGGATCATTTACAGAGCCAGCGTGGTGTAGTGGGTAAGAGTGGTGGATGCTAATCTGGTGAACCAGGTTGGTTTCCACACTCCTCCACATGAAGCCACCTGGGTGACCTTGGGTAAGTCACAGCTCTCTTAGAGCTCTCTCAGCCACACCTGCTTCACAGGGTGTCTGTTGTGGGGAGGGGAAGGGAAGGTGATTGTAAGCTGGTTTGATTCTTCCTTAAACGGTAGGAAAAGTTGGCATATAAAAACCAACTCTTCTTCTTTTTGAGTGGATGTTATTTTCCTTTGTACTCTGCAATTAAATTTCACATTTATGTGTGTATATTGGGAAGTGGAATGGTATAGTGTAGTCTGATCTAATCAGATCTCAGAAGCTAAGGAAGGTTGGTACTTGGATGGGAGACCACCAAGTAAGACTTTGCAGAGGAAGGTAATGGCAAATCACCTCTTTTTAGACACTTGCCTTGAAAACCCTGTGGGGTTGTCATAAGTCGGCTGTGATTTGCCAGCACTTTACACACATACATGTATGTATGCTGGGCTTCTGGTATCTTTGTACTAACTTCTGTTTTTATCTGTCTGTATCCACCAAGTCAATGTAACATTGACTTTACTGTGAGCATCTTGGTCACAGTAAATACTATGCTGCAATAAACGTATTAGCCTGTGAGGAACCATAAGATTCTTCGTTGTTGTTACCTCCAAGCTTGCTTAGTGTTGCAACCTCTGTGCCTTTAACGTGACAAACAGAAGTTGTACAGGTCTACAGCTTTTTTTTTTAATTGCTACTTTTCCATGCTGCATCACTTTAATTTCTGCCAGCCATATTAGTGGCTGGTTCCAAGGATGGCCAATGTTATGTGCCTGAGAGAGAATTTGTTTAAATTTTATAAAGCACTGGCTGCTTCAACAATTTTCATTACAAGTTCCTCAAGGTACTATTTAAATTCAGAGCCCAGTATTTGATGGCAAACACCATGAACACACAAAGCTTCTTGTCATAGATTGAATGACGTTGGCTTTTTCAGAAAAGATTAAGAGCTTGGGGGATGCGCATGAACCCTGCCTTGCTCTTTGAAAGGCCAAAGCTGGGGAGGGAGCAAGGAAGGCAGCCACCACCCCTGTGGCATGCAGAGAGGGTAGCAGAACTGTCTCTCTGACCCGGCGTTGCCAGCTCTGGGTTGGGAAATACCTGGAGATTTTTGGGGTGGAGTCTGGAGAAGGTGGAGTTTCAGGAGGGGAGAGACCTCAGCATGGTACAAGGCCATAGAGTCCCTCCTCCAAGGCAGCCATTTTCTCCAGAGGAACTGATCTCTGCAGTCTGGAGATCAGTTGTAAAAGTGGGAGATCTCCAGGCCACACTTGGAGGCTGGCAACTCCATTGAGCATGGATTTGAACCTTGGTATCCAGAGTCTGAGCACAATATAGGGTTGGCAACCTCCAGGTACTAGCTGGAGATCTCCTGCTATTAGAACTGATCTCCAGCCGATAGAGATCAGTTCCCCTGGAGAAAATGTCTGCTTTGCCAATTGGACTCTATGGCATTGAAGTCCCTCCCCTCCCCAAACCCCGCCCTCCTCAGGCTCCACCCCAAAAACCTCCCACTGGTGGCGAAGAGGGACCTGGCAACCCTAGCACAATAGTCTCTTCACTACACTGCACTGTATAACTTACAGCACAATTGTATGCAGAGTCAATGGCTTAGGAGGGTGTAACTGCTCAGAAGTGCACTGACTGTGCTTTGTGTTTGGCTGTAAATATTCCCATTTCTACTAACAGTGCCAGTTGTGAACAATTTCATCTTAGTGTGAAAGCTTTGGGCCACTCCAGCATTTGCTGCTCTTTCTCACAATGATAGCTTTCAGCGGCTGCCTCCCACAAACCCCTTCAACGGCGGCAGCCTCCTGAAATCCTCATTGAGAATATCCGCTCCGCCTAGAAGTCTGTCACCAAAGAGATCTGACATCACAAATAAGCGGGGGGGGGGGGAACTCTTTCATGCCTCCCTTTCCCATCTTTCCTTTGCATTGGATAAATGAAAAAGCTGTAACCAGCAAATCAAAATCTATTTGGTATTTGTTCTCCCTTGATAACCAGGCAGCTGATGCCTATCGCCCTGCAGAGGCTTATCGGCTGCCTCCAGCCTTCTACAACAGCATTTGGTTCCTGCAGGGTCACAGAGAGAGACTGATAGCATAGGCAGGGGACCTGTCCTTCCCACTGTAGCCCCTGCCAGGCCTTGTGCTAGGACTAGATGTTCCTGAACAAGTGGTTCAACCACCATCTGGAATGTTCACAGTTCTCAGGACTTCTAAAAAGGCTGTTATTCACCTATTTCTCTACATTTTAACTGTACTTTAAGAAACAAAGAGGCATGTCTACTCTGCCTTTTGAGGGGTTTTTTTTGTTTTTTGTTTTTTTGCCATGCAATCGCTCAGCCACATCATTACAAAAATCTCACAAGTGGACTACAGCTGAAAAAGTATAGAAATGGATAATAACTATTGGCATCATAAATTCTGTAGCTGATCTGTATAGCCATATTCCTGTATAGCCATTGTACAACTCTAGTCGTGTACAAAAAATGATAGTTTTGGATGGAGTGAAAAATCCACATCACAAATTGTCCATTCAGTGGCCCCAGATGAGCATGAATGTGCCAAACCTTGCTTCTATATATGATCTTTTTCTCTGATACAGAGACAGCCATATATGTTCTCAACCACAATAGTATGCTTGGCCACATACTCCAAAATGAAGACACCAGACAAATGCATGGGTTAAATCAGAGTTTATTAATTACAATCTGAACTGCACTCTTCCAGGTTACCTACGAGGCTACTTCATCGGGTTTGGCAGAATTTGGGCAACCCACCCTGGCTCCAAGTTCGATATGGTCACAGGTCTTTGCTTCCCATCGCCTGCACCAAACTTGTGCAGACAGATGTTGCCAATCAACCCCACCCCCCACACCATGTAGTGAGTGCAAAGGTTAAAGCACTCATGAGCAGCACCAAAGGATTAACCCCTCCTAGCTTTTTGGGACCATGTAGCCACCAATGGCTCATTTGGGTGCCTCCCGTCATCCTGAGGGTGCTTGCCAATCTGATTAAACAAGAAGCACCTAACCCACACAAATTCTGCCAACCTCAGTCAGGACCAGAACAATTTGTATAACCCAACCACATAGCAACAAATGTGAAGCAGACAAAAAAGGGGGGCATTATCCCAGCCAATGAGATAGTGACCCCTAAAATTCCTGTTCAACCCCAAAGCTACAGGTTAATCTCACATTGTTGCCATAGGGAGGAAATAGCCGGGAGCTCCTTCCTTCCCCTCCCACAACCCCAAGTCTGGTGCCTCCAATTCTGTCAGGAGTGTGGGTGTAAAACAGTCCCTGCTACTATTTTGGCAGAAATGTGCTACCCGTAATCTTTTAAAAAGTTTTTAAAAGTAACCACCCTTTTTAGGAAATCTGAGACAATTTTCTAGTCTTAGTGTATATACTATTTTTGCCACTTAATAACACTTAACAGTAAGCATATACTGATATGGTACTGGAATTAATCATAACTGCTTTTAATTATTTTGTAAAATGTTACATTGTTTATATCAAGAAAATGCACACAAATAGCATTACCAATTTGTTACATCACAGCAATGTCCATGTTTCATCTTGACCTCAAGGACTGTGAAAGCTTATGAATTGCCCACCACAACCCTTTTCTCTAAACAAGGATGTTCAATCCCTCCATCATTTGGAACGCAATTTGTTTGCTAATAGTTAAACAATAAAAAGTGTTTTTAACCCATTAGAAATACATCAAAATATTGTGTACATGCACATTCACCCAGTACCCTAACCCTGTCTCCATCCCTCATCTTTGTGTTGTTGTCTTTTAAACCAATAAAATTAAAGGTGCTAGGGGATATCAGTGGGGCTTACCCTTCTATTCTAGCTTGGTCCATTTAGCCTGGCTGACTCAATGGCCCCATTCACAACTTACCATGAACACACATAGATCCTGCAAGTACATGTGTACATCTGTTTGTAAGGAAGAGGCAATATGTGTTCACTTTATAAATGAAACCCAGGGACCAGTACTTAGATAAATGTGGGGTTTAAGTTCCACGTTCAGGTGTACATGTGTTGAATGTGACATGAGCATCAATCAATGCACATATAAAGAAAAATAAAATGTACACCGTTCACATATAGTACGTGTGTTGACTGTAACTTGTGATCAGGGCTAATGTTCATTGGGTCTGGACTGTAAATATTCTACCATGGTTGTACCTTCCCCTTCCATCATCTTTTTGGCCAACACACTCAAAAAGAAGAAAAATGTTAATTTACAAAAGAGGCGCTTTCTTTGGTTGTCTCAGTCCTGCAGGGGTGGAGAAAGCTGTAGAGCTTGTCTCTCAAGTAGTCAAGCTTTACTTATTTTGCCTGCTTGCTTGACTCTCAGACGCAAGCATGTTCATGGCCATTTTTATCATTTGGATGTCCATGTTCTTGCACTCCAATTTGGTAACCGTAGCTTGATCAATCAATTCTGAACATGTGCAAGCACAATGAACAAGCCACCCTCAAATACACCATTGTGTTTGGTAATGTTGCCAAATAGTAGACGTTGTACTGACATTTTATTGTTAGCTTCTATCAAAAGGTCAATAGACACCAAAGCACCACCACTGCTATGTTAAATCAGGCTATAGTAATATTAGTACAAATGAGTTATGGCATCAACCTTACACTGAATGTTGCAAACAGATGAGGGAGGCACCAACAAACGGAAAAGCTTTTACTGTATCTGGAAAGATTCACATTGAAGTGAACTCATTGGGATCTTCTAAACCCTTCAGATAGAGTGATATATATTCTCCTGGCACTGTTCTCAGACACTTTTGAAGTGGCCACCAAGATAAATATGTGTGTGGCTGTTCCAGTTTACAAAATGTTATGTTATAAGGATTTGACAGCAGCAAAAGCCTTATAAGATAACTTTAGGAGTATGTTTCAAACTATTTGAATATGTGAAGGTCTACTTGTTTTAGCTCACTGGCACCCGATAAATGTGTTAGTCTATTTTAGCAATGCAATTAGGGCTGTTCAAACACCTGCCAATTCCACTCGTCTGTTCACCAGTCGCAAACATGGAGGTGATTTTTCCATGGACTGTCCATCTGTTTATTGACCTGTTTGTAGCTGCCTGGTAGGTTGCTTCAACACATTCCTTCCTAACAGTGCAGTACCAGGCTGTTTTCTTTCTACACATGCACACAGCCCAAATAGAGTTCTGCTCCCCACCTCCTTGCTGAACCACTGGTTGGCTCAGCAGGCAGTTGTTTAAATAGGTTGCTCTCCCCACCACCACCACTGGAGGACTTTTTCAGTTATTGCACTAAGACGCATTAATGTTCTAACAGTCCAGTGCCATGATCTCCTAGTTTCTCTGAATCCCCAGCTTTCATTTAAAAAAAAGTAAGTCCAGCACTTTTCAATGCAAAGATATACCCATGCAACAATCAGGCCTAAATACTTATCCTTTTTAAAATTGAAAGCTGGGGGTTTAGACACGCTAGTAGATAATGGAAATGGATCATTAAAACATTAGTTTGCATTAGTGCAATACTGATTGCTGGTTTTAAGAACAGTCCAAAGAAAGCCCTCTGGGAGGAGGAATGATAGTGTGGGAGATCTGTGGAAACAGCTATAGAAGCTGAATGAGTCACAAATCATATAAATCAATCTTACATAAACATGGTGTTAAAATATTGTCGAAGGCTTTCACAGTCAGAGTTTATTGGTTCTTGTAGGTTATCCGGGCTCTGGACTGTGGTCTTGGTATTTTCTTTCCTGACGTTTCGCCAGCAGCTGTGGCAGACATCTTCAGAGGAGTAACACTGAAGGACAGTGTCTCTCAGTGTCTCTGTGTTACACAGCCCGGATAACCTACAAGAACCAATGAACTCTGACCGTGAAAGCCTTCGACAATATTTTGAAATGCCACTTATATTTCAGATATGTGCATTGATTGATGCTCATGTCACATTCAACACATGTACACCTGAACGTGGAACTTAAACCCCACATTTATCCAAGTACTGGTCCCTGGTTTCATTTATAAAGTGAACACATATTGCCTCTTCCTTACAAACAGATGTACACATGTACTTGCAGGATCTATGTGTGTTCTTGTTCATAAAGATGAAAAACTGAGAGGCTGTTAAGTGATTTTCCTGGATTAAATAGGACTTCTTTTCACATTGTGCCATGCTGTCCATGCAAACAAAGCCAAGATGTGTTATTATAACTCTTGGTTTGCTTTGTCCAGATTAGAGGAAGTTCTTTGTGTGATCTACTACTGATAGTTAGAATAATGCAGTCTGAGCTGTATCTCATGATCTGTTGTTGTTTAGAGCTTTCAGATTTTCTCATAGAAAGACTTCTATGATTAACAAATAACAAAATGTTTCTGTGAATAGCGGAGACTTTTGCTACCTCCCTCAAACTGCCCCCCCCAACACTCTTTCAACCGTTAATTTGTTTAGCAAAAGTTTAACCTGCTTCATTCAAAATCATATTTTACCATCCCACATATGCTTTTGTCTCACTCCAGACACATAACCTATACTGCAGTGAATATATTGAGATGTGTATTTGCACAACTATGGAAATTCAGGATATTTTACAGATGGAGAAATAATAAAAATCCTGAATTCAGAATTCCAGGAGGAAGAAAAGTGCATCTGTGGCAATACGTGTTGATCTGCACCACACGAAGGACCAAGAAGATACATTCTAAAAACGTGGTTGAAATTATTTTGGCACACATTTACTGAATTCCAAGCCTTTGGTTTTCAGGTCAGAGAATATGTGCCAAACTTCCTTTCACCAAACTTAAAAAATCTGTCCATCTTTACTCAAAATGAAATGTGTGCTAGTCTGGCAAACCCTTTGGGGAATCGTCGTCTCAACACAGCCTGGAAACTCGCATAATGGAAGCAATTTAAGTTGATTAAATGATCTGATCTCAATGAGCAAGAAGCTTTTAAAGCCTGTTTGTTTACTTCTGTGCTTGGCCACTTAGAAGGAGGAAAAAGGGTGAGAAAGTATGTCCGTGGCTGTATGAAATGCCTGAAAGAGAAAGGTTTGGAAGAAGAAGCCTAGCCTAGTTCCCTCTGGGACTATGCAACTAGGAAGCCTGTTGTCATGATTTGGTATAGCTTCTGCCCATGTGCTTTAGGATATAAGCTTTGATCCTAGAAAGCTTGAACCCTTGTTGCTCTTTAAGGTGCTACTAGTCTGCAAAGGATCCTTCCCACAGCTTGGAGAATGGGGAGCAAAAGAATCTCAACTCTGCTGTATTGCAGAGCACCAACTTATTCTTCCTAAATCCATCTCAGGAAGCTCTTACAGGTTCCCTGATCCTTTTTCATGTAGTGCAAGTTGATGAATGAGAGCCAGAGTGGTGCGGTGGTTAAAATGTCAGACTAGGATCTGGGAAACCCAGGTTCAAATCTCCATTCTGCCATGGAAGCTTGCTGAGTGACCTTGGGCCAGTCTTACTCTTTGAACCTCAACCCCGGCAAATATTTGGATGGGTGACCTCCAAGGAATACCAGGAGCCTGATGTGGAGGCAGGCAATGGCAAACTACCTCTGAATGTCTCTTGCCTTGAAAACCCTACAGGGTCACCATAAGTCAGCTGTGGCTAGACGGCAAAAAAAAGTTGATTAATATTGCTACATTGGTTGCTGTCTTATTAATGCCAGGGACTTCAGGTATTTGTATAACAAGGTTTTTATTGAACTTCTATAACACAAAGAAAAGTCAACAGTTCCTCTCTAGTGCCTGCTTGTTCTTTCTCTCTCAGTCTCCTTCTAACTTCCTGTTTCCTCTTAGCTGCTCCTCCCCTGTTCCAACTCCCCAACCAAGACTACATTTCACTACAGTTGCTATTCATTTCCTGCACAACCAGTAAATTATTCAGCAATGAGAGAGCTTTTGGAGAAGCCCATTGCAAACTGGCCATAGAACCCGACTTGGTTTCTCCTGAGAAAGAAAACATTAACCTATGGTACGCTGGTAGGGTTGTCATCTCTGAGTTGGGAAATATCTGGAGATTTTGGGAGTGGAGCCTGAGGAGGATGGGGCTTGGAGAGGAGAGGGACTTCAATGCCATATAGTCCAATTGTCAAAGCGGCCATTTTTTCCAGGGGAACTGATCTCTGTCGCCTGGAGATCAGTTGTAATAGCGGGAGATCTCCAGCCACTACCTATTGTACCATCAGTATTTGGAGCTGTCAGAAACGCCAATCAATAATCTATACTCTTATCCCCTTTACCCAATCTTATTTAGGGATAGAGAAGTCCAGACACAGAGAGATCTGTTGAAAGCATTTATTTGGCCATAATAAATGGGAGACAGCTTAGCACATGCAAGTGCCCTAGCTGCTCAAAGCAAATGGTCCAGTTCTCGCTCTTTTATAGCCCTTCAGAGGCTCAGCCCCTACTGATGCCCGAACGCCGGCCCTTTTGGCTTCCCATGATTGGATAAAGCCAAATGACAGTCTTTCCCAACCGCCCTACAATCCATACATGGTATACACTGACATCATTGAAACACCCATCTCTAAAAATGGTTAGTTTGCTGATTTGAACAATTTCAGTTCCCATGTCCCTTGGGTTGTTTATGGATGATCATGAGCTTAAATACTTGCTGACAGTGTAAGTTATTTCTGATGTTTTAGACCTTGTGACTGTCTGGTTTTCTACTGTTCACTTCCCCTATTTCCACGACCATCTGTTAGATTTTCCTTGGGTAGATTCCAGACTCCCCCTCCCATCTCTGACCATCTATCTTAAGATCTGTCTGAACTTTTAACCTCTCCTTTTAATTCAATAAGGGAATCGAAAATCTTCTAATACTTTATTGCTAAATCCAAAAACCAATAGTTGAAGGCACTTGGAATTGTCCCCTTATCTTAATCATGAAGCAATCTGCCTGTGTGTTGAACTACTTCCTCAATATTCCAAATTATCAGACTCAAGGATTTAACATTCTTGATTTAAACAGTATGTTGCTGGAGCCTGTTTGCTTTCAGTAGTTTTACTGTGTTGTATTCTGTCTCTAGAAAGAAACTATGCAAGCTATAGATTACATCTCCCATAGAAATCTAGTCTTCTCTTTAGCAAGCTTGCCTAATGTCTTTACCATTCCAGCCCCTGAAAGAGTTCTACCTTGCTTTTCCATTTAACCTTGGCTAAAGGTGTACTAATTCTCTCATCTGTAGATCTCCTTACCTATAGCATTCATAGATTGTGCATATCAAGTATTTTAATCTATCTATTGGAAAGCTCCTTTCAGTTAAAATCATTCTGTGTCTGTCAGACTATATTTCCTATTTTTAGCTGTCTGTCTGCAGTGCTGAGTCTGTAAGAAATGGAAGTATCCATTCTACCTAGCAACTGGCTTTCTCAGTCTTTAGATGGTTAACTTGGTTCTCCTATAATTCAATATATGTGGCTTTAATATACTGTTGCTATTACCTATTAAGTTCAAGCCTGCATTTCTATTCTATTTTCCTAAGTATAATTTTTATTTTTGCTTAATTGCCAAGCTTATCATTTCAGTTCCTCTTCTCTCCACATGCTTTGTATCAGGCTCCATAATGCTTTGACCTTCTGCACCCACTGTCTGGGTTTAATGGGACTCTGCAGAATCTCACTGAAGATCCAGAGGCTAGACCATTGGACAGAAGATATTTTGGGACGAAATGTTCCCATCCATTAAATGAATCAGGTCATTTTCCCATCTCTCTGTTGCTTCCATTCCAGTCAAGTCCTCTAATCCAGTGATTGAGACTCTCATCCTTGCAGGTCCATTTCATCAACCTTCTTGACAGGAGCGGGCCTGCATAGTTCTTCTCAGCCATGGGAAAGAGGAGAATCTCATCAGCATTATGTTTAATTTTATATTTTATCTATATATGTGAAATAGTATTTTAATCTATTTGCTGTGAATATACTTAAAGCAGACAGTCTCTCTCCCCCTTCTGCCTGTGCTATTTTAAATTCTCTCTGTCTGCAGTAGTTTCCTGTTCTGAGCTCACAGTAGCTAGCTTAACCGCAGGAAAAGCGGAACTAAGAGGCCCCCTGCTTAGCTTCACAGACTGGAAATTTTTCAGCTCTGTCCCTTTGCCTTCGAAACTCTCCAGGTCTCACCGGGAGACTTTGGTCTATTCTATTTTATACATGTTACCTAAAGCCACCTTTATATATACTGTCATGGGTAAACTGGCAACTGTCTCCATCAGAGCACAGCTCAGACACAGCCTTCTGGCAGGAACCAAATTCAATAATGTTCTATCCATGTCTCCAACTGTCTGAAATCTCTGCCACAATCCAGAAAAGTAAACCTTAGGTTACCACGTAATCATAAGCAAGATTCTAAAGGATTGTCCTAATGTTTCTCTGTAATCTGTGATTCAGTTTAGAGAGGTTTCTGAGCTAGAGGGGTCTTTTCTGAATCAAGCAAATAGAAGAATGATCTCATATGAAACTGAGTATGCTGAATATATCTCAGGATTTCCTCACAGTGAAGGCCATCTTAAATACTCTCCATTTCTGGCACTGAAAGGGCTTGAAATTGAATTGGTATGAATTGAAAATCAACTGCTGTGAAGACAGACAGGGACAGTATTAAAATGACAAGATTTAAAATATTCAAAGAAAGGTGAGAAGTTCCTTCTAATGAGAGATGTTTCAGATATATCAAATAGCAACGCGCTCGTTTTTATGTAGATGGGGCTAGGGCCATGTTGGCGAACCTATGGCACGCGTGCCACTTCCGGCACGCGTAGCCCACTCTGCTGGCGCGCGCGGCCTCCCGGGCCATCTGTGCCCCTCCCTCTCTCAGCTGAGCTCCCCCCCACCGTGCGTGCTTGGGCGCGTCAGCTTCCTGCCTCGCACGCACGTGGCTGTCTTCTTCCTCTTCCCCCGCTCTTGCCCCGCAACAGCTGATAGGCGGCGGGGAGGCCAGCAGCAACGAGGCGGGGCCTCCTCCTCCAGGCTCCAGCAGCAGCTCCTCCTCGTCGCCTTCCTCCTCCTCGTCCCCCTAAGGCGGCTCCCAAAAGTCCAGCTCCAGGCTGCTGCCGCCATTGTCATCCTTCTCAGGTGCCTCTCCCCCGGCCGTTTTCGCCCGCCTCTGCCGCCTCCTTCTCAGGGCGCTTGTGGAGGGCCAGGCGGCTCCTCAACAGCAGCGCGTCCACCAGAGAAAGGCCTGCCGTCTCCCGCCGTCCTCCCCCTCTCGCGCTCGTCCCTGACTCCTGCAGTAAGCTTGTGGGGTAGCCGGATCCACCCTCAAGTCCTCCGGCTCGGGCGTGGCTGCATGGCCTCTGCTTTCTCCCTGCCTGCCCCCTAAGGTCGCCCACAGGCTGGCAGGGTCACGAGTGTTGGTGCGCTCACCCTCGCTCTCGCCGCCCCCTGCCCCCGACAGCCAGCTGGGAGGTGCCCAATGCCGCCGCGCCGGGGCCCAACGTCTCTGCCGTCCCGTGCCGTCGCCTCGCCGCCTCCCCAGAGCTACCGGTAATGGGGGGGAGAACTTCGGGTGTGCGCCCTGGAGCAAGTCCTTGAGGCCCGACCCAGGACACTTGCTTTCTTCCTTCCATCCTTCCTTTCTTCCATCCTTCCTCCCTTTCATCCTTTCTTCCCCAGTTCCTTCCTTCTCTTTCCTTTCCCAGTTCCTTCCTTCCTTCCCCTCTTTCTTTCTTTCTTCCTTCCCCTCTTCCTTCCTTCCCCTCTTCTTCCCCTCTTCTTCCCCTCTTCCTTCCTTCCTTCCTTCCTTCCTTCCTTCCTTCCTTCCTTCCTTCCTTCCTTTCTTTCTTTCTTTCTTTCTTCCTTCCTTCCTTCCTTCCTTCCTTCCTTCCTTCCTTCCTTCCTTTCTCCATCCCTCCCCCTTTCTTCCTTCCTTCCTTCCCCAGTTCCTTCATTCTCTTTCCTTTCCCAGTTCCTTCCTTTCTCCATCCCTCCCCCTTCCCTTCCTCTACTAGGGCTGTCAACCTCCAGGTGGTGGCTGGAGACCTGGCAACCCCAGCAATAATGTCTGGTGGCTGAGCAGAGGACGAGTCCTGGAGAGATGCATGCCAAATACAAACAACTTTTTATTGAAAGGTAAAAGTTTGCATCATTGAAAGCTCTGTTATTGTGTTTTTTCTTTTAACGCAAAATATGTGAATGTATGAATTGTTTTTTCTAAACTAAAACCTCAGTATTCAGGTTAAATTGCCGTATTGGCACTTGGCGATAAATAAGTGGGTTTTGGGTTGCAGTTTGGGCACTCGGTCTCTAAAAGGTTCGCCATCACTGGGCTAGGGCATGTCTGGCATGAGGTGAGTATAGGGAATCCATTAAGAAATCGTTGTTGATGCTGCTCAGAGGTGAGAACTGAATGGAGCTGTCCTTGTTTGTTCTGCAGGATAAATTAGCATTTCTTTAGAGGCTGGTTGTGTAGATTAGTGGGTGCTGTTGTCAGGCTGACAATGGGTAAAAAGCCACATAAGTTTCAGAGGCAGCTTTTTTCAGGGAGATAACACATAAGGAGGGGCTGAGATTGACAAGAACCATGCCATCAATTGTTCAACACTAACAAAAGGATAGATGCAATTTTCCATGTGGGGGAAGTTATGAGATAGGTTCCGAGCTGAACAGATGGCCAGATGAAAAGAGCAAAGGGGCAAGTATCAGGAAGGCCAGCCCTTCCAGGCTTGCTGGGAAGGCCCAGCTGAAATGCTTCTCCTAGCTGTATCGCCAGTGGCAATTTCATTTGTGCTGCACAGATCTTCTAATTATCATAGACTGTCACATAGAAGGCATGTCATTAGAAAAAGGATGCACAGGTTATTCCAAGGGCCTATCCAGCTGTCTGAAACTGTGGTTTTGGGAGAATCCCCTGAGTTCAGTCTGTAGTGTCTGCAGCTATTATAACTAATAGTCAGGGCCAGCCAAGGTTTGGGCAATCAAGTGCATTTCAGCAGAGCAATCACTGGGCACAAATTCTGTTCTTTTAAATGGAACTTAACAGCCAGTTCCTCAAAGCACATTACTGGTGCAAGTGAATGTCTAAGGCTGCTGGATGAAACAGTGCTTGTAGGAATAGGGTTTGATCAGGGAAGATGGAGTGGTTTACTGCCTCTGTTTAGTAATGAAATGCAGGGGGGGGGGAATACAAATTGATTGATAGGATAAATTATGAATATGTTTTATAATACTATTGTACCATTTAATAATTTGTAATGGACCAAGAGTACAGTCTGCTCTTCCTGTGCAAGCACATCCAGGGCTGTTGCTTGTGTTACTTTCAAAATGCATGGTTTGTATACTCAGGAGTAACACCCATGTCCACGAACAGTTAGTATTTATGTAATACCAGTGAGGCATGATGGTATAATGTCTGAACCATGGTATCTACACCTGTCTCTAACAGAAAAATCTAGATTAATCCAATCTAACAGAATACTCCAATATAATCTACCAGAATAATCTACAACAATGTGTTCAAATGGTCAGCCAGGTTTTCTGCAGATGTCCATTTTTTGAACCTCAAATGGGAATTTCATCCTTGGATTTTCCACACAAACTTATTATAGGTTTAATATAATATTTGTCCACCATGTTAAAGAAGACAAAAGATGCTTCCTGGTGGGGGGGGGAGAAATGAACAAACATTATAGCCAAAAATTGTGATGCCAAACTTTTTTTTATTGGAGGCTTTAGATGGCAATTCAATGTACCATTTGTTTTTCTCTGTGTGCAAGGAAAAGGCCTCTTTCCTTTATTGTTTTAATGGGAACATCCCTGCACTATGGATATGAATTAGAGTTTATATACTCTGTCTTTTGGATTACTCTAAAGAGTCAGCAATGGTGTGTGAAATGAGATTTCTTCTGCAGGGGTTTTTGGCATACAATTTCTGACATCTCAGTTCCAGAACTGAAGTAAACAGTGTTATTTAAAAAAAAAATTCTACAAAAGAAAACACAGAGTGCATCGCTAATCTATCCAATAGGAAGCTGAGCTGTATGGCCTGAAATCCATTTGTACTGAGCAGAGAAGTGGCAACATTCAAAAGCTGCTTTTCTGGTACAATTTTCTTTTTGCAGTGGAAATTCTGGGTCATGTTTAGATAATTGACATGAGTTCTGTACGTTTCACATATGCCACACCCCCAACCCAAGAACCATTATTCACTGCTTTTCCAAGCTTCTAAAAATGGATCTTAAGAAAATCAAGCATTATTCTTCCATCGTCAGGCCTGCCTGTATTCATGATCACCAATAATCATCTGCACACTAGCAGCTTGTTTTCTGCTATCTGGCTTGTTGGAGATGATGTATGAAGTCTAAAGAATACTGTGAGATGTTTTTCTTAAGCTACGTTAAACCCACAGTGCTGACAGCAGCAACAGAGAACTTGTTTTGACAAGGAGCTGAGCTAATGTGACACTGAAGTTAAACATGGGAAGGACAAGTACCTCTATCAGGCTCCAACATCAATTTTTCATTTGTGGGTCACTTCTAAAGACACTGGTTTTACAAAAGGAGGGAGGAGCAGAACAAGACTTATTCCTCCAGGGTTCCCGAGCCATGATCTTCCAGTGCTTGATTTTCAATCCAATTACATTTAAATTTAAGCAGATCAAAGTTCTTTCAAAGTTCTTTTTCGTCTTCAAAGTTGTTGGGAACAATACTGTCTTAAAGCTAGTCTTCATTTAATTGGGTTGATTCTACAGCTGTAATCCTAAACATATATACTAGGAGTCAAAAAGGGCAAGAGTCCAGTAACACCTTAAAGACTAACAAAAATATTTTCTGGTAGGGTATGAGCTTTCATGAGCCACAGCTCACTTCTTCAGATACTTCAGATTCTTCAGAAAGCTCATACCCTACCAGAAAATATTTTTGTTAGTCTTTAAGGTGCTACTGGACTCTTGCCCTTTTTGACTACTGCAAACAGACTAACACGGCTACCCACTGTGATATATACTAGGAATTATGCCCTATGAAATGAATATCTGTTTTTCCCAAGTGAAGTGGTACGATTGAGCTACAAATTGATAATTATACTGCTAATATATTTAAACATTCTTGAGGTTATTTGAGGGGCCTCAGCATCACATCAACATTTATTATTTCATCCCTATGAACTGCTAGGGCTGTCAAGCTCCGGGTTAGGAAATACCTGGAGATTTGGGGGGGGGGTTGCCTGAGGAGGGCAAAGTTTGGTGAGGGGAGGGACTTCAATGGGTTATAATTCCATAGAGTCCACCTTCCAAAGCAGCCATTTTCTCCAGCTGAACTGATCTCTGTCACCTGGAGATCATCTGTAATAGCGGGAGATCTACCTGGAGGTTGGCAACCAACTGAAGGCTTTGTATTACCATGGTATGAGAGCTCAGCTGTGATTTATTTATGTTCTCCCCTTCTTCATTTTATCCTCACAACTGTGTGAGGTAGGTTAGTAGGGTTGTGAGGTCTGGGCTAGGAAATACCTGGAGATTTTGAGGGTAGGGCCTGAGGAAGGCGGGGTTTGAGGACGGGAGGGACTTCAATGCCATAGAGTCCAATTGCTAAAGCAGCCATTTTCTCCAGGGGAACTGATCTCTGTCACCTGGAGGTCTGTTGTAATGGCAGGAGATCTCCAGCTACCACCTGGAGGTTGGCAACCCTATATGTTAGGCCGAGAGAGCGTGATTGGCCCAAGGTCATCCAGTGAGCTTCCATGGCAGAGTGGTAATTCACACCTGGGTCTCAGAGTTCCTAGTCTACTTTAACCACTGCACCACACTGGCTCTCAATACCAGGGTTGCCAGCTGGCCACAAGAACAGATTCACCAAGTCAATAGGTTCAACAGGAAGAAGCCTTATCCCTACCCGATATTATTATGCAATTCCAAGCTTCAAACAGAACTGTATCTTCCTAGTTTGGGCCTGGGTAAAGTTACCAACTTTGTAACTGCTACTGTTTCTGTAACAGCAGAATGACATTTAAAATATTAGCAAGTTAAGTTTTCCCATCATCACCGTTGCTTAGTGCTAGAGAAAGTTTGCCCTCTCTCTCTCTCATTCTGTGCATCTGTGTGTTGTATGTATATGAAAAGGAATGAAGAAACTGGTGAGCTGACTAATCTGATAGTGCATAGCTTGATCAGTCTACCAGCTACCTCCATTACCACTACTACTACTACTACTACTACTTGTTGTTAGTAGTAGTAGTAGTAGTATTTACTGTATTTATTTACTGTCACCCAGCCTGAAAGCAGATTACATAGTGTAAATCGATAATGATCCATACAAAAAGCACAGTGGGGATTCAGTGTTGGTCAATACAATCAATTTGAGGAGATATCTAATTACCAATGTACTTGGACTAGGATTACTGAAATCTGAATGAGCATAGTATGTTTGGCATGGTACAGAGTATGGAAAAAAATGGTACAATAATAATAAATAATAATAAAGATAGCATTACAGTAGAAATACTGCAGTAGTAGTAGCCCAGCCCAAATCTGCCACTGACTATTAGTCATTGTGCTTCAACTGCTCTCTGTCTACCACCCCTCATAGCATCTTCCTCTTCCTCACTACCACCCATTCCCCACCATCAGTGAGCTGGGTGCGCAAATGAGAGTGCTGCCAGGCAGTGTGGTGGCAGGTTCTCCTCTCCACCTGCTGCTGCCTCTTCCTCCTCATTGTTACTGCCCATCCACTAGCTCCTTACCAGCACCAGGGAATAAGAAAGGTAGTGGCCATTTTAAATGTTATTCATGCATGTGTGTGCATGTGCACACATTAGGGTTGCCAGGTACCCCCCTCAACCCCCGGCCACCTGGAGGGGATAGGAGATAGGGTTGCCAGATCCAGGCTGTGAAAATCAGAAACGGGAAAATGGGGGGGAAAATCCCTTCCCCTATTTTCCCCCCATTTTCCCGTTTTTTCATTTTGTACCCCCCCCCCAAAAAATGAATATTTTTTTAAAAAAAAGAGATTTGGAGAAGGAGTCTGGGGAGGACAGGGACCTCAGTGGAGTACAATGCCAGAGAGTCCACCCGCCAAAGCATCAGTGTTCTCCAAGGATCTGATCTCTGTGGTCTGGAGATGAGCTATAATTCCAGGGGATCCTCAGATCCCATCTGGAGGCTGGCATCCCTAACATACACACATATGTGCCAATCTCAAGGTGGGGCCTAGAGATCTCCCAGAATTACAACTGATCTCCAGACTTGCTGTGCATAGCTTATTGTAAGTAGGATCCTATTTAAATAATTTCTGTACGGCTTAATGTGTCATGTTAATACTTACACTATGCTTCTGTTTCTTTCTGGTGGTTCCAGACTAATATTCTAATGCATTGGTTACTGAACACCTTATTTTGTTGATTGCACTGACTCACTATGTGTAATGTGCCTTGGGTCTCTGTGAGAAAGGTGGACTATAAATGATGTAAATAAGTAAGTAAGTACTGTCAAAGAGCTCCAACCAGTCTCCACCAGTTGGAGGCTGCTTTGGTTTGGTCAAAGGTTTCCCAAAAGGGACAAAACCTTGAACTCCAGGCTTTCGCCCCAAGTCCAAGGAGTAGCTGCCACCAGCCCTTTCAAAAGATTGAGCTCCAGGGGGAAGATAAGGGCAATCCTCTCCCAACTCACTCCAAAATTAAGTGCAACACTTACCCTGCAAGGTAGAGGCCTGCCAGGGAAACATTACACTCCCAAAATGTCTGAGGTTCTTTTGGTAGGTGGTTTTTACACTCAAAACAAGGCACTTAGAATTTAAGCTTGGAATCCCAAAATCAAAAGACACAATCCATTTAAAGGCTAACAATTTATTTATCAGAGTTATGCTGGTTTACAGGAAAGAAAAAGTCATGAAGTTTTAAGCAAGAAAATAATAAACTATTTAGCATAGCTAACTAATACATTCAAAAAGCCTTTTTGATTCAAAAGGATTGGCAAAGGTTTCTTGCATCAGATTTATAGTTACCAAGTTCCAAAGATGCTTCCAGCATTCAAAAGTTTCAAAAGGTTGTCCAAAAGGTTTCTCCAAGCAGGTCAGCTTGACCAGAGTTTCCCCCTCAAGGGCCAAAATCAAATGGGTTGTGATGCCGCCAGCACAGCTCTCCTGCTGTACCCCAAAGCGTGCATGATTTGCTCAGGACTGGTCTGTCCTTATATCTGTTTTCTCAAAGGGATGACCTCATAGAGGCCAATTGAGAAAACGAAAGCAATTAGCTGGTAATTAATCGCTTGGTCAGAAATGCTGACTCACTAAGAGGTGTTCAGATGATGAAGTCCGCAGAACCCCCAGCACCTGAACATTGTCATGATGGCTGACCGATTAGTTACTATGGCAATGTACGGCCTTGCATTCCAGAAAGGGGAGAGAAGGCTTTAACGAGCACCAGCTGGGGCTTACCTTACTCCCTCTACAGAAGCAGTTTTCAAAAGGAAACTTATTTTGCTGGTCTAAAATCCCAACAACACAGAATTCATAGGCTTCTAGACCTGAACCAAAAGAAATAATACAATCCAAGAAATTGAGGGACCTCAACTTCTTGACAAGTACATCATAAAGAAAATGGAGAAAATGACTGTTTGGGAGGATTGGCTCTGTGGCATTATACCCTGTTGAGGTCCCTCCCCTCCCCAAACCCCACCCTCCCCAGGCTCCACCCTATATTTCCATTAATTTCCCAACCCAGAGTTGGCAACTGTGTGTGTGTGTGTTTGTTTGTGTGTGTAAGTGCCATCAAGTCGCTTCTGACTTATGATGACCCTATGAATTAATGACCTTCAAAATGTCCTTATTGGTAACAGCCTTACTCCGATCTTGCAGACTGGGGCTTCCTCTATACAGTCAATCTATCTCATGTTGGGTCTTCCACTTTTCTTGCTGCAACTATAACAAACATTAATCTCTAGAGTTGCCAATAGGGCTGTTGAATTAAAAAAAGTTCGGTATAGTTCGGATTCGGCCGAATTCAGCCCGTTTAGATTCGGGATATGCCGAAGTCCGAACTCCCCCACTTCGGATCCGTTCAATTCGGCGGGAATTCAAAGTTCGGGAAAAAAATTCGGCCGAATAAAGCCATTAAAAACACAATTGCGCCTTTCTGCGGCTCTGGGGGGGCATTTTTGGGGTTAGAGGTCCCAAACTTTCGGCAGAGCTTCAAAGGACGTTTATTGAAAGATTCCCCAAGTTTTGTAAAGATTGGGTCAGGGGGGGCTGAGATATGGGCCCTGAAAGGGGTCCCCCCACCCTTAATGTGCATTTCTCAGCAGAGCTTGCCACCCACGCACAAAGCTCCCAGCCCCGACAACAGCTGAGAAATTTGCAAAGCAACTGCAAAACAACTGCAAAACAACACAACCTTGTTAAACAACACCTTTGCACACACAACTGAAACCTCCCCCCTCAAACCAGGGAGTGAGAGACTCGAGGGGGAACACACACCCCAGGCAGGACCGATGAAAGTCCCCTTTGGCTTCCCCCCCACCCACAGAAACTGCTCCCTCCCCACACACACACAGACTCTGCTTTCCCCCACACACACACACACATACACAGGAGAAAAATTATAGATTAAAGCCCCCAAAGGGGTCTTACTGTGGCTGTCTTCTGTTCCATCAAGAGGGGCTGAAGAGGATTTGTAATCCAAGATGATTCCAATTAGGCACGGGACGTTTTGCTCTGGAGAAGATGCACAGGATCGGCTGTTCCATTCATCCCAATAGGGAAAAGGGGAAAGCCCATATCTCGGGACCCCCTGACTCAATGTTCACAAAACTTGGGGGGTATCTTAAGAACACTGGTCTAAAACCCCACTCAAAGTTTGGGATCTGCACCCCCAAAAATGCGCCCCCTGCAGCCATGGAAAGAGAAAAGGGGGGAGACGATATTTCTGCCCCCACTGAACCCATCTTTACAAAACTTGGGTAGTATCTTAAGAATAATTGTCTGAAGCTATGCTAAAAGTTTGGGGGCTATATCCCCAAAAAAGCACCCCCTGCAGCCACATAAATGGAAAAAGGGGGGAGGGAAAAGGGGGAGAGCCCATATCTCGAGACCCCCTGACCCAATATTTACAAAACTTGGGGGGTATCTTAAGAACACTGGTCTGAAACTCCGCTCAAAGTTTGGGGTCTGTACCCCCAAAAATGCGCCCCCTGCAGCCATGGAAAGAAAAAGGGGGAGCCCATATCTCGGGACCCCCTGACCCAATGTTTACAAAACTTGGGGGGTATCTTAAGAAGCTTCATCTGAAGCTCCAGTGAAAGTTTTGTGTCTGTACCCCAAAAAATACGTCCCTTGCAGCCACAGAAAGGAGCGAATGTGCACAAGCATCCCCCATACACACACGAGGATTTCGCTCTCTCTCTCTCTCTCTCCCTGGCCGGGCCGCACATCAGCTGATTCCTCCAGTACTCAATCCTTACTGATTGGCCAGAAGAAGACCCAGCTTGGCAACCGATTGGCCGGGGGAGGAGAATGCTGCTTACTGACGGTTATGCTGCTTACTGACGGCCCCGAATTTGCCGAATTTATTCGCGAACTCCCGAACTCGCTGAATTCGCCCCCCCCCCAGTTGCCCGCCAGTTTTGAGTTCGGTTCCTCCCGAACTAAAAACCACCGAATCAGGGGAAATTCGGCTGATTTTCAGTTCGGGCTGAACCGAATCAACAGCCCTAGTTGCCAACCTCCAAGTACTAGCTGGTGATCTCCTGCTACTACAACTGATCTCCAGCCGATAGAGATCGGTTCACCTGGAGAAAATAACTGCTTTGGCAATATGGACTCTAAATCCCTCCCCTCCCCAAACCTTGCCCTCAGGCTCCACCTCAAAAACCTCCCACCAGTGGCAAAGAGGGACCTGGCACCCCTATTAATCTCCCCACTCATATGAATTCCCTGTGCATACATGTGTACTTTTTTTACAAAAAAAAATTAAAAATGGATGGACTGATGAAAAAAAATGCTTTCTCTCTGTATTGTCAGGTATCTGACCCAGGTCAAAAAGAAAAAAGTGGCTGGGTAGGACTGTTTTTTTCTGGTCATTTGGCACCCCCAGTGTCACAGGAGTAGGCCCTGTAAAACTTCAGCAGTTCAGGAAAACACGGCTTTAGCCATACACTTCAAAAGCCATCAGTGTAAAAACATTTTGCAACAGGCCTGTAGCCAAAAGATGCAATATGTAGATGGGAAGCTGTTAGCCCAAAGTCTTTATCAAACTCACACCTTTTGTCAGAATTAGATTCAAACTGGCTCTGTGGTGATGCACAATCTAGAGTGAGTCACAGGATGCTTTCTGCAGCGCATCTGACATGGCAGAGGGCCAAATTACACATTATCAATTTTGGCAAGTCATCTCATTTTCCCTGTAGCCATACAGCTGCTGCAGGGTCACAAGGTTGCCAAATCCAGCTCGGGAAATTCCTAGAGATTTGGGGGTGGATCCTGGGGCAGCATAGTTAGGGGAGGGGAGGGAGCGCAGCAGGGATGTGAGGCAGGCTTGCCAACCTCCAGGTACTAGCTGGAAATCTCCTGCTATTACAACTGATCTCTAGCCGATAGGGATTAGTTCCCCTGGAGAAAATGGTCACTTTGGTAATTGGACTATATGGCATTGAAGTCCCTCCCCTCCCCAAACCCCGCCCTCCTCAGGGTCCAACCCAAAAACCTCCAGCCAATGGCAAAGAGGGACCTGGCAACCCTAACGTGAGGTCGTAGAGTCAACCCTCTGCAGCTGCCATTTTCCCAGGGGAACCGATCTCTGTAGCCTGGAGATCAGTTGTAATTCCAGGAGGACTCCCTCCAACCCCCATCTGTAGGTTGGCAATCCTATGCAGGGAAAGGATTTTTAAAAAATTATAGTGCACACTATATAGACTTAGGGGGTGGAGCCTAGGGAAGGCAGGGTTTGGTGAAGGGAGGGACCTCAGCAGGATATAATGCCATAGAATCCAACCTCTAAAGAAGACATTTTCTCCAGGGGAACTGCTCTTGGTCGTCTGGATAGAAATTGTAATTGTGGGAGATCTGCAGGTGCCACCTGGAGGTTGGCAACCCTAATGGGAGGTATTCTAAGTCTAAATAGTTAGGGTTGCCAGGTCCCTCTTCATTACCGGTGGGAGGTTTTTGGGGTGGAGCCTGAGGAGGGTGGGGTTTGGGGACGGGAGGGACTTCAATGCCATAGAGTCCAAATGCCAAACTGACCATTTTCTCCAGATGAACTGTTCTCTATCGGCTGGAGATCAGTTGTAATAGTAGGAGATCTCCAACTAGTACCTGGAGGTTGGTAACCCTAGAGGCAGGAGACCTCCCTGCTGTATCATCATCCGAAGCCAAATCAGGCACTTTTAAGCTGCTCTGTGACTGACAGGAAAGCAAGTCAGGTCCAAGAACCCAGATCCTACTTGCCAATACTGATAATGTGTAGTTGGGCCCTCTGCCGTGAAGCTCACTTAATGACTTTGGGGATGTAGAGGGGATAGAACTGAGGACGGGAGAATGTTGTGAGCCACTTTGGATCCCCATTGGGGAGAAAAGTAGCACATAAATATCTAAATAAAATAAATGTATTCCATTGAGCTGTCATAGACTCCAAATGACACAAATTCTGACTTCACTGGTCTGGCATTTCTTATTTATTTTTCTCTATTTCATAGCATTCCTAATAGTGATTTTTCTCTTACAGGTATACTTGGATCTAATATGTGACTAAAATGTTTCTACATTTGAGAGAAAATTACACATATTTTAGTTAGTGTTTAATGGTTAGAAAACCTAAAAAAAGATTTCATCTCCGAAGCTGCTTTAATTTATCTCTCAGGGTTCAAATACATGTGACAAATGGATGAGAGGAATGCTTTCTAAGCATCGTATGGGCCATTGGTTCAGCGTAAACAGCTTAGAGCTCTTTGCAGAGTCTCAGTCACCCTAGCCTAGGAGGAAAGCTAGGATAAAAAAACATAAGAAAACAAGCACCTGAATTCCCAGAACCAAAATAACAGAGGAGGCTGTTTTGCTTAAAATAAACAAGGGTTGCCAACTTTGGGTTGGGACATCCCTGGAGATTTGAGGGTGGAGCTTGGGGAGGGGACAAACCTCAGCAAGATGTAATGCCACAGAGTCCATTCTCTAAAGCTGCCATTTCCTCCATGGGTACTGATCTCTGTAGCCTGCAGATCAGTTGTAATGCTGGGCTATCTCCAGTTCCCACTTGGAGGTTGGCAACACTAGTGGTGACATATCTTGAACTAGATGCTTTGTACCCCTTTTCCCATATTTGAAGAATCTTTGTCCACTGCCAAAAGGTTGCTAAAGTGGTCTTAAAACTAAGCCTAGCCCTATTTGTTGTTTTTAATGACCACACTTTTGTGAGCATTAAAAAGGACCCCAGAACACTGTTGCTCCTTCCTAGGAAGACAGTGTATTCCAGACACGATTGCCAACTGGTCTGGAGAAAAGCATCCCCTTAGTAGGGGCTTAATGTGTAGAAATAGGCAGCTGAAACTTTTCTTGGAGTGGAGGTAAATAACATCCTATTAAGCCTCTGTTAAAGGGGCAGGATATTTTTCTCCAGGCAGCAAGCTTAGTTCCATCCAAGGATGAGTAGACCAGCTGTTGATCTCCATCTTCCCCTGTACCTGTGGTGTCATAAGAACTGCATGGAGAAGGACTGAGGCCTGCCCTACTTGGGATCTTTTATCATTAAAGACGAGTTATGTCATGGATTGACAGACAGGCTGTTTTCTGTGTATTTCTGCTTTAAACTGTAATTTATGGAATTTTGTGTTTGTAAGCTGCAAGCAGGGTCAAACTGTTTAATTAAATACATCTTCCACAACTTTTCAATAATTGCTTTGAAACTAACTGCTTACCTATTTAAGGAGCATTGCCTTCACTCATAATTGACTTTGTCCTCAATACATAGTCCAATATCAATGATGTCCCGCCCCTTCCCAAACACTGCCCTCATCAGGCTCCACTCCCGAAATCTCCAGGTATTTCCCAACCTGGAGCTGTCAACCCTATTTAAGAAGGACATACATATTTCACATAAACCTCTTAATTGTGAAGATGTTCACCTTTTCTTGATTCTGTTCATTGCTATAATTCACCTTCTCTTCCAGTGTTTCAGAGGTGTTTTACCTTTTAATTGTTCTTTTAATTTTCAGGGTTCTTAAGTCTGGAAAAGAGTCCTGCCCCTTTAACAAAGGCTAAATACATGGGCAGCTAAAGCTTTTCATGGCTTGGAGGTAAATATCATCCCATTAAGCCACTATTAATGGGACAGGACATTTTTTCGCCTGGCAGTTGACAACACTACTAATTATTACATTGGCTTCTTCCCCAATTAGTCACATGTGGGATCACACTATGAATGAGATGATGTCACAATGCTAGCTAGTCATTCAGTATTTCTCCAGGTAAACCGATCTCTGTCACCTGGAGATCAGTTGTAATAGCAGGAGATCTCCAGCCACTACCTGGAAGTTGGCAACGCTATTCATAAAGCATGACTTTTATCCTTAAAATTGATTTGAGAGACCTTTTTGGTGCTGCCCTACTTCTTACCCTCTTCAAGACTCCAGAGCCATTTATTTCTTATCCTCAACACGGGTTGCTGCAGCTTTTACAAAGAGTGTTGGATAGGATAGGTTTTGATTTAGGGTTGCCAACTGCCTGGAGAAAAAAAGTGTCCTGTCCCTTTAACAGAGGCTTAATATGATGTTATTTTCCTCCATACCATGAAAAGCTTCAGCTGCCGCTTTCCACACATTAAGCCAGACCAGTTGGCAACCCTGTTTTGATATCATTCAGCAAAGCATTTAGTTCTTTAAACAAACTAGTGTTACCAACTCCAGGTTGGTGCACAGCTTAATAGTTCTATATTGGCTCAGCCCTTAAGCTAGAGCCAATTTGAACCATAAAGATACATCTGGATTCTCAATTCAGGCTGCACTCATCTTGCTTGTGCATTTTAACACCAAAATCAGATTTTCACCTCTTTATCCTAAAGTGCCCCCTCTGATGACCTTCTACCTCTCTATTGGAGAATGAACCAATACATCTGCCATAGAACAACCCCACTGAAGAAGATAACTCAGGTTAGTTACCCAGACCTTGTTGCTGTTCTCCTCCATTTATGCCTCGAAGTCCTTGCAAGGGCAGCAAGGCCCTTTGGAACTTGTTGGGTGTTGCCCTATTGTTGCTGGTTGTGAAGAGGCCCCCGTAACAGTTCAAGCTTCAGGGTCCCAAAAATGTTGGTCTGCCACTGTAAATATGGACTCTTGCTTTGTAAATGTAGATCATATTTGTGCATCACAGGGGTTCTCACAAAGAGGGCAAACTGCAAGACTGAAATCAGCCTGTTTTCCATATAGTGCAGGCAGATTGCATGTTCACACCATCCACAAATCTATGAACCTGCCTTTACTGTGCCAAGGTATAAATCCACCAAGCTCAGTATTGTTTATACTGTCTGGCAGTGATTCCCTGGGATCACAAGGAGAGCAAGGTCTTTCCCATCACCAGCTACCTGACCTCCTTTAACAGGAGATGTCAGGGACCGCTGAACTTGGAACCTTCTGAATGCCAAGCATGTGTTCTGCCACAGGCTCTGCCTGTGCTGAATAAGGTGGGCATGTCAGTATTCTGCCACATGGAGGGACTTGGTAATAAGACAGTTAAGACTTTCCCCTTTCCCCCTTGCCATTGGTGCTGAGATGTGCTGAACAGCACGTGCACACAAAAGCAAAGACATTAAATTGCATTTCTAGTCTAGCTCAGAGCTAGTAGTGCTGCACCAGAGTTTGACACTGGAATTGTAGGGTTGCTTTTTCTAATTGTCAGATGAAATTAATCGTAGATTATCTGCTTCACCAGTCCAAACATGGGCTCCTGCATTAGCATCTACTTTCCTTAGGCTTGAATCTTTCAGAGAATAAGATGCAAATTCAAGGGCTGCGTGATTTCATAAAACCTGTCAAATCCTGGTTCCAGCACAATGCAGGCTGGGCGGTGGAGAGGAAAAAGATGCCCAGTTTATCTATAACAAACTGACAATGAGTGTTGTGCAACAAAATTCTGGTCTTAAAGCGACAAGTAGCTGATAAAGGTTTGGCATTTAGCCTAATTACTTGTCAGGCAGTGTCATCTGGGGTGCTGCTTGGTTACTTTTAATCCCACATTTTGTGCTTCTTTGTCAGGTTTTGTTTTTCTGTTTATCTTATCTTCATGGCTAGCTAGCAGGTAATTTTGAATTTCTGTGCATGGAAATAAAGGAACACACTTGTTAACTGTTGAATGGTAAGATGATCTGTCTGAAACACAATCCTACTCAAGACTATCCCACCCAAGAAAGTGTTGGTTTTTTTTCCTTTTTTTTTACATCTAGGATTACATGTAAAATGGTGCAGCAAGAGTCCCCAAATGGCCAGGTAGCTCTTTCCCCTCAACCAGAATGCTCAGAGCTGTGGAACGGAAGACTTTCTAACATCAGATGCAGCCTTAATGCTCTATGGAGCATGGAGAAAAAAGGACTGTATGTCTCCCCATCATGTTAATTGTTTGTTCCAATCTACATTATGCAATCTGCCTTGAGTCTCAGTGAGAAAGGCAGACTATAAATGAGTTCACAGAGACCTGTGGTGAAGCAGAGAGGATGAAAAGGGAGGGTTGTCAGACCACAGGCTAAAAAGAAAACACTGAATTCAAAATTGTAGCAAAAAATGCTTTTCTATGATCAATAGCGCAATATGGCCCTCATAATTTATTAAAAATATAACAGTGGTCCTCAGAGTGACATGAGCTGTGCACTGAACCATACTTGACGGCATCAAGGAAGGCAAGGGGGAATTCACACTAAAGAAAACAGGGTGGGGGAGGGAGTGTACCTTCCCAAGGCTCGTTCCTGATATGTCAACAGCCCTGCAAAATCCAGAACAAGAGAAAAAGTCCCTGTGATACCTTATATTGGGGCCAAACAATTAGACACAAAATATTGTGCAAGCTTTCAAGCTCATCGTAATTCTTCTTCTGGACAGATGCTGGATGTGGAGGTTCTAGGCGACCAGAGTATTGCTAGTGTTCAAGGCTTGATTTCTGTCAGTAAAAGGCAAGGGAAGGGGGCAGGGCTCTTTCAGCCCTTGAGAGAGGACTCATCATGGCCAGGGCCAGCGGCAACCATGCAACTTTCAAATACATGACTTGCATGACTCATCTAGGCCTGGCTGCTTACTACTGTTCAACAGCAGCCACCCCATAAAAGCAGTGTGGTGTCATGGTTAGAGTTTCAGAACAGAATCTGGGAGACCAGACAGATAAAAGGTAGGTTGGTTGGTGGGTCAGAAGGAGAGAAGAAAGCAGAGAAAGATGAGGATATGGGGACTGCCAGGAGGAGGGAAACAGGAAATAGTGGGGGGGATACAGGGGAAAGTGAGGTCCCTTTGTGGGTTCCCCATTCCACAACTGGGCCTGGCCCAGCCAGAACCATTCAACTGGGACTGGACTGGCAGTTGGCACCACACAACTTGGCAAGACTTTTCCTAAGTAGAGGCCACCAGGGGGACAGAAAAAAAGAAAAACTCCTCCTTCCTAATCAATGTTTTAATAGTTGTTTTTATGTTTTTGTATGTCTTTTAGCTCTGTTTGTCATTGTTTAAATGATGTGTGGGTTTGGGAAAGTTCATTTTAGAAAGGTGATTTTATTATACATATTTTAATTTGTTAGCTGCCTTGGTGGCCTTTGTGAGGGCAGAAAGGCATAGGGTTGCCAGGTCCCTCTTTGTCACCATTGGGAGGCTTTTGGGGTGGAGCCTGAGAAGGGCAGGATTTGGGGAGGGGAGGGACTTCAATGCCATAAAGTCCAATTGCCAAAGCAGCCATTTTCTCCAGGTGATTTGATCTCTATTGGCTGGAGATCAGTTGTAATAGTGGGAGATTTCCACCTTACGATTGCCAGGTCCCTCTTCGTCATCGGTGGGAGATTTTGAGGGTGGAGCCTGAGGAAGGCAGGGTTTGGGGAGGGGAGGGACTTTAATGCCATAGTGCCCAATTGCCAAAGCGGCCATTTTCTCCAGGGGGACTGATCTCTATTGGCTACAGATCAGTTGTAATAGCAGGAGATCTTCTGCTATTACCTGGAGGTTGGCAACCCTATTCCAGCTAGTACCTGGAGGTTGGGGAAAGGCAGGATATACATTTTGTAAAATAAATAACATATATAAAGCTGAAGACAGGGGGTAGATATTTTAAATACATTTGGCGAGTCACTGAAAGTCCTACTGTCCCCATTTCGCTGGGCATTCTCGGCTGCCTAGGGAGGTGGTGAGCTCCCCCTCACTGGCAGTCTTCAAGCAGCGGCTGGACAAACACTTGTCAGGGAAGCTTTAGGCTGATCCTGCATTGAGCAGAGGGTTGGTCTGGATGGCCTGTACGGCTCCTTCCAACTCTATGATTCTACATTGCCTGATTGGTCTGAATTCTAACATGGGTGCAGCTCAAAAAGCTAAAGTTCTGAGAGATTAGGAGGTCTAGGCTCCTCCCCTTTTACAGAATGAATGGCTCACTAAAATGGTCATTCCTGTCACTCCAATAATATTAATTGATTAATGGAGTAGAAATAGTGCCTATGACAGTTCCCTTACATAGCATAGCTGTTTACTCAATTTAAATGGACAGAGTCGGGGGATTCTTTTCATTCACTGTTGCATCAGAGAATTTGCTGCCATTAAACATATTAACTTTTAAAAAGTCAGGTGATCTTAACACGTATTACACACAAATGCAGTGCTATTAAGTGAAATCAAGGGCCTACGGTTAGATATCAGTACAGAGTTGATGTCATGTAGAAGTTAGGAGTGTTGAGGGCAATACAAATTTGGAGTGTTCCTAGTTCAAATCTTACCTCTGCCTTGTACTCAACAGGAGGCCTTAAGTAAACCACAACCTCTCAAACCACCCCTTCCTCTGCAATATGACTATATGACTATAATATTGGCCTATCTGCCCTGACCTGGATGGCCCAGGCTAGCCTGATCTCGTCAGATCTCAGAAGCTAAGCAGGGTCAGCCCAGGTCAGTATTTGGATGGGAGACCACCAAGGAATACCAGGGTTGCTGTGCAGAGGAAGGCACTGGCAAACCACCTCTGTCAGTCTCTTGCCATGAAAACCCCAAAAGGGGTCACCATAAGTCGGCTGCGACTTGACGGCACTTTACACACACACACACACACACACATTGGCCTATTTTACAGATTTTGTGGAAAGGGTTTAAAATAAAACACATGAATCACTTTCAACAATTGAAAGTGCTTAATGGTAATAGTAATTAATAACTGAATTACATAAAAGGTCATGAAATTTCTCCCATTAGGAACTGCAGAAATTTACAGCTGAAATTCTGCTTTGGGGATATTCAAACATTTTATCTAGAGTGTCACCATAAAGAAAAAAAAATAACCCCAAGCCCCTCAACATTACTTAAAAGACCCAGTTCCCTCTCCTCACAAATATTAAAATGCTTGAAGTATCTTAGAGGTATCCCCAGAAGTTCTTACCTCGTTTTTTGCCACAGAGTCCACTGAATAATATGCACTTTTCACATTTCTGATTAGATGGAAAGAATGATAAACGGAGGCAATCAGTGACCATTCTTCATTAAGATTCTAAGCCCCAAAATTAGAAATCTATCAACACATACAGATGTACTGTATCTAAATTAACATGGGGGGGACTGCATGAAATATGAATTAAGGTTGATTGTGTTCATCAAATGCCAAGAAGAAGCGAAATGACCACTTAATGTTGTAGCCAGTATTCCTTAACTTAAACCCACATGTAATTCAGGCAGCAGATTCTCAAAGGGATTTAAAACTCTTTTTCTTTTTTGAAAGCAACTTTGAGGATGTTGCACACATCTTATGTTAAAGTTTATTGTTGAGTGAGAACAAATCCTGTTGAGGTCACTTTTTAGTACTTCAGCTGGTTCATTACTCCGTCTCCTTGTGCGGTAAGTTTTGAATGTCATACTAAGTGGTCCAAGAGTGCAGCTTGTAACGCTGATGAATATTTATAAAGAACCAACACCAGGAAAACTGTTTAGAGAGTCTTTGAAGGAGAAAAGGCATACCTTTCACCATGGCCTGCTAACCCTCTGATCCGGGGCTTGCCTGTTTGGCTTGTGACACTGAAACGCGAGAATAAATAGCGACAACAGGGAGGAAATGGGTTGAAAGGAGAAACAAAAGTGGAAAATTGCTGGCACAACATCTTGGCATCGGAACTTGAACCAGACTGTCCCGTCTAGAGCTTCTGTGAGGCTTGATAACTGCTGTTTACACTTATTTCCTAAAAGAACCAATTTGTCCGATGCATTGCAGTACAGCTAAGCACATTTCTCTTAGAGTAGGTAACAAGATATATGGGTCTGCCACAAGGTACAAGTTTGCTCCACAGGGATGTGAATTCCACTGGATTTGTTTCGTTGGCATCTGAGTTGCTGGAAACTGACACATTCGAAAAGACTTTCCTTTCCACTGTAGAACAGACAGTTTAATTTGAAAATTTAATGCTTTTACTCTTTCATGCTTTTATTAGCCTGGATCTGATTCCTTTTAATATACACAGAACTTATGCAGAGGCAAAAAAATGGGAAAGGATTGAACCTCACTTTCAAGCCTTTAAAGAACAGCTAATAAAAAGAGCTAATAATGCATGCATGCATCTTCACAATAAATGTCACACATCTATGTTTTTGTGCTTCTGTTCTTTTATGAGTATACATGCATAATAAATCACCCTCAGACAATAAATGTTTTAAATAAATAAAATGAAACAATATGTAATTAGTAAATGTATGTGGGTTGGGGAGAGGGGTCTACCATAAACCTTCTTGTGTGCATGTCTGCTTCTCCTCCCCCTTGGTAACTTGCTTTGGTAACTATTCCTGATTTTGCCTTGGAAATTCTCCCAAAAAGTTCTAACCCAAATGTCTTGATGTCTTTCCTACTTTTAAATGCTAGTTTGTAATCATAGAATTGGAAGGGATGATCAGGGTCACCTAGCCCAAGCCGCTGCACAGAAATTTCACAACTACCTCCCCCCCACACACACACACACACACACACACGGTGACCCCCTGCTCCATGCCCAGAAGATGGCAAAAAAAAAGAAAAAACCTCCAGAATCCCTGGCCAATCCGGCCTGGGGGAAAATTGCTTCCTGACCCCAAAGCGGTGATCAGCACTACCATGGGCATGCAATTAAGGGCCTTGAAAGCCAAACACTGATGCAAACCTTCCTGCCCTCCCTCTCATGATCTGCCTAATGTATAGATTATTTGAATATTAGGAAGGGCCCCTCTTCCAGTTGCTAATTGGCAGATCAGGCTTCTCAAAGCCTGGTTTCTCTCCAAAAGTCTCCTGATAAATGTATGCTTTTCTTCTAAATTCACAAAAGGCATCTCCCCAGGGCCTTTCTGAAGAATGATTACAATGTTAACTGCTGAAATCTCTAGAAGGAACATCAAGAGAATCCTGATCTTTGTTTTGAACAACTTCCAGAAGGAGCTGTCTGGGGAAAATACTTAAAACATCTTAAAATGCTAAAGCCCATTAAGAGTTAATAACTGCAGTTATAAATGAGCTGCAAGCATTTAAAGTCACTGAATAGCTGGCGGCGGGTGTGAAACACTGTTGCATTCCTATTAAATCCGAGCAACATCTCTAAACTCCTGAAAGCGGTGCCCAGATTTTCAAGTCAATATTAATTTTACACTTGGCACCACAGGAGAGTGAGAGCATCTGAGTTCGCAAGGGGTCAGTCTAATAAAGAGACAACAGGGAGGGGGGGAATCAGAACATTCAAGACTGAGTTCATTTACCCAGGCACAGAAAGACTCCTTACCAAGCAGGCTGCGTAACATAGGGAATGGAGCTTTGCAAGGAGGGGTAACAGCAGTATGGGGGCCCTTCTAGAGACGGCCGATCCCATGTGTGAGGCACTAACAATGAAGGTACGATTAATTTAGCACAGGATAGAGGCAGATTTCATTATGGAATTAACGATATATTAGAAAGACAGTATGAAGCAGCAGTGGCAACTGGACGAGAGGCTGAATCGCTCCCACATTTAAAGGTAGCCAAATCAAAACGGATACAATACATTTCCACATGTTTACGTAAGGGCTTTTGAACAAAATGGCGCACTTAGTGCTACTATGAAATGCACTAGAATAGAGCTTTTGAAACATTTTCTTCTCTAAGCCTCCCTACCTGAGAAGGAAAAAAAAACTGTTGAGCCTTCTCAAAAATAATTAGAAACTGATTCATGTGATTAGTCTTTCCCCTGTGAATTTGTGTGACAAAGTCATCTTGTGAAAGTAGTCCCACAATGGTTTTCTAGCCATTTTCAGGGAATGTTACCTTATGATTTTAACATAGGATGCTTTATACCAAGTCTACTTTATCACACTAAAAGTGAATGGAACATTACCTCATAGTGGTTTCTTTACGTTAGAAATGGTAGTGGTAATCCCATTGGTTACTCTCATCTTTGGTGTAAATGCAGACTGGAGCAGGATTGTATGTAGGTGCTCTTTAGGGAAAGAGACATTTTACAGGAAAAGGTGTCTCCTAGTGATTTTGCCACCTCAAACATGGTTATTATTGACATTGATACATTGCTATGAATACTCAATGGCCTTTCACTGTTAGATTTCTGTTATCTGTCAGTACTGATTGCCTCCATCCTTTGTTGACTAGCACTAGTGGCTCCAGGAAGCAGTTCTGGCAAAGTCCCCGGTTTCTCCTTTGCTTCATTTTCACAATCACTGGTTCTATCACTCTAGCCTCTTGACATTTTTTGATACATTTCCAAAAGTTGTTCTTGTGATGATGGCTGCTGAGACGGCTTATGAATCTGAATGTGAACATGTGGCAACGTATTTTATGGGCTAAATGCTTTATTACAAGAGCTCCACCACCCTGCTCAACTGCTCACAGCAAGGATTGGTCAACCCTTTATCATAGCTTTCCCTTGCATACATCACATCCCCTTATCAGAGGCACCTAGCTGTTGAGAGCCAGCATGGTGTAGTGGTTAAGAGCAGTGGTTTGGAGCAGTAAACTCTAATCTGGAGAACCGGGTGTGATTCCCCACTCCTCTGCATGAGCGGCGGAACCAGGTTAGTTTCCCCACTCCTACACATGAAGCCAGCTGGGTGACCTTGGGCTAGTAACATTTCTCTTAGCCCCACCTACCTCACAGGATGTCTGTTGTGGGGAGGAGAAGGGAAGGTGGTTGTAAGCTGGTTTGATTAGTCCTTAAGTGGTAGAGAAAATCGGCATATAAAAACCAACTCTTCTCCTTCTTCTTTGTCTAGATGCACCAACAGTAGGCTACTTATCATGGCCCAATCTGCTCATTGTTAGCTGCTGAAGACTTACATACCTTACTGCTCAGCTAGCCACCTCCATACCTCCACTGCAGCCTGATGTTGCTCTCTGGTAAGAAACTTGAGTTCCTCCTCCCATTCAGTCACTGCTCTGTAGCTGAAATCTTTTTACCTCCAGTGAACCTCCTCGTGAATATCCACTGACAGTACCTCGTACTGGTGAGGAGAGGCAAACAGACATTTGGAAATAAACGGAGAGTATCTCGTTTGAATTGTCCTTTCTACCCTTCTCTTGCAGTGTTTCCCTGACTGAGATTTTCTCCAGACAATCCCATTACTTGCACTGAATATCCGGGAGAGGAATGAGGGCAATTTGGTTTTCATCCAGATCAGTTGCATTTTCATGGGGAATTGTGCATGTGGTCCCTGAACTTCTGCTGGGTGAAGCATTTGGGCCTCAAATGATTTTCATTTGACACCCCTGCCTTAGGCCCCTCATCACATATACTTACTATCAAGATAAAGTAGATATTAAAAATATTCTACCCTTCTTGAGCTTTAATTATTAAGCAGACTATAAATATAAATGTAGATGTGTTTGGTACTTCAAGGTTGGGCTGGAAATGTCTTGCAATTAGTCTTTGGTTTTTTGATAAGCTTACCAATCAGACTTGAATTGCTGTGTGTTGCTGTACTGTCTTTCAAATGTCTGTTTCCAGAAAGTCAGATTTTGCAGGTGTTCATTGGTCTGTACTACTGTCTTTCCTGAAAAAAACAAGGATTTGTTAAGCTTTTGGGGGAAATTAAATATTGCTTTGAGGATTGTGTTTACCATTATATCTAATTCTGAACCAAGCTGCAGTGTGTGGATCAAAAAATCCTCACAATGGGACCAAAGGCAGTAAGGTGGGATTTTTCTGTAAGTCTGGGGGGAGCCCTGGGTTTGCAGCTAAATATGAAATATTTTAAATATGCATTGGGTGATTACAAAAATTAAAATAACAGAAGAAATGTCCACTTCTTTAAGAAAAGTGTGCCATTAAGATGTTGTAAGTCTATGTTTTGAGATCTCAGTTGCCATTTTGGGGGTTGCTAAGGAGGATTCCAAGCCTCAGATAGTGCCAGTGTGAGGAAGAGGGGAAATCGAATATAAGATAGGAGGAAGGGAAGGTAAATCTGGAGGGGGAAGCAGCAGAAATTATTAAAAGAGAAAGCTAAAGATAGAGGAAGGGAACATAAAAGATGAGTTGGGAGGGGGAGACACTGCCAGGGGTAGAAACAGAAACAGGTATGTCAGTAGCTGGATGAGAGAGAAGGAAAAAGGAGAGGTTGCAAGCCCTGCCAGGAAAGGAAAAAAGGAAAAGCAAGAGGGAGAGAGGGACTGGGGAGACAAGTCCCCCACAGCATGTCCTCATTGGTTCTCTACATTATCCAAATTCCATATGCATGTTTTCTGTCATTGATTATACCTTAACGTCTAATTCAAGTGGGTAGGAATGAGGACCATGAAATGTGCCATAGTTTCTATATATGCTGGAATAATGGAATCAGTATCCCAAATACAATTATGTCTGGGATCCAGTTGGACAAGATGAATGGAGTGGGCAGTTTCTCATAGTTTAAATTTGCATGTGAAAATCTGCAATTCAAGATTCAGAATTCAGTGCAATATCTGACCTGCAGCAATGGTAATTGAAACATGGGTTGGTGGTTGGAATTCCAGGTTTGGCACATGCCTACATATTCAAAATGTTGTAATACAACCTGAATTTCAGCCAGAGACATATAAAAAATAGAATCATAGAATCATAGAGTTGGAAGGGGCCATACAGGCCATCTAGTCCAACCCTCTGCTCAATGCAGGATCAGTCTAGAGCGTCCCTGGCAAGTGTTTGTCCAGCCTCTGTTTAAAGACTGCCAGTGAGGGGGGCTCACCACCTCACAGACATTGTCCTCTTAAAGAATACGGGTGAGTTTTTAATAATTAATTTCAGTTTGAGTATTCCAATATCCTAACTAGTTGCGAAGCAAAATTTGTGGGAGAGCTAGATTTTAATCCAGTAGCACCTTAGAGACCAACTAGATTTTTTTGGAATAAGCTGAGAGCCTTGACTATTTAAAGCTTATACCACCACCACCACCAAAAATCTTGTTGATATTTAAGGTGCTACTGGACTTGAATCTAGCTCTTCTCCTGCAGACCAGCACACCTACCTTTGAATATATATGAGGAAATTCTCACAGACAAAAAAAAATGCTTTAAAATCTGACACTTCAGATTTAAAGTAACTGTAGCATCTCATGCCAATTCTATTTAATGTCTGGTTGCTTAGTTCTGCAGATAGATTTGGTGGAGATTCCAGTCTGAGAAGATGCACATTAAAAACAACAGCATTTATTTCTCTCATTCTCTTTTACTGTGACTAGCTCTGAAATAGCTATTTAAAGGTAATTCTATTTAATTGCAACTTTTTATGGCTCTTCTATATTTAACTGCAGTTGTTGCAATAATAACTTCGGCAATTTATTTTAAGACAGTAACCTTGGCTTGCTTAGTATGATAGCTTCTGTGGCAGCCATTCTCAGCCCAGAGCAAATGAAAGCTTCTCAGCCCTGCTAAACTTTACTCATCCATTCTATCCTTAATGTTCTGCTGTTCTCTTCCAGGTCATTGTAGGGTGCAGGCCTTGGAAACAAGAGTCCTCCTCATGCCTCTATAGCATAATCTCTTCTTCTCCTCCCCTCCCCCACAACCTACTCTTTAGTGTCGCTCTTCTCCATTTCTTTAAAGCCATTCAATCCAAAGAGTTCTCCAATACTGCTGATGTCCATCAAATAGGAGATTATGGTAGAACCTTGTCAGGCAAGGTCAATGTGCTAACTGTGAAGTTTCAGAATGCCAGCCGCATCCACTGACTCTGCTAACAAACAAGTAGGATTGAGTTTGACTCAATACCAAGAGAAGGCATAATCCTTGCCTTTGGCAGAGAGGCAGCTGCCTAAAATATTAACAGGCAAACAACATGCATTCAAGGACGTTGGCCTCTGAGGTACTGGTGTAATTTGACATACCGGTATATTGAAGGATATGCCCTTAGTGTATTTCGACCCTCAATGCCTAGACCTGATTTCCCAAGGTGTTAAGTCCACGTGGGGAGGACACACGAGGTCGAGACAGAGTTCCAACAACAATGCAGCTTTATTGATTTCAGCAATGAACAGAACTGAACTGGAAACAGAACGACCTGGCCCTGCTTATATGTCCCCCTGGTCACCCGCGGCCACGCCCCCCCTGATCCGTGATAGGGGGAACAACCCCGGAGTACCAATGGAGTGTCCTGGCTTAGGGCCAATAGCATTCACCCGCGATGGCCGGCGGTGGCCAATAGGGCATGCAGGCTTAGGAGCCTTCGTCAGGGACTCAAGCTTCTAAGGTTCCTCCTGCAGATCCACCCAACTATGTACATACATAACACAAGGGATCTGCTCAGCCTCCTGAAAAATGATCGGGCCAGAATACTAGTATGAATAACTTCACATCAGTCAGTGGTGTTGCATACTAGACTAGACTCTCCATTTTATGTACTGGCCCTGCTCTTTTGTCATTAGCAGCACCATAACAAGGTAAAGAACTGATCTCCTGTTCTTCATACCAGGAAACATTTTACTTGATAAACTGTGTGCGTCAAACTATGTTTGATAGCACGGGGGTAGAACCAGTAAAGGAAAAAAAGTGGTGACTCTGCTCTCAGATGCAACTCCATTTGGCCTCTGTGAAGGTAATATAGGCTGTTACCGCACTTGTATTCCCAGCGATGTATTAAGAGTTTGAAAATGTTATAAAAAATACTGTTCACACTTTCTATGTATTCCAACCGATGTATTCAGAGTTTGAAAACGTTATAAAAAATACTGTTTGCACTTTGTTTGGCCCCTTTCGCTGTGAAGACGTCTTCCAACCATTTATAAGCCGTGGTATCCAAAAACCCTTTTAAAGTGATGTTTTTTACAACATTTTCAAACTCTTAATACATCGCTGGGAATACCTAGTGCGGTAACAGCCCTGATGAGTATTTTGGCCCATTACTTTCCAAGAGGACTCCTAGAGGCTGAGAAGAGCCTTTGGAAATGAGGCCTTCCCCTCCCCCCAAAAAAGATGGCAAACCTAGGGTCAAAAGCCTCTCCTTTTTCCTTAGGGTTGCCAGCTCCAGGTTGGGAAATACCCGGAGATTTTGGGGCGGAGCCTGAGGAGGGCAGGGTTTGGGGAGGGGAGAGACTTCAATGCCATACAGTCCAATTGCCAAAGTGGCCATTTTCTCCTGGTGAACTCTATCAGCTGGAGATCAGTTGTAATAGCAGCAGATCTCCAGCTAGTACCTGGAGGTTGGCAACCCTTCCTTTTCTCAAATACTACTAGCCTAAAGATGATCAAGGCATTGAACTCATCATCATCGTGGTTATGATTGTTGTTGTTAATAACACTAATAGCATGCTCTGTATTACAGCTTAGAGGCCTCAAGGCAGCTAGCAACATACTGAAACTTACTTTTTTTTTAAAAATCACAATTTTAAAATAAGAACCTGAGTGCTCCCCTAGGAATACACGTCTCAGACTAGTTATGATTTTATAGATGAAAGGCAGCACCTTAACTGGTACCTGTAAGCTGATGTGCAGCCACTGCAGCTGTTCAAGTGCAATTTATATATTTACAAGGACTACCATATGTGCAGGTGCTAGATGGGCTTGTACAGCTTTTATGTGCAGACCATAAAATCTTCATTCTGTTCCTGGACTTGGGGAAAGTTCGTCTGTGGAAGGAGTGACATGGAGCAGCGTTATACCTAAGCACTGCTTAGAACCATAATTTTCTATGGCCCCAGCTGGAAGCCTTCATTGAGGATTAAGTGCACACCATTTGCTGTACAATCTCGACAATCCCTGTGTGAACAGGATGCCAATGGCAGGTAGCTTGGTGCAAAGCCAAATCAACACCTGCAGCAAAAAGAAAGAAATCCCACCGAGCACTCCAAATAGACTGCCTCAACTGAGGCAGAAAGCCCTCTGCTTTCGGGGAGAATGTAGATTAGTATTTTTCATGTCACAAGTCACTGTAGCTGGCAGGTGCCATTAAGGCTTGATCCAGAAGACAAGTATTGTGTTGTGTACACACAGAAGGAGGTAAGGGAAAGCAACACTGGACAGGTATAGGAAAGGCAGGCAGGCATCGTATGATGGTTAGTCAAGCCAGGGATAACTCCAGATTTTGGGTGGGTTTAAGCAAGATGCCCTCCAATGGCCACACACACACACACCTGCCTGGAGGAGAAAGTGTAGAGTGACACTTGCTCCTTTAAGCCCCATTGGTGCTGGCAATTCCAAAATGAGCATGAAAGAGGGCTTCTCTTCCCTCTCCTGGAATGAAGAGTGAGATTGCCCTGGAGATTCCTCAAGCAGCACAGGGGCTGTGGGAAAATCTGCCATTCCTGCCAAGTTTCTCTATTCAGTGGTGGGTCCTCTGCCAGGCTGTGTTCTGCAGAAGGTGCACTACTGTGCCAACTAGGGTTGTCAACCTCCAGGTACGAGCTGGAGATCTCCTGCTGTTACAACTGATTGTCAGGTGACCGAGATCAGTTCACCTGGAGAAAATGGCCACTTTTGCAATTGGACTCTATGGCACTGAAGTCCTTCCCCGCCCCAAACCCCAGCCTCCTCAGGCTCTGCCCCAAAAATTGGTAGGTATTTCCCAACCCAGAGCTGGCAACCCTAGTGCCAACCCTAGATGCCAACTCTGAGGCAGGCTCAATTCCTTAGTATGGAAGCAAATCGCTCAGAATGAACCAAAGCCAGAGTAGATCTGGAATGAGGCTGGAGTACATCATCCTAGACAGCAGCATTGGCAGTGCTCAAGAGTAATGGATAACAGGCTTATGGCACCAGCAGCCCTTTCTTGGGCACATTGCTATGGTTCTACAGGGAGTGAGTTCCTGCTTTGAGACTGGTTCAGGTGGCACAAAACACATCTTAGAAGCCATCACTTTAAGTCCTTGGAACCTCTGCCAAAAAAGGACAAGGAGGCTTTCCCATGGAGGCTTCTGCCAGTAAAAAATCAGAAAGTAGTCTCTTAATCTTTTAGTTGAGGAAGGTCCCATTGATTTAAGTGGCACATCCATCCATGGAAGTAACATTAGGATCACAGCATCAGGCTTTGGCATTCAAGTGCTTCCTCTGTCTAAAGCAGTAGGAGAATGTCTGTTGCACTGGCTTCCTCACTTGCCTAGGCTGTTGTTTCTTTCAAATCTCTTGCCTTTTTATCCTGTCCTGGTGTCGTTCCTTCTTTAGACACCTTTTGGCATGCAATGATAACATTAAGAAAAAAGAGCTTACTCTTCACACTATTACTCTTTTACAATGGGCTAAGGTGTGTGTATGCGCAAGGAAGGAAGAGCCCCATGGAGCAATACTTGGACACAGGGGGTGCAATCAATGAGAAATCCAAGTAATGGAGCTGTAACAGAGGAAAAGGAAGCTGAAGGTCATCTAGGTTCACAAACCCAGTGCAACTCGCAGATGACTTGATCTTTCCCGATATGTTCTGAGGAAAAGTTCTGAATTAGAAAGGGGACCATGAACAGTCATTTGGGACAGAAAGTGGATGGGAGTTTCAACAGCTTAGAAGTACCATCTAACAGCTGTCTACACGTTTCCTGGGCATTTGGGCCTGGTTCCCTTGTTAATTTTCCTACAAGGAGATAGTCAACACATAGGAAAAGTTGTAGAGCCTAAATTTGAAGTACACTGTCATTTTTCTTTCTTGTTGGGAGGGGGGGGGAAATCTAACCTTGCGACTGCCAATTTCAGCTGTCTGCCATGCCTTCAACCCAAACCCTCTCAAGCTATGCTTCAGAATTTATAATAAATGTTGTATTTGATTTGTGATGGAGCATGCACACATACAAATGATCTGCTGTAGTTAAACACATATATATGAACCAGCACCAAATGGTTCAGTTATCAATATTTTCCATACCCCAGGAGAAGTCTGGTTAGGGCTGTCATAGGAAAATGAAGACCGTTACTTATTTGCATGTATCAATTCATTCAACAAAAACTAAACTAACATTTGACCTCATTTGGATAGAAGTGGATTAACTATGCTGTTTTAAAACAAAGCCAGGCAGATACTCTAAGACTAAACAACCCTGCTGAATAATACAACTTCCATCGTTGACATTTTTGAACAGCACACTGATTTGGTCATCATGATAATTGCCACCGTCCTGCTGAAAATGTGCAAAAGACAAAAAAAACTCCTTTGGCAAACATGGTGGAAGGGCTCCACTATGTGGACAACTGGAGAACTTCACATAATTTGCTGGTTTTTCTCCCAGTCAAAAGGCTTCTCCAATTTTTCCCTTGTTCTGATCGGTTTGCTATATTTAAGGGTATTTTTTTTAAAACTGTCTAAATAAACAATCTTTTGACGTCTTCATCTTCTAATGGTAGCAATGACAGTGTACACAGGTATGGGAGTACCTTAAAAACTGATCATCATTCATTTTTTTAAAATATGGGACATAGCTACTATGCAAAAACTTATTCATGCTATGTGAAATGTCATGGAAGATGTCATGGCAGAGGATAGGACTCAATAATGGGTTTAAATTGTGGGCAGGCAGGTACCGGCTTGATATTAGGGGTGGGGAGAGATTATGTAAGAGTTGTTCAACAGTGGAATCAGCTACCTAGGGAGGTGGTGAGCTTCCTCTCACTGGCAGTCTTTAAACAGAGGCCCCTGAAAAGACTAAGAGCAGAAGGGAAATGTGATATTCAATATATTTACACAAGATTAATTTTAAATGATGTATTGGTAATATTGTCCTGACCTGGACAGCCCAGGCTTTCCTGACCTTGTCAGACCTTGGAGGCTAAGCAGGGTCAGCCCTGGTTAGTATTTGGATGGGAGATCACTAAAGAGTAGCGGTGTCGTGACACAGAGGAAGGCAATGGCAAACCACTTCTGTTAGTCTCTTACCTTGAAAACCCCACCAGGGGTTGCCATAAGTCAGTGTGACTTGATGGCAAAAACAAACAAACAAAATTGTTAAAACTGATGTGCTATGTTGAATCCAAGGGTTGAACTATGAATAAATTTTCCACATATCAGTCTGCATTTTTTAGTCAGGGCACTATTCCTGCTTTCATGCAGTTTTCTGTCTTTTTCTTTTCTAAATTTTTTAAACCAGAGTTTGATGGATTTCCTCTGGACAGCTACTTTGAGGAGCTACTTTTTGTCTAAACTGCAGGGTAGAAATGGATAGACAGTTTAATAATACAGTCAAAATCTCTCCCTTTCTCAGTTTTCAACAAACTCATTGGAGAGAATCACCAGCAGTTAAGGGTGAAAGGGTTTCGATAATAATTTTGCCCAGCTTCCTGCCCTAAAGGCAGGGATCAGATCATTCATCTCCAGACTTGATTAGCCTATGGCATTCAGTTTAGAGTAGGGACAAAGCAAGGTATGCTGAAGGTGTGCTACGTATACATAGTGTTGTTGGGAACCTAAAGAAGAGTACAAGGTCAGGATTTTAGACCACATAGATGTGTAGAAGAAGGAACTTCAGAAAGTACTTATTTTCTCACCACTGCATAATAAACTGCACTGGCTAAATGTCTTCTACACAACCATAGGCACAGCAACAATAGTATGTAGCAATGCAATGGGAATTACCAGGTTTACAGCGTGCGCTACCAATCACAGACATGGCCCCACACTATTGTTTTTCACTTAGAGATGCAGCCCCCTCCAACAAGCATGCTGATGCATTTCCTAAATCAAACTGGAAAACAAGGGGTGCACGTTACTCTGCTACTTCTGTCCCTAGGCTCATTCTCACACTCTATATCCAAACCCCACTCTGACTCTTAAAGCTGTCTCTCATTAGCAGTAGCCCAGTCATGAGGTGTGGATACTAGTACCTCCCTCTAAGGTACTATACACTCCATTCTTTGCACTGTTTCTGAGGCCAGTGCAGCAGAAAGCTCTGTGGTGCCCCACCAACTTAGGCAAATTTTGTGCCCAACTATCAGGAACCTGTCAAGTATTGCATCTGGCCACACCAAGACTGGCCTGCTGAGACGAACTGGGCTTGTACTTCTCGAATTACATGTTTTAGGCTATTCTTTTTTTGGGGGGGGGATATAAAAAAAATTAAAATACGTCCCTGGTGTTTCATCCAGAAGAAGTTCGGTATGTCTACACACCAATAGAAATGAATGGGGCTGAAACATTCTGTGAAACATTTTGAACAGGATGTGCCCCACAGAACTTTGCACTAGTTTATCATCCAGACACTGTCTCCAGAAAACTATTCATATCATTTTTACCTGAATCTTTAGCATTATTTAGATTTATGGGGGGGTGTTTCTATGAATGTCTCCTTTATAGATCCCCCAGTCTTTTATAGACCCCCTCAACCTGTCTTTTTTCCTTTTCTGGCTAATAGCAGCTTAAGGGGGTGCTTTCCGTCAAGAAAACAGCACAAGAGAAAGCGGGTTTTTAAAAAAAAAAAATTCCCACAAGTGCTGCGGTCCTGTACCACATCAGGTCTACTTACAGCTGCTTTTTAACATGAAAGAAAATGTAGAAAGATTGAGTCTTGTTTCTCCCAGGTAACATATTTGACCCTCGCTGAATTTCTTCTAAAGGGAGATTGTTATCAGGGGTCAGTTGATGGAAGACAATCTGATGAACCATCCAAGGTTCACTTCAGCTGAGTGGCCAAATCAGATCGGAGCTGAGAGAATGAATCCCTACAAGCTACATTCTCCCTATGGTAACTGAGTGTGTGATAAGCACACCCTTCACCTCCACGTTCACCCCTTCCTGCTAACCTCTCCGTTTACATGCTTTTACAAATCTAGCTGCGGCACCTGTTTTTTGTGCTCTGGAAGAGCCCTCCAAGCACTCCCTGTATTTCTTATCTGCACAGGTTCAGGGAGTAATAAAAATATTCCCTTTCTGCAAATTGTGGTGTGTCGCCATAGATCACTCTGGGTAAGTGAAATCAGGAAGCCATCTGTATTTCCAGTACAAGCTGCACAAAATAGAGCTCCTACCACACCAGACCACAGGGTGTGTTGTTTTTTTCTGGAGGATGTGGAATGAAATAGAAACCACATTGAGCTTGGAAGGGCCTGTCTGAGCATCTTAACTGTCTTTCACAAAGACAAATGGTTTCCCCTCTGAGTTACTCAGAGTAGGTTTCCCACTATCACTGGCTGCTGCCTTGCTAGGCTTTCTTTTTCAGCACTGGAAGTGTCCATTGCTAATCCTCCATCCATCACTCCCCTCTTGTCCTTACTCAGGGGCTCCAGTCTATGGGGCACATATTTTTCCTTTTGAGTGCTGAAACTTTAGAAGAATCAGTGGGTGCATATTAGTTGAACATTTTGTCCTGTTTGTGGTACCAAACAGAGTTTTTTGTTTTATCCATTTATCTGAGGCAGGACAAAAGATTGCTGTCATTTGGTGCAACATGACACTATATTCATTGGATGTGCCTTATAGGCAAAGACCAATGAAATTGACCAAACAGAACATTATCCCAGATGTTCCATCCAAATTGGATGGAGCAGTTGCTTGTGAGGTAATGAGTAGGAAGAACATAGAGCACGACGGAAAATCCTTAGGCTGTAAGGTTAAAGTCTCACATTAAGTTGTTTTATGCTGAATCAGACCATTGGCCCATCTAGCTCAGGATCTTCTGGTGTGGCTGGCTGCCACTTTAAGGTGTCAGACAAGGGTTTTTATATCCTTTTATATGGAAGTGCCAAGGATTGACCTGAGAGTGCTATGAGCCATCCCTTAAGAAAGCAGGACAACTGGGATGCTTAATAACTGTTATTGGCCCTCCTACATGGTTGTGTTCCTATTTATTTATTGTTTACACTTGTATCCTGCCCTCCCCCTGCCTAGCAGGACTCAGGGTGGCTAACAACAAACACAAACATAATAGTAGAACTTAAAACTATTAAAACCACAAAAAGTGAATTCAGTTCATTATATCTAAAACCATATAAAATAGCACTTATGGGTGATTGTGTATGCAAAAGTTTTTAATGACTTATTCAGATATTTTATATATACATTATTAAATGCTGCGTTCCTGTCTTAAATATTTTAACATTGAAACATTTTAATATTTTGACATTTGCCACCTTGGAGACCCTGTTTTGGTGCAAAAGCAGAATAGGAAACTTTTAAAAACATAAATTATACAGCCAATTAAGGTAACCAAATTAGGACAACACTGGTTAGTTATTAGTGAACAGTGTGTTCCTTATGTTAAAGCACCGGCTGGATGGGTAGAAAGGGTGGCCCTGGTTACTGGGTTGTCCTTAGGGGAAGGAGATGTGCCCATCTTTCCCAGGAGCACTTCCTGCGCTTCTCGTTGGGTACAGCAAAGACCAGCCCAGAGTATAGGCTGCTGCCTTTGAGACCTGGCTTTAGCCCAAACCTTCTACCACCATCCCAAACCTTCTACCACCAGGCATGCAGAACTGTGATTACGGTTCAGGCAAGTTTCTCATCCTGAATGTCACTGTCAACTGTAGCTTATGGGAAAAGCCCCTAAAATTCTTTTGCACACTCGTCCCATAACCACAGTTCTTCCTTACACCAAACGGAAGTTTCATTTCTTCAAACAAGAAACTTGAATGAAATGAGATTGCTTCACATAGGGGTTGTCCATTCCCTGTCGGATGTGTGAGAATTCTCTAACAGATTGCTCTGCTCTCTTTTGGAAAGTGACTTTGTTTAGAGTGAAAACAACAGTTTAAAAAAAATGGCTACCTGGGGGGGGGGCTTTCCCTCTTGTCTGCTTTGGACTGAGTTAAAAAGCAAAGTTTCACTTGGTGTCACAACTCAGGACTGCCATCATAAGATCACAGTTAGGCAGCAGTGGACCCGATTTCCTTATCACTAGACAGGAGAGAAATAAAGGCTTTCCAGCAAATAGTGAAGCTCCTGAAATGAAGATGCGTAGCTTTCAAAACAAGCTTCCCCCCAAGAGCAGGAAGAGGATGACTCACTGAATATCTCTCTCTCGCTCTCGCTCTCTCTCTCGCTCTCTGTTAGACAGTTGGATGTGCAAAGGCCAGAGGAGGGTTCTAAGTTCTTGACTGGTAAGATTTTCTTATTATTACATTTATATACCACCTCTCTTCTGTCACAGAATTTGTCAGCTTACCTTCAGTTTCCAAAAGGGATGCCACTGACTAGCCCCAGACCTGCTGAGATTCAGCAAGCGGGTGGCGCATCACGTCCCTTCCAACCACACCTGAAGAACAAGGTATAAAGAAGGGTTGCTCGCTCCTTACTTATCACATCCCTGAGTCTGCATTTGCAATACCTATATAGGTTGGCCCCAAGGCTGTCAGAATCCTTAATAAAATCTCGGCACAAAGAGAGGAAGGATGTTAAGAAGCAGACGCCTCTTTCTCTGTTTCAGAGGCTGTTGCTCTTTAATTTAACAGCGGGGAAGGGAGTTTGTGGTGGGATCCTGGCAACTGGGAGCAATTAACTGGGCAGATCTTCTGCACCAGCCCCGCTGAGATGGCCAGACACTGGACAAGAGGGCTTGAATGTTCTGGCATCGCTCCCAGCCATTTCTGTGGGATGCATGCAGTAGAACATCCCACGTGATTGTACCTTTAGGTTTAATCAGGACTGTTTCACTCTTACAGATTCTCTATAAAGACCTTAGATATTCCATAGGGAATGCAAGAAAAGTATTGTGCATCAGCTGGTCTGATGGTATATTGAATGCCCCTGAATTAGATGAAAGGTTTCTGCTTTCACTTACTAACCTATTCTTTACTTTAATGATATTGTTCACATGGCCAATTCGACCCTGAACAATGTCACACTGAGATACTAACCTATTCTATTCCAAACATTTGACTTTCTGAAGAGGGGGGGGGAGACCCCTCACATTGTTAAATTGTTTTAAAGTCTTTTTATTGGCAATAAACTGAGAGGAGAATGAATTGCCAACTTTAAGAGTTTTAAAGGCACCACAGGGCTTCTCTGAGCAATAAGACGTTTTTCTGCTTGTTCTCTAGGAAGTCCTTTATGAAAGGTAGGACTACATCACCTTTTCAGCCCTTTCAGGCCTGCAGTGAAGGGTGTCTACTTCTACCACTGAGGAATAAGCAGCGCAGAAGTGACACTTTTCATACTTGTTCCAGTTCATCATACAGAAGATCAGTGAAGGTCGGCTATGAGCACTGTTACCAAGCTAGAATCAGCCTCTCCGACTGATCAGCCAAAACGAAAGAGGGGACGGCCAAGGAAGCTGCCACAGGTAAATGACCGTCCTCTTAGATAGCAGTCTTGGTGCATTTTCTTTTCAGATATATAAGCACTAAATTTTTGGCTGGTTTTTGGCCACAAAGAGAATGTTGTTTTTAGAATGAATGAAGTTAGCTGATACTCTGGAACTGTTTTGTCCATGTCCAGATAGCTCTGATTTGTTCAGGAGACTTTTTTCACACATCAAAAGTGACTTTATCATTGTGGTGATAATGTGGTGATCAGCTAAACTGAAGGCAAAAAACCAGCAACTGGTGCAAGGGGAAAGTATTTAATATTTGAATTGCCCCTATGTGTTTCGCATACGATTCCTTAGGGGGATCTTTCTTAACTCAAATGTCCCAAGCAAGCGATAAAACAATGTGGATTCATCATTGTTACATTGCTTGCTTGGGACGTTTGAGTTAAGAAAGATTTCCCTGAGGAAGTGTATGCGTAATGCGTAGGGGCAATTCAAATATTAAATACTTTACCTTGCATCAATTGCTGTTTATTGCCTTCGTTTGGTTTGCTGCGGCCCTCTTTTCTTTTGTCTCAGTTAAACTGAGAAAACGAACACGGATGCCAAAGATGTTATTCCAAGGATCAGCATTTATTTTCTTTGATATAATTAGGACATGGTTGAAAAAACTGGGGAGACCTGATGGGGCTGTCAAGGGGTGTGGTAGCATCCTACTTTGTCACCATCATCGTATTACAAGGGGTTCTGTGACTGTGGAGGCATGGTGGCTCAGTGAGAGCACATTCCTTGCAAGCAGAAAGTCCAAGGTTCAGTTTCTGGAATATCTCCATTGCCAGTTCACAAAAAATTCAGGGAACAGATGTTTCAAAGGAGCCTCCTCTGCCTGAGACCCTGCTGCCATTCAGAGTCAACACTTAGGGTTGCCAACCTCCAGGTAATAGCTGGAGAGCTCCTGCTATTACAACTGATCTCCAGCCAATAGAGATCAGTTCACCTGGAGAAAATGGCTGCTTTGGCAATTGGACTCTAAGTCACTGAAGTTCCTCCCCTCCCTAAATCCCGCCCTCCTCAGGCTCCACCCCAAAAACCTCCTGCCGGTGGTGAAGAGGTACCTGGCAACCCTATCAACACTCCTGAGTTAGATGGGCCAATGGTTTGACTCAGGCAGCTTCATAGGTTCAACATTGGCTCAAGACTTGATAGAGGAGGGTAGGGTTGAGGGGGTCTGAAGAAGAGGACTTTGGAATAGTGTTGCAGTTAATGTCTGAAATTTTAGGCAGTTGTCACAGTTTCATTCATTGTATCTATCATACTGTTTTATTGCATTGTTCTCTAATTTTGCGATCCAGTTTTGTTGCATTTTTTATTGCTGTGCTGTATTATAATGCTGGTTTTACTGCTTTGCTCTCTCATTTATGTTATCCAGTTTCATTTCACTGTTGATTGTGTTATACTGTCTGTTGTGTTGATTTAATTGTTTCAGCAAGAAAAGTGGAGTATACATGAAGTAAATAGATAAGTATACCCAACCTGTGCTTTCTTACAAGAAGGAACTGAATTTTGTATCAAGTCTGTACAGGATATTCATATACATAACTGTGTCTCTACTTATAGGCCTAATTTTCACATTTCCAATTACAGATTCCAATTTGCACATGAACAAGCATTAATAGTGTAACACATGAGTATGTATTTGGTCTTGATGAGGCAAGTATGCTTGCTAGCATCCAGAAATACATATTTGAGCATATAGCAGCATCAGTGCAATCCTAAATAGAATTAGGTCTGTCAGTGGGTTTAGAAGGCTGTAACTCTGGTTAGGATTACACTGGTATATTTCAATAATTTTCAAAATGTCTACCTTCAGAGAAAATTTTCCATACTAATTCCACCAGAGCACCCCTGTGCATTTGCAGACATTCGGGGGCTAAACTATGCATTGCATTTGGGGGCAAGTTGGGTTGGGGTTCCAGTTACACAGCAGCTGTAGAGAAAGGCCTTTTTAAAGTCCCTGGGAACCCAAAACTACCCCTGGAGGGAGTTTATTTATTTAGACGTATTCCACCCTCAATCCCTGGCCAAGGCTGGGCTCAGGTTATTTGCCTAACTTTGGAATTGTATGTGGAGCACATGCTGCTCCCAAAGTTATGCAAGTTCCTGCTGGGACTGTTTTGGCTCTGGAAAATGGCCTGGAGGGGAAGGAAGGAGCCTGTCCTCTGCTCACACCATGGTCCTGGGAACTTTAAAAATGCCTTTCACAAGTGGCTGTGCAACTGCAGGGGGACCAAGTTGGCTCCAGGGAACCCCAGACCAACTTAGGAAAATACATAAATGTACAGCGCAACCCTTTCAGACATGTTTCAGAGTACCTGCTCAGTTTACATGGACTGGTGCTGGAGCTCATCATCACTCACTGGGAATGCAGAAGATGTCCTAGAAGAAACCCAATCTGTAGAGCATAGAGAAAGAGCAGTTGTCATGGGAAAGATGACTTTCATTTGTGCTTCTTATTGAGGGACTCTTGATAAACTTCAAGGGAACTCAGGGTATCCCAGAACATATTTTCAACCCATTGGAGGTTTTGTACAGTATTTGACAGTTTACATGCCATCGTATTTAATTAATAAATAGCATTCAGAAGAAGAGTTGGTTTTTATATGACGACTTTCTCTACCACTTAAGGAAGAATCAAACTGGCTTACAATCCCCTTCCCTTCCCCTCCCCACAACAGACACCTTGTGAGGTAGGTGGGACTGAAAGACCTCTAAGAGAGCTGTGACTAGCCCAAGGTCACCCAGCTGGCTTCATGTGGAGGAGTGGGGAAACCAACCCAGTTCGCCAGATTAGCATCCACTGCTCATATGGAGGAGTGGGGAATCAAATCCGGTTCTCCAGATTAGAGTCCAAACCACTGCTCTTAACCATTACGCCATGCTTGCTCTTCATTCAATCGATAATAAACAATGAGATTTTTTTAGTCTTAGCATTCAGTCGAAATTTCTCCTTCAAAAGAAATGTGTATTATACAGTTAGAATATTTCCTGAATTTTAAATATTAGTGAGTACTTCTTTCAGTTCGGTTTCATATTCATTTGCTGCTTTTTAAATTATTTGTGTGCTGCCTTTCTTTATGTCTTACTTCTCTTTAAAAGGATTATACGGTGTTGTTTATTAGTTAGAGGCACGCATCATTCTTCCATTGTACTGAAATCTTTTTTTAAAAAAAATTGGTTTGTGAGTAATGCAAAAGTCAAGATTTGATCTGAATTTTAACAAATATCACTGTGTGAAACCCCACTTTTCTAGTATCCCTTTTCTATTTCTTGAAAGTTCCCTTCTCCCCTGTTGTCTGTCCAAACAGGAGTCCTCTGGACCATTGCCACCAAAGAAACCTCGGGGGAGGCCAAAAGGAAGAAAAGAGCTGAGTGCCAGTAGTAGACAGAAGGTAAAAAAACAACGGCAGGCAGCTCTTTTCAATTGATTGGCATTCTGCCTATGTCCTCCTGGCTATTTGAAGGAAATGGGGAGAGTGAAGTGTGTTCTCAGTAACTCTGAATTCTTGGCATCCTTTCATTGCTAGGTCTAGTTAAAGTTTTAAAGTTCGGTTAACTTCACATACCTCATGCATCTAGATGCCTTCCTCTATCTCCCACCTCTGTTCAATCATGACCCAACTTCTACCTGTTCGTCATCCTCTCCACTTGACAATTGCTGTTGTCCATTCATTGTCTCTTCCTTATTCTCTACTGTTATCACTCACTGCCTAGTTCTCATAAACATTTCCAGCCTAATATCACACACTTCTCTTTGCCATGTCAAGTGCCATCCATGGCTTGAAAAATGCTGCTTTTCTAACATCTATGTGGTTCTTCTTCTCATATGCATCCTCATCTTGTTTTCCTGTCTTCATCCCTAATCTGTCCTTACCATTGACTTTTCTGCCTTCACATTCTTTCCTGTCCTATTATCCAAACCCAGGTTTTTCTGTCAACCTCCTCTTTCTCTTCCATTAAGCTTCCTTGCCTCATCTTCATCATGGGGAATTTGATAGATGAGCAGAAAGGCAAGCAGGATACTTTCCATTCTTCTTGCACCTGAATCAATAAAGGAGGAGCCATGCCTCAGTGACAGAGCACCTGCTTGCAATACAGACAGTTTCAAGTTCAATTGTTGGCCTCTCCAGCTAAAAGGATCTCAGGTAGCAACTAATGGGAAAGACCTTCCTCTGTTTGAGAACCCATAGAGTTGCTGTGGTCAGAGTAGACAGTATTTCGCTGGATAGACAAATGGTCTGGCATGGTATAAGACAGCTCCATACATTCTTCATGGCATTTAGTCCCTGAGGCTTGTCAACCTGATCCTGTTTGTTGTGAGGCTTCATGCTAACACACATGTGTTGTGCCTGATTCCATAACAACATGTTTGTTGGATTATTTAGTGATCACTTTGTTATTTGTTTTTACTTAAGGCTTCTATATACATTACTCATGATCTTCCAGATCATCTTTGCACTTATGTAAAGCCTAATTAATCAAATTGATCTCCATCTAGTATCCTGTAGTGTTGGTCAATATGCTCCCATGTTTCCTATACTATACCTTCCTTATCCATTTCCTTTCTCTCAAAATTATTATTTCTTCAGCCTCTTAAACTCACTCCAAATAGCTATTTTGATTCTTCCTTGTATCAGTCTTCACATGCCAACTGTGATCGTGATCTATCACTTAGTCCCCTCTGCTAAGAACATAGTTTCAGATGGGTAGGCATGGTAGTCTGTCGTAGCAGAACAAAATTAAAGTCCAAAAGCACCTTAAATACCAACAAAATGTTCCAGGGTATAAACTTTCATGAGTCAAAGCTCACTTCAACAGATACCATCATGAAAGTTTATACCCTGGAACATTTTTGTTGGTCTTTAAGGTGCTACTGGCTGGAATTTTGTTCCCCTTTACCAAGAAGACTCTTTTCCCAGAGTTATTTGGTAGTTGGTACTGCCCATCAGGAAACATCTAACAGTGTTTATTGCCTTGGTTGTCAAGAGCATATGTTACCTAAGAGGGAACATGTTTTTCGTTTCTCTTTCATTAAAGGTACAAGCTTCAGCTGAAAAAAAGCCTAGGGGAAGACCACGAAAATGGGTGAGTTGTGTAGAATCAAACTCGTTTTGTAGTTCTTCCCTAAACTGGCTTCTGACTTGCTAGTTTACATTGAGGGTTTGCATTCCCCTTCCCATGGCTTCTTCAGAAGGTCTAAAAAGTTCATGTGTTCAAGTATCATGTGTTCAAGTTGTTCACCAACACTCGCATTGTCAGATTTGCAACACTCCTTTCCTTGCTATTATTGGGAGCAACCTTTGGTAGCAACCAGCAAACAGATTGATCCACCAGGTCTTCTCATATCCTACCAACAAGAAGACCAGCAGCCAGTCTCCATGCTCTAATCGGAAATTCTGCCCCCTGCCAATTTAACCTTGACATATATTCATGCAAAAGCCTCATAAGAACATAAGAAAGGCCCTGCTGGATCAGACCAAGGCCCATCAAGTCCAGCAGTCTGTTCACACAGTGGCCAACCAGGTGCCTCTAGGAAGCCACAAACAAGACGACTGCAGCAGCACCATCCTGCCTGTGTTCCACCGCACCCAATATAATAGGCATGCCCCTCTGATACTAGAGAGAATAGGTATGCAGCATGACTAGTATCCATTCTATTCTAACTAATAGCCATGAATACCCCTTTCCTCCATAAATATGTCCACTCCCCTCTTAAAGCCCTCTAAGCTGGCAGCCATCACCACATCCTGGGGCAGGGAGTTCCAGAATTTAACTATGCGTTGTGTGAAAAAATACTTCCTTTTATCTGTTTTGAATCTCTCACCCCTCAGCTTCAGCAGATGACCCTGTGTTCTAGTATTATGGGAGAGGGAGAAAAACTTCTCCCTGTCAACTCTCTCCAAACCATGCATAATTTTATAGACCTCTATCATGTCTCCCCTTAGTCGCCGTCTTTCCAAGCTAAACAGCCTTAAGCATCTTAACCGCTCCCCATAGGACAGTTGCTCTAGTCCCCTAATCATTTTGGTTGCTCTTTTCTGCACCTTCTCAAGCTCTGTAATATCCTTTTTTAGGTGTGGTGACCAGAACTGTACACAGTATTCCAAGTGTGGTCTCACCATAGATTTGTACAAGGGCGGTTTGATATCAGCAGTTTTATTCTCTATTCCTCGTCTAATTATGGCCAGCATGGAATTTGCCTTTTTTACAGCAGCTGCACACTGGGTTGACATCTCGTTTTTAGCATCTGTCCTTCTGTCAGTTTGTGTAGTCTTTACCCTTGCTTCCTGATAACTTTAGAGTGTGATCCTAAGCAGATCTACTCAGAATCCCACTAAAGTCTACTCAATAGGGCTTAGTCCCTGGAAAGTATTCTCCTTGGCATTCTAAAAGTAGTGTTACTTTTTTTATATAGTTTGCTCTTTTGGACTTCTGGTAAGCAGTGGTTTAGTTCTCTTTTTTCCCTACACTGTAAGCTTATGACTTCTTGAGCAACATAATTTCCTACCTTTCTTTTTTGGGCGAAAACACACAGTCGTTTTAGCCTCCTTTATTCCCTGTTTCAGCCAGGATTTAGCCAGGATCAAACGCACGTTCGGCGAAACACATGCATTCGATCCTGGCTGAATCCTGGCTGAAACAGGGAATAAAGGAGGTAAAGCGACTATGCGTTTTTGCCCTTTGTTACATGCTGTGCTTTGTGATGGGAGTGTTTGTTTGAATCTAAATGCAAATTTGTAATTGTTAACCTCTTTACGGCAGTATGGAAATTTTCCACATATGTAAATATTAACTAGTTGGTTCATATCACTTGTAGCAAGTGATCTCTTGTACTGCAGTAACTGAATTTTAACATGGCTAATATTTATATCTAACCTGAACAGTATATACTAGGAGGATCACATTTTTTAAAAAATTAAATACTCCACACTAAAAATACAAAAGAAGGTTGCCTGAGTACAGTGTTGAGTCTTGGGTACAGTGTTCAGAACTGCCCCAGTGGCTAGCTGTGAGACACCTGCCTGATATAGGCTAGCCTGTGGTTAAACGGCAAAGCTACACACAGGAAAGAAAACACTTCAGCCATGACTCACAACACAGCTTTGCAACTGTTCCATGTGTCTGCATTTTATTTATCAAAGATTTCCTACCCATCCTTTCTACTAATAAAACAGCACTCAGGATAACTTCCAACAATATTTTTAGAAGTATCATTCCAAAATGAATAAGCGTCAGTAAAACAACATAAAACAATATAAGTAGCAATAAACAATCCGAGCTAGTAAAGGCATCAAAAGCAGAGTAAAATCTAAAATGAAATGAGCAAAGATTAAAAAGAAAGTTATCTACTGAACACATATATCATTATTGAATTATGACATTTTATCGAATTATTATTAATTGAATTACTTATTTAGTTATTGAATTATATTGAATTATATGTACTTTATTACAATGTTGTTTTAATGTTGAAATATTTTAAGGTTTTGATGTTCCTTGAGGACCTTATTTGAGTAGAAAAGCAGTGCAGACTTTTAATAAATAAATAGTTTGGATTCTACCACATGACTGATATATGGCTAGAGTATAAGCTTTAGTCCTGACATTTTCTAAAACTGCGTAAAGGAACCACCTCTGCTCCTTGATGCGCTTTTAGATGATTCATGGGGCCACAATGCAAATAATCAAGATGAATGCTGATGAACCAGAAGTTTAAAGTTGCAATCCCATGCCATAGAAGCAACATTCTCTATAGTTTGAGATTTCAGATTTAAGTTGGGCACTCTTCAGCAGTGCAAGAGACTACAGGGCAATTTCACTTTTGCTTACTTGTACCATGCATCTCAATTTAGCATTGTTCATTTGTTAGCCATAGAGGACAAGCATGACGCTCTACCATTGTTGTACAATACTATGAGACCTTGGATGTGACATTGTGACACTACAGAAGGAATCTATACATTCTGACTTTTCCCACTTTGCTCTAAGTCCAAAGGCAACAGCTTCTCTGTTCTGCTAGCACTACTATGTGAAGACAGGTAGAAAAGATGCCACCTTAGTGGACCTTATGAGGGCAGAAAAGTGGGGTATAAATTGTATTAAATAAATAAATAGAAAGACAAATGTCAGAGGATTATTATAATATGACAGTGTTATAGAGGCCCAGGAACCTGAGCATCCTGCTTCTGCATAGCAACAAAACACTCAAAGCCCCTCTAAAGTTAGACTCAAAACCAGGTTTTCCTTGTCCAAGTCTATCATAGTAATTGAACCACTCTGGCTTTCAGCTGCTTGTCACTTGCTGAAGTGCTGCTCAGCATTCAGGATGGTCCCGATTGTGTTGTCTCAGACCTATTCCTGGAAAATGCTCAGAAAGATTGGCAGATGGGAACTTGTTTGAAAATCTACCCCAATAGGTATGCATGTGGACAGCACTTAGGAGTATGTGCATCACATATAGGCAACAAATATATGTGCACACTGAAAGCAGTTTCACACTTGTGCTACAACATCTTCTCAAAATCCAAAGTCCATAGCACCTCTGCTCTTCTAGTACTACTGTTCAGAAGAGGTTAAAAATGCTGAGAAGAGATTTTGTGCCATAAAATGGGTCATTGTAGGGTGTGAATAGGAGGGTAGGTGGCATGGTATAGCCTGATCTTGTCAGATTTTGGAAGCTAAGCTGGGTTGGTACTTGGATGGGAGACCACCAAAGAAGACTCTGCAGAGGAAGGCACTGGCAAACCCCCTCTGCTTCTCACTTGCCTTGGCTGGAGTTGCCATAAGCTGGCTGTGACTTAATAGCACTTTATACACACACAGGGTGTGAATGTCAAAGAGAAGAAGACAATTGTTCTGCTTCACACACATTACCAAGTATGTTTTTTAACCCAAGCATTAGTAACTAAGAAGAGACAGTAAGATGTACAATAGCCTTGGGAGGAGAGATGTGCATGGCTTTTGCAGAATATTTGGAAGATGATTCTTTAATATGCATTTACTAGACTGAAATGTAGTTTTTTTTAATCTCAGTGTATAGACTTTTTGAATGTTGTTTTCTATTACCAGATGTTTACCTCTTTATTTTTCTTCCAGCTCGTCACACGGGAAGAAAAATATCAGAAAGCTGGTGGTCAAGGGAGCAGCCAGCCAAGCTCTAGCACACAGTCTGCCTCAGCAGGTCAGTGGAATCAGTATGCAGCTTGTAAAAGTAGCATCAAAAACAGACCTGCAAAGAACTGTAGGAAACCAGGGGGGCACACCATAACAAATTGCTGAGCAAACATTTTGAAAGGAATGAAGTTTATAAAAGGAACTGGCATTCTGAAAGATGGAAAAGGCATCACTAGCTTTTTTGATTCACTCTACTTAACTCTATCTTCACCTTCCTTTCTGTTAGGTTGATTAGTCATGTGAGATGTAGAGTAAACTGGTGACTCGAGCAGCCAAGCATTGCCTTGATTTCTAAGAAAGTGAGCGTAGATGGCACTTGATAAATTCCAGTTTGTTTAACCTCATTTCTTCAAGTCCATTTCATCTTTGACTTCTGCAGTCGTATCACTTCCTGCCTCTAAGGTGCAATGGAGACATCAGCACAGCCACAGACTCCTTTGTGATGGTTTCACTTCCTGCCTAGTACTCTACCAGATTTCTGCCTTACGTACATCCTTCATACCACTTAAAACAACTACATGTTGTACTTTCCTCTTCTGCTTAGAATGCACACACACACACACACACACACACACTCAAACATAAGAAGCCTATTGGATAAACCAGTGGTTCATCTAGTGTAGAAATTTGTTTCTCACATTGACCAGCCAGTTGCACCAGACAGCCAACAAACAGCAAATAGAAGCCAAGCCCTCCTCCTGATGTTGCCTCCCAGAATAGGCATTCAAAGGTTCCCTTTACTCACCTGGGCTAGCAGCCATAGATTGACCTGTCTTCCATGACTCTGTCTAATCTTCTTTTAAAGCCATCCATGCTCGTGGCCATAACTATGTCCACTGGCAATGAATACCACAATTTAATTACTCATTGAGTAAAGGAGTATTTCCTTTCATCTGCCTGTTGCTCATCAATAGGTGCCTCTGCGTTCTAGCATTATGGAAGAGGAAGAAAAAGTTCTCTCTGTCCACTTTCTTCAGCCCATGTATAAGTTTATATTAAAAAGATAAAGGTCCCCTGTGCAAGCACCAGGTCATTCCTGACCCAAGGGTTGATGTCACATCCCGATGTTTACTAGGCAGACTTTGCGGGGTGATTTGCCAGTGCCTTCCCCAGTCATCTTCACTTTACCCCCAGCAAGCTGGGTCCTCATTTTACCGACCTTGGAAGGATGGAAGGCTGAGTCAAGCTTGAGCCGGCTACCTGAAACCAACTTCCGTCGGGATCGAACTCAGGTTGTGAGCAGAGCTTGGACTGCAGTACTTCAGTATATTAAACATCTTTTATTTTCAATTCCTTTCCTAATAATCACTGCATTGGAGTTTGCCTGTTTCACTACTGGCACACACTGAATTGACATTTTCATTAAGTTATCCACTACAATTCTAATATCTCTTTCACTCTCAGTCTCAACCAGTTCATATCCTATCAGCATATAGCACTTAGGATATCAGTTAGGATCACCTTACACTTGTCTATACTGAACTTAATTTGCCATGTTGTTGCCCACTTACCCAATTTAGAGAGATCCTACTGTAGCTCTTAACGATCCACTTTGGTTTTCATAATCCTGAATAATTTGGTATCTTCTACACCACTCATCCCAAAATCCTTTATGAACAAATTAAATAGCTCTGGTCCCAATACCAATGCTTATGGGATGCCACTGCTTACTCCTGTCCATTCCTAATATTTGCTTTCTGTCATTTAACCAATAGACAGGTCCATAAGAGGACCTGTGCGCTTATTCCATAACTGCTATCCAAGCTTACTCAGGAGTCTTTGGTAAGGTTAAAGGTACCTTGTCAAAAAAAAAACTTTTGTATGTCCAAATCACCCTTATCCACATGCTTGTTAAGAAGAAGAGTTGATTTTTATACCCTGCTTTTCTCTACCTTAAGGAGTCTCAAAGCAGCTTGCAATCACAGTCCCTACCTCTCCCCCCAACAGGCACCTTGTGAGGTAGGTGGGGCTGAGAGAGTTCTGAGAGAACTGTGACTGGCCCAAGGCCACCCAGCAGGCTTCATGTGGAGGAGTGGGGGAATCGAACACGGTTCTCCAGATTAGAGTCCACCACTCTTAACCACTACGACCACATTGGCTCTCAAGTGTTAACCTTCTCAAGGAACTCTAAAAGGATGATAAGGAAGGACTCCCCTTTGCAGAAGCCATGTTGATTTCCTCTGAACAGGCTTTGTTTTTTCAATGTGCTTAATACTTCTGCCTTTAATAAAAAAATTCTGCTAATTTACTTGGAACTGATGTTAGGCTAATTGGCCAGTAATTTCCTGGATCACCTCCCCAGACCCACACACATAACCAGGTACATACACATGTATAGGATAGATAAAATACATTAAAAACACAAAAACCAAGATTTAAAATCACAATTCATGGCTGCTAATACACTTAACCAAATGCAGTCCTAAATAAAACCGTCTTCAACTGCCTCCTAAAGTTTGAAAGTGAGGGAGCCAGGCACACCTCCCTGAGGAGTTTGTTCCATAATGTGGGATGACCACTTAAAAGGTCCTCTCTCATGTACCCATCAACTGAGCTTCTTTGATTGATGGGACAGCCAGCAGTGCTTCTCCCAGTTTCTGGGCAGGAACATAAGAGAGAAGAGTTTTTTTCTCAGCCATTTGGCTCTCTTTCTGCATATGCACAGAGGGAGCAAAGTGAAAGCCCGAAGCCTATCTTTATTTATGGATCCCTATTTACACGGTTTGTATAAACTGTTCCATTCTTTGTGAGCCACACCTTCAACATGGGCAGCTTTTGTCCGCATAAGTGCTCCTGCAAGTAACTCCCATGAAGGCATCTGTGTCTGCTTGCAAACTAGAGATGGGTATATTGAGAACATCAGAAGTGGTTTGACATGCTTGGGCACATGTTATATGTAATTTTTTAAAGAAAACTTGGCTGAGTGGAGAAGTGATTAACTGCTTAACCCTTTCCCTGCCAACCACATCTTTTCCCCAAATCATCCGCATGAAGCTTTCCCCCCTGTACTTTTTGCTCATATTTGTTAACTTTGCATGAGTAAAAGCCACTTGGTATGAGCATTTGGAGCAGAGATAAGAACTCTCTTCCTCTGCCACTGTTTTTCTGTAAATCCTCTCCCCTGAAGCTACTCTTCAATATTTTTAAAAAAACATAAAACAGCAACTACATCAGGGCCCTTTATAGGTACTGCTCAAAATGTATGGTTAGCCAATAACTCGTTTTAGATTCAGGTAGAAAGCCTTCTCCATGTTCATATTTTTGCCACTGGAATTATTTATGGGAGAAATGGAAGCAAATGGATATTGTCATGGTGGAAGTAATCCTAAGAAGCACCCTCACGTTTTGGTATAGTTTCTACCCTTGTTCTTGGAATCTTCAGTCCTGTTTAGTTAGAGGACAGCTGTCTGGGAAAGTTCTCGGTGTTTTCTCATTAAGAAGTGGCACCATTGCCCTTGAAGGACAGATTGTCCTCCACTACCTATATTCCTCTGCAATGTACTGCAACAGGAGAGTGTGGAGAATGTTCACACACATGGTTTCAGTCTGTATGGGAACGTTAAATAGTCTCTGCTAAATCTCCATATGAACTGAATGTGCTTCTTAGAACATGCACCAGAAGAGTCACACACAAGAGTTTTTCAGCAGACAAGTCAATAAAAAGTGTGAATAGTAGTGCTCTTATAAACTCTTCATCTTATCCTCCCTTTAGGCACATCGGTGAAGGGATGTCACAAAGCTAAAAGATTCAGACAATCATCAAACACCTCCCCAGATGAGGTTCACCAGCAGTCTGCTTGTTGATGTGTCAGTGGTGTTAACAAAAATCACAGCAAGAAGTTAAAGTTACATTATGTTATTTGAATACATTTATGGCTTTTGTCAGAGGACAGGGATGTTCACTTTAACAAATGAGCAAAATCTAAACCATGAACAGCCCAGTTCTAAAAACTTTTGTCAGTGGTAATTGAGCTTAGTGTCTCCACTATGAAAAGTGTTTCAGAGCGATGGAGGCTATATTGTACATTTGTTTGTATCCCACTAAGTCTCACTACATACAGTCAGACTAGTATTGTAGATTTCACAGTTCCTTATACTGTACCCTGAGTAAACTGAAACCAGTTCCCAGAAACATGACCAGCACATCTGCAACTGAGAGAGATGTACATGATGCTGTGGTTGTCACAGGCACTTGTTAGATAGTGGCCAAGAGGAATTATGCTCTCTCACCTCTCCACCCATAACTGGAGAACTTTCGGTACATTTTTGATAAATTAAGTTGTTTAATTTGTGTGAAGATGAATGCATGCCCATGTGTGTACTGATTATTCTCCCTTTGAAAGAAAGGGGGAAGTGCACTATTTTCCCTTGGGACTGAAATTGACTATACCAGAAGCTACTTGTAACCTGACCTGGTCTAGTCAATTTGAAATCTCCACTGAATTTTGTGTAACTGGTGTGGCATGAATGGCTGTTATCTGGAAAATGAAATAAATAGACAATAAGACTCCTCCTCACTTTGCTTCTGCCAATTATATTTCACCTGTTATAAAGCTACTGATGCTGATCAGTTATGCCACAGAAGTATCAAGGGAAGGCTTCCTCCTGCTCCAGTAAAATTATTATCCATATATAGCTATACTCCCACTGTTAATGTCTGTGTACAAAAGAAAGCACAAAAGAAATCTCTTTTTTCATTAATGGTCAAGTACATACAAATTGCCAAGCCACTGTGGAGTTCCTGTTACATGTACAGCACATGCTTAGCAATAAGTATAACTGTGAACAAACATATGCTTGTATGGCATTATATTATGAGAACATGTTTTCCTCAATGGATGATCAATACGTATCCTTTAACATATGCTGCAACACCTCTTTCCTTGGTCAATGATGAGGAAGAGTATAGAGTGCCTAATTTGTTACACTGAAGAATTTTTTCGTGACAGTCCTTAATATGCGTTTCCTGAAGGCAGACCATGTCCAAGGAAAATTTCATGAGTTTGTGAAATATTTTCTCTTTTGGCTGGAGAGTTTAAGCCAAAAGAGAAAATATTTAAGCCAAAAGAGAAAATATTTAATCGAGGTGATCTTCAAATCCTCCATTTTATTCTAGTACTGTAGCTTCATCCAGTTTGAAATCCTCTTCTTCTTCTTCTGGTGAGATTCCCTCTATGGCGGGTACCTCAGTCTGGATACTTTCCTCTTGATTTATAGCCAGTAGTGTTTCCGGTGAAAGTACAGTTTTAAACGCACCCACCAACTTATTAACTTGGACCCATTCGTGGCTTGGAGTCTGGGGTTCCACTTGGGCTAGACGGAGAAGCGCTTCCTTAAGCTCCTGCCTTTGCAGACGTTTTCTTAGTAATGATTCCTAATTTTTATCACATCAACTTACTATTTTTCATATCTCCACACTGACCAGTCTCCCATGTGATACATTTTATAATTTACCAAGATTAGCTGGTGCAATCCAAACCGAACTTTGTTTAATTTTTGACCAATAAAACGTTTACGGTATAAGAAAAAATTATCCGAGCCAGTTGCGTGATAACTCAAAGAACTCACCAGAAACAATGTTGTAGTGGAATGATGTAGATGTGTCTGTAATCTTGATCTAATAATGTAGTAACTGATCCGTGATGGCCATTTCACATATGCAAGTATCATTTAATGTTGCAGGCCACAGAGTGATGAACAAGAATGTGTGAAGTCACCTTAAAGGTCTGTTGAGACCAGCATGAAAATTTCAGATTATCTGTTGGAGGAGATACACTCCACAACTCATCCTGGGTTATTCCACTAGCTAGGAATCCACTGTTTTGATATTTTCATGCAAGAGTTTATACATTACAATTTATAGGTTCCAGATTTTTAGTTTTTAATAAATACCAATAAGCATATTTACAAATATAGAATGGCATTGTTGAAACTCAGAATAATTCTTTAGTAGGTAGTAGACTTGGACTAAATTGAGGCACACTTGACTTTGTTAGACTTCATGTTAGATTTTATGTTAGACTCTGTATGTAAATTGTGTGTTCATTGTTTTTTGCTTGTTAATGTTAAGCATAATTTTAAATAAAACATTTATTTAAAAAAAGAATTTATAGGTTCCCACTATAATTCTAGATAATGATCTCACGATGTCCCTCTTCCTGACTTTTCCTCCTTCAGTATGAAGCTCTTTCTCTTGTTTAAAGTAAGCCAGTTTTGCACATAGACACTTATTCAGCATATTTTGTTAACTTCTTGGGGAGGGCAGAATTTTTTTAGCTCTTTTGCCCAATCATGCCTGCAGTTCTGCCTCAAAGCTACTTTTCTAGTAGGATGAATCAAATCTGTATGGGTGTTTGGGTACAACAGTACAAACATAGCAAAAATGTTCAAAAATGCTTTTTAAAATGACAGGAATACATGTACAAATGCAGGGAATTTGTAGGAATGAGTACCAGAACAAGAAAGGAGCAAACTGACAAAAGAAACAGTGACAAGGAATGCAGATGCTGCTACTCAAAGTCCTTCTGGGCCAATAAATAAGTGCTCAGCATGGGTTTCCCCAAAATGCCATGGTAGGTCAGCATCATAAAAGGAGATGCCAAATGTTTATGATTGTGAAATCTTTCTGCTGAGTCTACTGGGAAATGTTAATAATAGGCTGAGATGAATACATTTTTGCTGCATTTCTCCTGTCTGCTTGTATGCACTTCAGCCTGGAAGTACTAACACTGGGACCCTGTATGTCTCTCATCAATCATTCGTGCATATTTTGCCATATATCTTGTGATGTTACAGTTTCTTGGGCGGGGTTGGGCAGATATTACAGAACAGCAGTGGCACGTCATCAATAATGTGTTCCTTCAATACTGGGGATTTTTCCACTTGGAGCTGCAAGGGAAAGAGATGACTGCACAGGGAGAACAAAGTCATTAACCAAGGCAATTGGTGCAGGGGGGAAATCAAAACCAGTGTCTTGCCCACAGCTGAAATGGAGCCAAACATGGGAGGATCAGACCAGTGGTCCATCTAAGCTGGTCTCACACACCAGTCAAACAGTTACTCTAGAGGGGCAACAACAGGGTATAGAAGCGGAGGCTTTTCCTTGACATTGCCACCTAATACTGGATTGCAGAGGCTTCTGAACAGGGAGATTCCTATTACTCACCATGGCTAGTAGCCATTGATGAGCCTATCCTCAATGGCTCTAACCCCCATTTAAAAGCTATCTATGAATCTCTGGAATGGCACCCATAATCCTTTTGAACAGAAAAAAAAGACTGTCTGTGCTTCACTATTTTTAATGCTTCAACAGCATTTTCAGGCCTGCCATTTCTAGTCCCCTTTACAAATATTAACCAGACCAGTGGTGCCTTAAAACCACCAACATTAATTTTAGCATAAACTCACCAACAGATGCATGGATCCATAGGAGACAGATTTATACTTAAAGCTTGTTTCTATCTGCCCTCTGTTCATAACATCTCCCCATTCCCACCTTTCTGTTGCTTGCAACTTTACATATATGTATCTGCTATGGATATACACCCAGTGAATCTGACAACATGAGCTCTGACTCACAAAAGCATATGCTGGAGTACATTTTGGTAGTCTTTAAAATGCCAATGGGCTTTGGTTGGACTTTGATGAACAGACTAACATGGGTTTTGCCCTTGAATTACTTTACCAGTATCCTAGTTGATGATATTTGAAACCAGTGACAAATGTTGTTTACTTAGTGGGTTTGAATACAGACCTATGCACTATATATCTGCTTGTGTTCAGGTTTTTCTTGGACACAATTGATGTAGTTCGAGCAACTCAGGCTTAGTGAAACACAACCATGTAAGGAAATGAATATAGAACTTTGAGTATTGTAAGTTTATGATGCTCTTCATTGATGCCTCTTGCAACCACAATAGTCTCTGTAACACCATAGATTGTGCCATCATCCAACAAATAAAAACACTCCCCAAATCCATATGTTCCTTAGTTTGTTTAGGCATTTACTTCCACAAATGACTTACATCCATTTCTTTGAGTGCAGAGGCTGCAACTTTAAAACACTGGCTTTTAAAAGTTCTGAATGTTTTATCACAATTCATGTATGGAACATTCAGATGCGCCTGGACTAAAGTCTTGCATCCCCAAACTCATGGACTTTTTTTTCCTGATGTTGAAATCTTTGAAATGCAGCACACAAAAAACAGCAGAGAGATAAATGGGCTTATAACATTGAAAAGATCACTGTATAAGTTGATGCAGAAAAAAAAACTCAGAGCCTTATTTATCTGAGGGCTGAAGGTTTGCGAGGTCCTGATAACGGATACTGGTCCATTAAAATGATGCTTTTGAGGGGAGGGGGGGAAGGTGTTATCCTTTGATTTCACTGTTAATAAGCCTGTATCTCCAACAGCACCTTTTGGTTCCCAGTTGTCTTGGGCTTTGTGCTTTCATGCTAGATGTGATAAGCACAGCAGGCATGCAGGATATTTGCACATCATAAAGTAGCTGTGCTTTGATTGCCGACAAAAATATGAGATTATACAATGAGGATGAGGACAGTATGAAGAAGGCACAGATTAAAATGACAGCTCTGAATAAATGGGCATCATGAAACATACTGCGTTGGCAAGCCAGCCTTCAAACACTACCTTTTAAGTGTACTTCTGAGATGTTTTCAGTGTAGACCTAAAAAATGTAGAAATGTAAATGTGACACATATCATATAGGTACATTCATCAGGGATTATCTGAAACTTTCCTGTTGAGTGTACATTTAGTTTTGCCGGTAAGGCAAACAATAGCACCACAAGGCCGTTTCAGGTGAGGAAAATGGTGTTTTTTGGGGAGGGCTTTATCCCCCGCCCCCCATGCTGCAGGCCTGACAGAAATTTAAGTCTTAAGTGCCAGCCATTTTAAAAGGAAAAAAGGTCAGGTGCCGCCCATACATGTACATCCAGCACCTCATCTGGTTTGGCCAAGATCCCTAAATGATTCCAGTCTCACCTCATCAATCAGACTTGAAAGAGGGCCCACAAAATCCTGCCTGCTTTCTTGGCTTTTGACATCCCACTGTCCGTCTGAACAGAATTGTCCACACACACTGTGCTGAGGGAACACACGGCTGACAGGAGCGGAAGGTAGAATAGGGAAAGAACCAGTGATGCTCCAAAATGTTTCTGCAGTTGGTCCGCCACCATCTGCTACAGCCGTTGCTCCGCTGGACAAGGGAGATTCTGCTCTGCACAGCACAGTGCTTGTTCTGGATGGGCTTAGTACACCAAACCAAAACTGGTATCCGTATACACGGAATAACCCTTGAGGAGTTGCAAGGAGGAAGGGAAGCGAGAACAACCCACTCTTAAGTTCACATAAATACTTTAATGATGTCTCAGACACAGGAACACATTGTAATGGTTATCGTACATTATGCAGTCACTCCCATGTTAGAAAGCTCTATTGCATTAGAAGAATACTGCCATACAAGCCTAGCAAATAACTGCTCCCCCGTTTCAGGAGACATTCAGTCAACATTATTAGAGCCCCCGCCCCCCCTCAATGCAGGGTGGAGCTTGCTGGGGGAAGACCCCATTTCCTTCTTGGCTTCATTCATATTATAGGATACATTTCAGAAACAGCACAAGATTAAAGTGCACATTTGCCCCATATATGCAGTAAGTTAACCAGTCAGCCTCCATGCATTCAAGCGCTGGAGAATTAAAAGGATTTCCGTTAACGGCACTTCATGGAGCATACTGTTGCCTCTGGAAAACATACTAAATTTTCTTGTTGTTGTTGTTTTGCTTGTTTGTTTGTTTTTGCTTCAGTAATGAGGATACTTAAGAACCAATGTTGCCATTGAGAAAAGGAGAGAAGAGAAAAAGAATCTGGGTAACAAAGGCAGCCCTATAAAGTGTAGAGCTTCTGGAGAATGGGCATTGCTGTCACCCACTAAGCGGCATTCTTGACAGCTCCATGGTAGAGATCATGTGTGACCAAACAGTCAAACTCCAAAAAGGCATTCAAAGTGGTTTGTATCTGACGGTTGCCTGGTGTGAATGGAACGGCTGTCCATGCATTGTGCACCTTGAAATCAATAAAGCAAAGCTATTTTACACCAGTCTAGAATCCGGCCCTTGGCTTCCATATAGTTCATCTTATTCTTGGCAGCCTCTATGGAATGGCACTAACACCAGCCTTAAGACCAGATTTCAAAAGCAGCAGCTGCTTGGGTTGTATGAGAAGTTGAATTAAGGTCAGCTGTGAAGTGCAGAATCAAAAGAGCCCTTGGAATACTTGGAGAGGGCATTACATAGACGCAAGGAAATGAAAACCAGTTTATGTGAATGCCCTTAGGGGAAGATAAATGTGTAGGAAACAGTCAAACTGGCTGGTAAGTTCCAATGCATGGAGTCAGGCACTGCTTACTTGCACAGTCAATTATATGCATAATAGTCCCCCATTCTCACACACACACCCCATACCACGGTTCTGCAAGAGTCCCATTCCTGACTGGTGAACCACATACATTGGGTGGGAAAGCAGGTGACTGTGCATAGATAGTGCCAATATTCAGATGCATGCACTGTATATATCACACCACAAACCTATCAGTATAACTGCTGAATGTCTTCCATACAGATTCAATCTTGTATGGATTACGACCCCCTTTACACAGAACTACTATCTCATACACACTAAAATCTACCCAGAAAGAAAAAGGAGAGAATGAATTTAGAACATGAAAGGGGAAGAGACATGTTATGTTTTCCCTTCTTTCCAACTGGCATTTCAAGAATATGGTTTGAAAAAGGCAACGGAGATCATTCTGTTATGACGTAGTTGTCTTGAGTAAAAGAGAACAAGCAGGATAGTTTAATCATCGGACACCTTGTACATATTGGCACGGTGCTATTACACTACAATGTCATTTGCTGTGATGAGCAGCACATAAATGCATAAGAGTTCCCCTAGTGGCATTGCACTGTAATGCATAAGGGCCCACAAATATCTAAATAGACACCGCACATTATTTTGGATTTTCATATTGCTTTGTGATTTGATTCTTGCTGCTTGAACCTGTGGGGGCACCTAGAGCTCCACCGCTACACCTGCCATGCTTGTTTTCCCCTGGAACAGACAGAACAGGTTTCTTGGCTTATGCTATGTCTTCAACATGGGCTATATATGGCTAGGATAGTTGGCTGCAGTCCAATAAGCTCCAAAATATCAAGGTCCCCCACCTTCTAGCGCTTTTCATTAAGGATTATAAAAGAATGCATTTGCAATCTTGACCAAGGGTGGGGAATATGTTGATTTCCACAGTGATGCCGGTGAAGGGATTTTTAGCCAAGTATGAGGTTCTACACTTCTCTTTGCATGGGGGGGTGACATAATAGGACAACTCTAACCAGAGTCCCTCTCTACTTGCCCTCAAGTATCATTGTCCATATAATGATTCTCTGGGTGTGTTATAACTGTACACTCATTTGTTGCATTGTTTTGTGTAAGGGTGATTTTTGCGTGCCTGCTTGAGCATGGAAATGAAAATGCAGGATTTTTAAAAAATCTAACCTTTCACAAATAATAAATAGCTGAAGGGCTCCAAAACAGGCCCAGCCACAAACATGCCACAGAGCATGAAACAGATTTGCAAAGCTGAAACTGGTCACTACTGTAGACTCCTGAGTTTCTATGCCATAATTGGGGGGGGGGGTTTTGGAAAAAAAGCACATTTTTAACCTTCATGATTGTGAAGAAAAATATTAATACTTGTGGACTGTATCTGTTAAAGAAACTTAACTTCCCATATATAAGGACTATTTTCAGATAGCGTATAGTTTGTTTAAACTGTAGTTTATGCAATAAGCTCTGTTAGACTAAACAGACTTAAATAGCAAGTGCTAGTTTTTCCATAAACTCCAGTATATCTGCTTTTTGCCTCCTATCCACCACCCCATATCACTGGCCTTAGTGGCTGTGTATTCTCAAGTGCTATCCACTAACTGTATTTGTGAAGTCAGACACGATAGCAAACCACAGAAAGTGCAAAATATGGTTAAACTAGCTACAAACCCTAGTTTGACAGCAGTTTGGTGATATCCCCACAAAACTCAATTTTCTTGAACAATCCGCATTCAGAATTCATAACTAGTCAAGCCACAGTTTATAAGCCACAGCTCACCATGACTGAATGCAATCAAGGAGTGGGACCTTCTTTGGGCAGAGTGTGTCCCTCAGCATCACAACTGTAGTCCCCACGTTCTATGAACTCTAGTCACCCTGCTTCTCAACCCCAGACAAAAACAATGGGACCAAAACACCATCTACATTCTGAACACCAATCCTCAAAACAAATTGGACAGCAACAAAAATGTATGCCTATTAAATGTATGGTAGCTGGCCAAGCTTGTGTATATTTCCCAACCCTCCCCCCCCCCAAAAAAAATGGTCACTTGTAACAAAAATTGGTATTTCTTTAGCACCAGATTCTGAAGACAGTAGGAATCATGTAAAACGCAGTATTATTCTGCACTTTTGCATTGCTTCTTGCCTATTTTAGAATGGGTGAAAACAAAAAAGCAGATCCTGGAAAGCATACTTTTAACCATACTGTATGGAGACGAACCAATTTCTGATTGTTTAGTACATGCTAGAACATGAATGTGCACACAATATTCTTCCAGAAGTGATTGTTCTTCAACAAATTTCACTGTCTTTGGCTGAAAAGGGAGAGGATGGATTAACTCAAAATCCAGCCATATTGCTGCTCTTACTTCTAAAGACTCTCCTCCCTCAATCATCTGCAAGGGGTATTCCTAACTCAGAAGAGGTGGTGCTTCTCACATACGAGAGCATGTTGTTGCTCACTATGGATCTTCAGGCGGCTGTTGCAGAGCACCTGTGCAGAAGAAACCTAATGGAAGACAAGGAAAATGCTGTGCCTTGCGATCAAGTTTTCAGGCAGCTCATACTGCACACAGCTGGCACATGAGGTGGGACAACCCAGGTGCTCATATATACCCTGGGACAATATTATACACTTGTGGCATCTCAATAGAGGCAGCTGCCCAGGCTCCTAGCTCCAGGAAGTTACAACCACATATATTGGCATGAGGAGTCACTTTTTAAGTCTACTACTGCAGAGAGTGGCTTAGGTTAACCTGCATGATTTTGATACTAGGATGTTCCGACAGCCACCTATGGGAGGAAGGCCTTGGAAACAGACGCCTCAATTCCCTACTTTAGCCTGTCATAGTAAGTGTTCTGACCAATTTATCTACAAATAACCTTGCATCTTCCATTACACAGCTTGGTACTGTCATTACCAATCAATTGATGGCACACTAACAGTCTTAATTCTTGCAATATGCTGGCTCCTGGTGCCTTTTCCCAGCTGAAACCTGTGGTTACCATCCATTGCAAGCAGCTGAGCAGTTGGCATCATTCTCCCGAAGAACTGTTCATGCATGGATGGCATTTGCAACATCTGTGAACACAAGGCGACTAGGTCTCTGGAGCACTCCTTGGGTTGTCTACAGAAAAGAGAAATTTGAGAAGGCAGATTTGTGAGGAATGTGTGCATGCCTCTGTCCCTATGCCTCTCTGTTGCGTCAGGATTCATACCATTAATAGAATCAGGGAGCAACTAGCTAAGATTAGATCTCCAGTCTCTCTAAACTTCTCTCAATAGCAGCCACTGGAAGGGAAGAAGTAGAATGATTGGGATTGGAACTACATTTGGTGGAGGTGGGTTAACCCGTTCTCCTCAGTGTATTGCCCCTAGAGGTGCTCTTTGTTCTTCTGGGGAAATCAAGGACCCACTGGCTGCCATTATTTACAGAGGCTTAAAGAGACAGGAGATCCGATGACAAACCTCCAATGTCTTGTATAGTTGTGCTCTTAGTCTGGGAAAAATCCTGGACATGACAAGGCTGTGACAAAACGAAAACAAACAAAAACAAATACATGGAACCAGATTCTTACATTGCCTAAAGATTCTTCCCTCTCCTTCTCATACTGTGTTTCAATTTGAAACAAGCAAAGTAATAATGAAAAGATTAGTTCTGAGCATGTGCAAAATTCATTTCCAATATCACTTTTTAAAAACATTTTAAAAATAAAACTATAGGAGAGTTACATCCAGTAAAACCTCCACTTTATATACTCTTAACCTCAGTACACTGTTACTACTTCATGTTATACTACAGCTTCTGTGCCACCGTAAGCAGAGTTACACCCTCTGAAGTTCACTGAAGTCAATGAGTTTATAAGGGAGTAACTTTAATCAAGACTGTACAATCAGGATAGGCACCCATCATAAGACCATCAAAATAGTACCACTGATTAAGATTCTTCCAGGATAAGCAGCTTGATTACTACATCCATTACTATTTCTCTTCTCTTCAGGGTCTATTAATATAGCTTGTGTTTTTTTTTAATGAAATGTTTCAAATCCAATCTTAAATGTATTTACATATAGGTCCAACTGATTGGAATTGCGGCCACAATGCTGGATGGAGCTGGAATAACCCTTTCTCCCAGTGCCCTTTCCTCAATGTAAATTGGCCCCCCTAGAGGTTGGGGTTGCCTATCAGCCTGGAGAAAAATGTCCTGTCCCTTTAACAAAAGCTTAATGTGTAGAAACAGGCAGGTGAAGCTGTTCCTGGCATGGAGGTAAAAATAACACCTCGTCCAGCCTCTATTAAAGCGGCAGGACATTTTTCTCCAGGACTACAGGACAGAGTTTGCAAGCACCAGAGTCTGTGACTTTAGGCACACTTATTAAAACTGAAGTCCATTTAACCCTATGAGACTTACTTCCAAGTAAACATATATAGGACGGAGCATTTATTAGGAAGTCACTTTTTAAAAAATGGTCTGCTGTGCCAACTGATCCTTTATTATTTAAATAAAAGTCTGGATTTTGGTTATTTATTTAGGTACTCTGAAAAAGAGCATGGCAGAGCAACTGTAGTTGCGGCGCACTGACCCCACCCTCCCGCTCTGGAGTCCAGCAGGCTTTCATGCTCAGGTGCCTCACGGAGCAAAGGAACAGCATTACCTTGTTCTGGGAGGCCTGCAAAGAAGCAGCGTCTCTGCCATGCTCCAGCAGCTCCTGCTCCAGCTCATCCTGTTCTTCAGCTGGATCAAAGTTGTACATGGGCATGAGTTGATGGCGTAACTTTTCTAGTCTAGTTAGGGAAGATGGAAAATGCAAAACCTCAGCACTGTAAAATGACAGATGGGGGGAAAGCATTGACTTTTGAATACTGCTCAGCAGCCGTTTAGAACCTCCAAAACCTGAGGCAATAGTGGAGCCCAGGGGCTGAAGAGGCAGAATTTAACATATGAAGCTGCCTTATACTGAATCAGACCCTTGGTCCATCAAAGTCAGTATTGTCTACTCGGACTGGCAGCGGCTCTCCAGGGTCTCAGGCAGAGGTCTTTTACATCACCTACTTGCCTAGACCCTTTAACTGGAGATGCTGCGGATTGAACCTGGGACCTTCTGCATGCCAAGTAGATGGCTCTACCACTCAGCTACAGCCCCTCCCCTTTCTCTCTAAGGGCGAAAACGCATGATCGCTTTAGCCTCCTTTATTCCGTTTCAGCCAGGATTCAGCCAGGATCGAACGCACATTCGACGAAACGCATGCGTTCGATCCTGGCTGAATCCTGGCTGAAACAGCGAATAAAGGAGGCTAAAGCGACCGTGCGTTTTTGTCCTAATTTACACCTTAGACATATTTCCTTGCACTGAATAGTGTTAGTTTGAGGCCTTGCTGTAAGAAAGATCACATGACCTCAGCTCTAGAACAAGGCTTAAAGACTGCTTTACAAGCTGATTCAGTTGCTTTTCATATGAAAGTTGTTTTAATGAGAAGCCCATTCCCCATTCTGGTATAGTCTTTATCTTTGGACTCAGAAATATTATAGTGGCTAAGAAAACATGTTATGGTTTGGGCCATTGCTGGTTAAGTATCGCCTCTGTCACAGACTCACTAGTTGACCTGAAGCCAGTTGCCCAGCCTCAGCCCACCCACATCTGTTATGCAGGGATAACAGTACTGGCCTACCTTGCAAGTTTATTGTAAGTATTGCAGCAAAATAATGAGCGTGAAGTGCTTTTAGCTCTGAAGGCCCTCTATCAATTCTAAGCCCTCTGAGCAGGTATGGTCTCATTTCTGTTGCTATCAGAATTGCACTTTAAGAGGAATCTTTGGACTTGCTTCAATCTCTGTTGCTTAAACGAGGAGGCTTTTACTGGCAATTTTCTGGTGGGGGGAGGAAAGAGTAGCAAATGCAAACCACTGCTTTACCCAAGGGCAATGAGCACTTACCGTTTTCTCTTCCTTATATATAGAACCTAGAAAGAACAAGACAAACATTGTCAACATAGGCATTTAGAACAGATCACCTTTCCTCAGATATTTGATAGATAAATATTTTAGGGTGGGGGACAGTTGCAGAAACTTCCCACCAACTCCTGGAAAAAGCAGTGGCCTCTGGGAATTGTACAACTGGAAACTTTACCTTACTCTCATATACCGCACTCCCCTTGGATTTGAGGGTCTGTATAGCATAGAGCTGCCCTGACCTGGATGGCCCAGGCTAGCCTGATCTCACCAGATCTCAGAAGCTAAGCAGGGTCAGCCCTGGTTAGTATTTGGATGGGAGACCACCAAGGAATACCAGGGTTGCTGTGGAGAGGAAGGCACTCACAAAACCACCGCTGTTAGTCTCTTGCCTTGAAAACCCCAAAAGGGGTTGCCATAAGTTGGCTCCAACTTGACAGCACTTTACACACACACATAGTATAGAGATGTTTGTAGTACAGCTCTGATGCACACACACACCCTTTTCCATGTGATGGAAAGAAGAATCAGATCAACACACACAAAAGAATAAACACATGGTTTGCTATCTCTGCTGAAATGACTGAGGCAGCTCTGGGTGGGTGAGTGAGAGCTCTGTGTACATTACAGCCTCCACAGCTGTAAAAACGTCACACAGTGGTTCTCATTGCACAACATTATGTACGACTATCTTACCTTGGGAATTAATTTGCCATAATATAGCCTGATATATTATGTATTTACAGATTGGTATATGGGTATATGGGTACACTATTAGGAAATCTAATGACGCTCCTAAGCTTTGAAGTTTTCTACCCTCTGGTAGGAACCATTGGCAGGAACCTTACCATTGCAACTGCCAAGCCAATCACAGTGATGATGCCAAAAGAGAGCAGCATTGTCCCCATGCCTGGGCCATGGCTGGCCACATCTGGAATTTTGGTGCTGTTAAAGCCGCTGCTTTCAGGAGTCATTGTAGCAGTTTTTGATCCAACCCCATCTACAGTTGTCCCATGGTCTGGCTCAGAAGTGGTAGCACTGTTACGGTACAAATTGTTTACAGTGGATGTGCTGTAATTCATTATGGACCAGAGCTTTTTATCCTCTTCCCCTTAAATGGTGTTTCAGGTCTTGAAGATCTCAGAAGTCATTCCTCTTCTGTCAAGAAGCCTGCTGGGAAAGCTCTTTTCTTGCATTTTTTAGTGTATGGAAACCTCACGGGCTAATCCCTAGCAACAGAGAGAACAGATACAATCATACATTATTCCAAGCTGTTCTTATATAATAGCACAATACTCTTACCTGATTTGTAATGTTTATTTATTTTCTTTATTTGTAGCCCACTTTTTCTTGCTGAGGCTCACTATGAATTACAGGATATATAAACAGAGCAATCTGACAGTATAAAACAACCAGTGCAATAGGACTAGGATTGCAGAGTTAGAGAAGAGCATAAACAACTATCTAAGGAAAGGCATAGTATAAACAATACTGAAGGTGGGTTACATGATATAAGACAATACACTAAAAGCATGTGATACCTGTTACATTCCCACCCTGGGTCCGTGTGTTCTCACATGCATGTTGCGTGTCTGCCTGCATGTAAAAGTGTGTTTCCTCTTCATGACACCACCCCAAGATATTAAACCCAGCCTATTTGCAAACCAGTGTCTTGGGGAACTCGGGTAATGGCTATCTCTGAGCCAATACAAAGGGCAGAGCTTCCAATTACCTTAGTTCCCTCATGGGGTGTATGACCTTTAGCATGTGGAAGCAGCCTTAGCGTATGGGTGGGATTTCAGGCACAGTCTGCTTTCTTAAACAGGAAAGAAGCATTCTTACTAAAAATTAGACTAGAACACATACATGGAAATACCCACCAGAGTAAGAGATAGAGAGCTAAGGAAATAAAAGGGAAACACATAACTAAGTTAAATCATGCTAGTTACCTTCAGATGGGTTTCCATATGTCTGAACATAGAACAAAGGAAGTGTTCACCTTTTAACACTGCTGCCTGCTGAGGTGAAAACCTCCCTACCCCAATCCAGTTAGAAACCCTGCCCACATGGGGCTGCTCCACTCTCTGCCAATGGGCCCTCTTGGCAGGTAGCTCTGAGTGTTATGATGCCCATCCATCAGCCCGCTTGGCAGGTATACCAAATGGTTGGGTTTCCTGCTGAACCAAGTTCCTGTTTTTCATGACTTCCCCCCACTTGGGAAAATAAACAGTTTTGCCATGGGTCCCAGAATCCAGATCATAACACTATCGAAATCAAGGCATACTATAAACAATATTGAAGGTGGATTACAAGGTATATGATAATACAGTGAAAGCAGGGGATACCTACAGTAACCACTGCATTAAACTACAATGCTATTCCATTAGAAAGGTGCCCTCCTGGACTGTTCCATTTCACTGCAGTTCTGCTTTTAAATATCTACTTCTACAGTGCTGTCCACAGGAAAATTACACTCTTCTGTTGAAGTCAACAGGCTTAGAAGAGTATAACTCTGTTTAGGATGGAACTGTTAAACACCTATAAAATTACCATACACCTGGGGGGCAGAAATAGGCTTGGAAATGTGTCACCTCTTGAAAGATTTGCAGGTAGTGTCTTATGGCGATTGTATTGGTACTCAAAAGCAGACCAGACCTATGACACAAAAGGCTGATAGCAGCCTTTTCTTATTTGCAGCCCATTCGGAAAAATCTATCTACTTCCTTTTGCACTTTGCAGCCCTTTCCAACCTCTTTGTAGGAGCATCTGAGAGAGGGTTGCCAGCCAGCAGCTGGCAATTAGCAGGAGCCTGGAGGAGGATGCTGGTGCAACAGTATTGTGTCACTTCCAGGTCAAACTTGGAATGTATGTCACACCACTCTAGGAATTGCCAGAAACTATGGTAAAACCACAGTGTTTCTGGATATTCCTAGAGTGGCATTGATGTCACTTTCTGGTTTTCCCTGGAAATCATCTAACACCATCATGCCAACGGCAATCTTTTTTTCTCCTGCCAGCTTCTGGAGCAGCGGCCGACAAGAGGAGATGGAGGCAGGAGATTCCCCCACTCCCATTGGTTACAGTGATGGCTTGCGAACCGTAATAGGGAAGCTCCTTCCTAGGTTAACAACAAAGTTAGATAACCTGGGCCCGCTCCCTTGCAGCTCCTAAACCTGCCAGTATACCCTCTCTAGAAAGAGCCCTAGTTAAAGAGCTACAGCATGAACTTCTGCCACTTGTACCACAGTAGGGCTGGACGTGGGATACAAAAAGGGAAGGTCCACTATGAAATCTGTCTTAGGCCAGGGAAGAAAAGAATCCTGCTGGCCAGACCGGTGGTCCGTTTAGTTCAATATCCTGTCTCACACAGCAGCCAGCCAATTACTCTGGGGGGAGGGGGGAGGCAACAGGGCAGAGAGGCTGAGGTCTTCTCCTGATGTTGCATCCTGTCACTGTTATTCGGAGATTTTACTGCCTCTGAATGTGGAGGTTCTCTTTAATCACCATGGCAAATAAGCTACTCATAAACCTATCCTCCATGAATCGAATCTCCATTTAAAGCTGCCTGTACCTGTGGCCACCACTACATCTTGTGACATTCACTTATTGAATAAAATAGTATTTGTTTTTTTCTATCCTGAATCTACTGCCCTTCAGCTTCATTGGATACCCTTGAGTTCTAGTATTTTGGGAAAGGAAGAAAAAGTTCTCTGTCCACTCTCTGCCTTAAGCATCATTTTATAAACCTCTACTATGTTCCCCCTTAGACATCTCTTTTCTAAACTGAGAAGTCCCAGACTCTTCAGCTTTTCCTCTCAGGAAAGATGCTCCAACCCTTTAATGATCTCGGTTGCCCTCTTGTGTACTTTTTCCAGCTTTGCAATGTCCTTTTGGAGAATCGGTGATCAGAACTGCACACAGGATTCTAAATGAAGCCACACCATAGATCTATGCAGTGGCATTATAATATTCCCTGTTTCATATTCAATCCCTTTCCTAATAATCCTCAGCATAGAGTTTGCCTTTTTCACTTCTGCATCGCTCTGGGTTGATACTTTCATTGAGCTATCCTCTATGACCCTAAAATCTCTTTCCCTCCCAGTCTCAGCAAGTTCAGTCCACTTGTTCTTAAAGATGGAACATTTTGTTCCAATGCACATCACCTTACACTTACCAGCACTGAATTTCATTTGCCACATTCTTGCCCACTTGCCTGAATTGTGGGGATCATCCCAGAGCTCTTCACAGTTGGCCTTGGTTTTCACCACCCTAAATAATTTTGTGCCACCTGCATTGCTGCATCTGCTCTTAAAGAAACCTACTCTGGACTCAGGAAAGCTGAATAACTACCAACCAGTCTCAAATGCACCATTCTTAAGAAAGGTGATTGAACAAATAGTATCTGGGTGACTTCAGGGATTCCTGAAAGAAGCAGATTGTTTGGATCCTTTCCAGTCTGGTTTCAGCCCTCATTATGAGACTGAAACAGACTTGGATGCCCTTGTGGACCTGAGCCAGGAGGTGGACACTGGAAGTACAACCCTGTTAATTCTCCTGAACATCTCAGTAGCTTTTGATCATGGTATCCTTCTGGATTGCCTTTCAGGGCTGGGAGGCACTGTTCTGTGGTTGTTTTGGTAAGTTTCAGAGTGGGGTGCTTAGGGGACTCAGTTGTCCTGAAACAGAGGCTCTCAACCACATGTTGGCTTCCCCCCTGGGATTAGTTTACAAGCAGCTCTGCCACATTTTTGATATTAAGTGCCAGCAGCCTGGTTCCCCCTTGGTTCAAGCAAAGCTCAGCTCTTTTGTACAGTTCCAGCCTTGGCTGTAGTGCTTAAATCCTTAACTAGGAGAAGAGATGCAGCAGAGTGAGGGAACTCGTCTCCCATTCAGTCATCCCTCCGTTATCAACTGAGATGTGAAAGTTTAGGTAAGGAAATAGCCTGAACAGACAGAGAAATTGAACTAAATCCAATTTATTAATGTTTTAGTCACAGACCTTAACAATGTTTACATTAAAACCATACACAATGTAAAACCCACCCAGAGTTACATGAATAAAAACTTTAAAATGTTACAGACAGCTACATATATACATATTTGTTACTGAATTGGATGTTATAGTTCTCCTAAAATTATTTTTTCTGTGTCAGCTTTGGGGTCTAATTTTCAACAAATTTCTTCCCTAGCTTAGAAGCTAACATGATATAAAAGGCCACACTAAGTGTGATCTTTGGATTAACGTCTGAAGGCATCGTTTGGAATCATGCCGTAGTAAAAGCTCTCCTTAACCCTGGGTCCAAATGTTCCATTAGGTAGTTTGAAAATAACTTATCCGATTTGAATAACGGATACCATAGAGAGAACTTGGACTTTTGTATTAGGCACATATCATTATCAGTTTCTTTATCAGCAATCCATTTTTTGATATCTTTTGGGTCCCATGTGTTTAAGACTTTTAGCAAAGGCAAATTATACAAATTATACAATTGTAGGATGGGTATAAGGACCTTGTCCCAATGGTTTTCCTTTGAATAGTACATATAGCTATAATACACCAATTTTGAGTTGGTTGATTTTCTCAGTTTTAGGTAGGAAAGTAAAATTCTTAAATGGGCTCTCATGGCAACTGACAGCAAGCCTGCCTCCACTCTAAGGTATGCTGCGGGCACCCCTCGGGGCAAACTCAAAATCTTCCTAATAAAGCTATTTTGGATTTTCTCCAATTTGTGCAACATTTTCGGTTTTTGCCCCCAGATCTCGATTCCATATAGCAACTGCGGTATTACTTTCCCCACAAAAGCTTTAATTGCTGGGGCAACCATACAGCCTCCTCTGGAATAGTAGAATTTTAAAATGGCACTCGTAGTTCAATGTGCTGCCAGAATAGCAGATTTACATTGCATTTGCCATGACAATGTGGGTTGGAAAATTATGCCTAAATATTTTTAAAAAACTGGTCCTGTTCTACTTTTTGGTTTGCTATTGTCCAACTGTGAGCAATCCTACGGTTGCCGAAAACAACTATTTTAGTTTTATTGTAGTTAATCTTTAGGGATTCCCTGTTGCAGTATTCAACCAGAGTTTTCAGCCTTTCCTTTAGCCCAGTTTTCGTGAGGGCCAAAATAGCCATATCGTCGGCATATAATAAGGTTATTTTCCTTCCAGCCAAAACGGGGGAGAAATGCGTTAGTGCATTCATCTTTTGTACTATATCATTAATATAAAAATTGAAGAGGAGAGGGACTAGCAGGCAACCCTGTTTCACTCCTTTCGTTAGGGGGATAGGTTCTGTTAAACTTCCAGTTCCTTCCACTCTGACTCTAGCTGTGAGGTCTATATGCAATTCACTTATCAATCTAAAAAGCCTCTGGTCAACAGAGGTATCCGCCAACTTCTGCCAAAGCAATTGCACTAAAGATGTTAGACACAGTATGTTCACATCAAGAGGTACCACAGGAATGCACAGTGCATGGATTATCTCTGTATATAATTGCTCAGTAATTGTTTTGGAAAGTTAGATCTTTGGGGCTAGAAGGCTACCACTTCTCCACGACTAATTTATCAGACAGCAAGACATCCAGGATATCATTCCGACAGAAGCAAAGTATGGCAAGACAAAAATGCATGAAATTTAAAGAGGTTTCGTTTTTATAAATCTTTCATGTCATAAGAACCTGATTGTCATATGGGGCAGGCCCAATATTTCTGGGTCAAATTTCTACAGATAGCCAGGAAAGTGCCTCAGGGAGGCTTTAAGCCAGACATTGTCCATCTCCCATTACCAATCCTCAACATCTGGTACTTTGAGGTACGTGAGCCCAGTTCACCAGGAGAGGATGGAGTATAAATAAAATTTATTAAATTATTATTATTATTAGGGTCTCTGAGATACTGACGTTTTGGCTCTCATACGTAGTAGCCACTAATAGAGCTGCCTTTAAGGACCAGCATGGCACAGTGATTAGAACGGTGGCCTGTGACCTAGGACTGGGTTCAAAGCCTCACTTTTCCATGGAAATTCACCAGCTGACCTTTGGCTATCACACTCTCGTAGCCTTACCTACCTCACAAGGTTGTTGTTTTGAGGGTTAGGGAGACAACAGAAGAACAATGTGATGAGCTGCTTTAGGTCCCCATTGGGGAGAAAAACACAATACAAATAAAATAAATTCATAAAAAATTAGTAAGTCTTCAACATATTCATCACATCATTTTAAAGATATTTATTCTCACTGCCATCACAGCATTTTTCCACAGATCAAGGCACCCAGGGAAATCAGTGAATTAGGATGCAGTACAAAGAGTCTATGGCAAGACAAATAATGCGTCCAATTTAATTTGATTCTGCACATGGATTGTAAGGGGAAAAAACACTTCTCTTTGCTGCCTGTGAACTTCAATGGATCATGACATTTTTCTATTTTCTCTTTCGAGACTGCATATTTTCCTCTGATCACTCTCCCCATATATCATACATAACTTTATAGACATCTAAAAGTTTCCTTTTGGGTTGCAATTTTGTATGCCAAAAAGTCCCTGCTGGTTAAGCCAGAAGACAGTTCCATCCCCTAAAGCCTTTTCATTCTAGTTTATTTTCTTCTTTTTGACACTCAGTTCTTTTTAAAGATGGGAGATCAGAACTGTACATGATTCTAAATGTTGTTTTATTTTCTCCCCTTTGGCAATAAAATCCAATTCTCAACTATTTTCAGAGGATTTTCTACCCTGACTACAAGATTTTTTCCATGAGCAGGCCCACCAGTTTTACAACCCATCATCATGCATAGTGTGGATTCTTTTCCCATCACTTTACTCTTGGACATTACGTGGAACCTCATCACCAGTCATCCAGTTTGAGGAGACCTTCAGCAAAATCTTTACCCAGAAGAGAACAGTTTTCATGAGAATGAAGAACCCAAGGGGAAGGAAAAGACAACCTGGGCACTTTTGCAGGCAGAAACATTAAATGCCAAGTCTGTTTTCTTTCTAGAGGCAGGCAACACCTCTCCCTTTTCATAAACTTATTTTTGCAGTCTATGGCCTTTTATGCAGGGATGTTTCCCTGTAGTCACCCCCGTCGACTGCTTCGGGGCTTCCTTTTGATTATGCATGCCTTTTCTGCCCGTCAGAGGTCACCCCGCTCTCCCCATATGATTTCAAAAACACAGGCAAAAGGTGCAGTGTGTTGGGATCCCCTCAGAAGAGTGTGGCTCAAACATGCAGTAGAATTTACAATCATTCCGTTTTTAATAGTCATCCAAATTATATTCTGATTTATTCTTTGTGGAGAACCATCCACCCTGGACTCCCAGCAGTATCCTCCATAGCCCTGGCTGAACTGCAAGTACTTTCGCATGTTTGGCCTGACCTTGCATCAAAGTGCACAAGCGCTTCCAGTGGAAGAGGAGCTCCGTCTGAATAGCGCCCACCTTACAGAAATCCACGAGGATGTTTCCAAGGAGTCCCTGCTCAACCTGGCCCGTTTCCTCATTGGTGGGCAGGCAGGCAGGCATGCAGGCGAGAGTGAAGCCCACCGGGGAAAGATGGGAAGCAACACAGCCAATGCAGCAGATGGGCTGCAGGGTTTTCCCAGGATGCCCAGAGCTCTCCAGCTATCCAGCAATCCCTGTGGCCTGTTCCACAGTGAAGTCCCATCCCCCTCTTCCCCTTGCAGCGTGCGCCCCTTAACAGCGTAAACCAAACGGTGACACTGGCATTTACGGAGATTATTCTCAGAGAGGGGACCAGCCGAGTCCCCGGCTAGACCCAGAGATCCCCCCTCGGACTGGGGAAAGCAGCCCAGACCAAGATCCCTGGGGCTGGTTAAGGACAAACCTCATTGGTTCCCCCCACACTATGGAATGCAACCTTTTTGTATGCAGAGGAGAGCCTGCCTGCCTCTTGCTTCCCTCCCCTCTCCTGCCTACAACGTGGGAGAGTGATCCTAGTGCAAACAGGGTGGCCCGTGCCTGGTGTGCCGGAGATGGATGCACTCTGCCCCCCTCTCCGCCACAAACAGCCGGCTGCAGAGGGACTTCTGCCATCTGGCGGGTTTGCTCCAGCCAGGGCCGCCTCGACCCTTTGCGGCTTTGCTACCGTTCAGATTACCTGCAGCGGAGAGGCAGGAGCCGGCGGCGCCGCTCCTCTCGCGCCCTGACTGGCCATTGTGCTTTCCGAGATGCTCGCGGCAGCCCGCCCACTCCTGGCGGCGCTCTGATGTTCCGCTTTGATCTCCCCTTGGCCTGGGATTGGCTGGCGGAGGGCAGCGCTCTGCTTCGCCGTTGGCCCGTCGCTTTGTCACTCTCCTCGGCCGGGCACTGTAGAGCGGCCGGGATTGGCTTCAGTGCGGGCCTCGCTGTCGATCGTGTGCCCGGCAGGGAGGAGGAGGACCCGCAGCCCTTAGATAACCTTTGGGATCAGACGGCTCTTCTGCATAGTTTGCAGCGCTTGCTTAGCCCGCGTGCAGGAAGACGCTTTTTCCTGCAGAATGGTGGTAGAGTAGGAAGGGTCCACCAAGGTCATCTAGTCCAACCCCCTGCACAATGCAGGAAATTCCAAAGTATCTCCCACACACACACACCCAGTGACCAATACTCCATGCCCAGAAGATGGCCAAGGTGCCCTCCCTCTCATCATCTGCCTAAGGTTATAGAATCAGCATTGCTGACGGGTGGCCATCTAGCCTCTGCTTAAAAACCTCCAGGGAATGAGAGCTTACCACCTCCCGAGGAAGCCTGTTCCACTGAGGAACCACTCTAACGGTTAGAAAATTCTTCCTAATGTGTAGATGGAAACTCTTTTGATTTAATTTCAACCCGTTAGTTGTGGTCTGACCTTCTGGAGCAACAGAAAACAACTCGGCACCTTCCTCTATATGACAGCCCTTCAAGTACTTGAAGATGGTTGAACGCACGAAGCTGTCTTCTACTGAATCAGACCCTCGGTCCAACAAAGTCAGTATTGTCTACTCAGACCGGCAGCAGCTCTCCAGGGTCTCAGGCAGAGGTCTTTCACATCACCTACTTGCCTAGTCCCTTTAACTGGAGGTGCCAGGGATTGAACCTGGGACAGTCTCAGGCAGAGGTCTTTCACATCACCTACTTGCCTAGTCCCTTTAACTGGAGGTGCCAGAGATTGAACCTTCATAGTATGCCAGGGATTGAACCTTCATAGTATGCAGCGCTTGCTTAGCCCGCGTGCAGGAAGACGCTTTTTCCTGTAGAATGGTTGTAGTTCGCACATAGAATCATAGAGTAGGAAGGGACCACCAAGGTCATCTAGTCCAACCCCCATGCACAATGCAGGGAATTCCAAACTATCTCCCACACACACACACAGTGACCTATGGCCAAGGTGCCCTCCCTCTCATCATCTGCCTAAGGTGTTAATGCTAACACTGCTCTACTCTGAACCTTTACAGGGGTTTCACTTCAGGATACAAGCACCTACCTAGGCCTTCTATTCTTCCAATGGAAAATGCAAGGGAAATGTAATCTACAAAGGAAAGTGTGGGGGGATGAACTCTACCTCATATTCTGACTGCTGCAAATGTCTCTGTTGCAACATCAATTTACTTTGCATTGGCTCAGCAGCTAGGGCCGCCAGGCCAGAAGAATAGTGTCCTGTCTTTAACAGAGACTTAATGAGGTGTTATTTATCAGGTGGTGTTATTTACCTCCATGTCATGAAAAGCTTCAGCTGCCCATATCCACACATTACGCCTCTATTAAAGGGACAGTACTTTTTTTTCCTTCAGGGTGTTAGCAAGCCAATCCTATAAGGAAAAAAATATGAGTGTTTGGCCAGCAGTAACAGTGGGTGGAATGGAGTGACTGGCAGTTACCAAGAATTAGGATTGTGCTGCCTGTTAACTCCACTAGCATGACATCCTCCCAACATCACAGTGATGTTCTGTACGAATATTGGAAGGGGTCCTTTTCCATGTTGTAAATACTTACCCTGTGCAGGAGGAAGGACTGCTGACAGATTTGTCAACTGGCCTAGAAGGTGGGGGAGATCATGTTCCTTTAAAAAAAGGCTTAATGTGTGGAAATGGGCAGCTGAAGCTTTTTATGGCATATTCAATTAAATAACATCCTACTAAACCTGTATTAAGGAGGGAAGACATTTTTTCTGCAGGCTGTTGGCAACTCTATTTAGGACTGCATCCCAAACAGGAACTTTAAATATCACTGTAATTACCTAGCACAGATGGGTAAGTCTTTGCCCAATTGCTACACTTTGTAAGCCTTAACAGGAGAATCCACTGTGTGGCAGCGCCGAAGAGGAAGGGGGAGATATAGGAATAGGGTTGCCAGCTTTGGGTTGGGAAATACCTGGAGATTTTGGGGTGGAGCCTGAAGAGGGCAGGATTTTGAGGAGGGGAGGGACTTCAATGCCATAATGTCCAATTGCCACAGCAGCCATTTTCTCCAGGTGAACTGATCTCTGTCACCTGGAGATCAGTTGTAATAGCGGGAGATCTCCAGCCACCACCTGGAGGCTGGGCCTGGGAACACTACATAGGAACAGCAAAACACCTCGGTGAGACCACCCTATTGCATCAATAGTGGAGTGCCCATATACCACTGCTGAACATTACTCAGCCCTGTGCTTGTGACTCTTTTCAGGCAGCCCTCTGTAAGGGAAAGAGGTCAGGATGGATCCCATTCACAGTGTAGGGCTACTCCTGTGGAACCTACAACATGACCATCAGCTGCAGTGACTAGTCTGCATCCAGCAGCCCTGCTGTGTAGCTGTCCTTGCTCCTGATCTAGCCTGGCTCTTGTGCATTTCAAGCTGTTAAACAGATAGTTGTTTGACCAGCACAGCTGTGCCTATTTGTTTATTTAGAAAATATGTGTGATGTTTCTCCATAGGCCTGCTCAATGTGGCTATTGTGAGCATGCCATGATCCTGTGAGTCTGCAAAAGCAGCCCATTAGATTTAGTTTTGCCTTCTGGAACAGCAAAGTATTTGCCCTCTGCCATATCAGCCACCTTATGCTTCCAACTCATGTCCAGCTAGTTGTCGACTGCAATCCAGAGATCTTTTCCACGTGTACCTCTGCAAAGCTAGGTGTCCCTTATCTTATACTTGTATTTGATTCTTTTTTTAAAAAAATCTAAATGCAGAACTGTAAATCTGTTTGTTGAATTTCATTATGTTACTTTCAGCCCAGGTTTCTAATCCATCAAGGTTATTTTGAGTTTTATTTCAGTCTGGTGTGTTGTTGCCTATATTCACAGTTTTGTGTCATCTGCAAGTGTGATTATTCCATCTACCACTTATTTAGGGCTGCCCTTGTGTGCCACCACTCGAAGCAGTGGCAGGAGAAAGATTTTTTAAAAACATCACTAGCATCTGCACCTCAATATCACTTCCATGGAAAACCTAGAAGTTTCATGAGGTAGCTCTAGGAATCACCCTAAAGTCTATGTTTTAGCATAGTGTTTCCAGCAATTGCTAGAGCAATCGTACATCACTTCCAGGTTTCCTCCAAACTGACATCATGATGTAGATAATGTTATGCCCCCTCATACCTACTCCCCAAGATCTTCATCCATTGATCAAAATGTTGAAGAGTTCTGGGCACACCATTTAAGGCCTCCCTATACTAATGAAACACCATTGGTTATATATAGTCAAATAATATTTATTGATCTCCAACCAGCTGTGAATTCACCTGACAATATTGTCATCTAACCCACATTTAATCAATTTGCAGACAAAACTGTTGAAGGAATCTTTGTCAAATACTTTGATGAAATCAAGGTATATTGCATTCATAGAATTCCCAGGAATCATTAGGCCATACTCTCTTTGGTTTCAGCCAAACTACACTCTTATTTAGGTTTGCCGACTGCCAGGTATGGCCCAGAGATGTTCTGGAATTACAATTGATCTCCAGGTATCAGTTCCCCAGGAGAAAATGGCTGCTTTGGAGGGTGGACTTTCCTCTCCTCTTCCCAAACCCCACCCTTTCAAGGCTTCATCTCCAAACCTCCAGGAATTTATCAATCTGGAGCTGAAAACCCTTCCTTTATTCTACTTGGTTCACATACTTTCAAATGTGTGAAGCTATTTTAAACACAATACAAACTGAGCTAACCATTAAATAATGAGATTTGACCAGATGGGGCTTGAAAGATAGAAAGCATCAAAAGGCAATAATGAACAGTACAAGCCTGGGTTGCCCGCCTCCATCTGGATTTACAGCTGTTCTTCAGACTACATCTGGATCTACAACTATTCTTCAGACTACGGAGATCCGTTCCCCTGGAGAAAACAGCTGCCTTGGAGGAGGGATTCTATGGTATTATATCATGATGAAGTCCCTCCCCACCCCACAATCTCCAGGTATTTCCCAACCACAAATTGGCAAGCCTAATGCAACTCAGATTGCCAACCTCAAGCGATCTCCTGGAATTACAGTTGATCTCCAGAATATGGAGACCAGTTCCCCTGGAGGAAATGGCTGCTTTGGAGGGTGGACTCTCTGGTATTATACCCTGCTGAACTGAGTCCCTCCCCAATTTCTAGGAATTTTCTGACCAGAAGTTGGCAACCCTAATTTGACACTGTATTTCCTGGGATGTGCTGTGTGATCCAATGGGTGGGAAATAGGGTTGCCAGGTCTTTCTTTGCCACTGGCGGGAGGTTTTTTGGGCGGAGCCTGAGGAGGGTGGGGTTTGGGAGGGGAGGGACTTCAATGCCATAGAGTCCAATGGCCAAAGGGACCATTTTCTCCAGGCGAACTGACCTCTGTCGGCTGGAGATCAGTTGTAATAGCAGGAGATCTCCAGCTACTACCTGGAGGACGGCAACCCTCGTGGGAAATAAATAATTCTTCCTTTTCATTGTCGAGTCTAAGGGCACAACCCTACAAAGTCCATCTGAAGAAAGCAGGATTTACTTGAAAATCAACTTGTATGAAATCAGGCTGCCTGATGCCCGTTTTATCTTTTTACACACTTCGCTCTCTGGCTGGTTCTTCAGTGCAGCAGCTGTAATTGCTCGGGTTTCCACGTGGTGTCTCCCTTGTCTCGGTCATTTTTTTGAATGAGCTCGGAAAGCATTCAGGGGCCTTCAGGAGGAGGAGGAGGGGGGGGCTTCGGCGTTCTAGGAACTTTACTCTGACGCCGGAAGTTTCCCGTACAGCTGAATTGGCTGCTTCTCGGACCGGAAGTGTGTTTTTTCTGGTGGTCTTGATTTGCGCGATGTTCATGCGGTTTGTTGTCCGGAGAAGAAACACTGTCGGTAGTCTAAAGCCTTTGTAAAAACGTACAGGTAAAAGCCCTTCAGCAGCAGCGGCGGCGGCAGCCTTTTCGTTGAATATACTGAGTCTCCCAAGTTGATCATCCGAGGAATAGGAAATACTTTGCAACCCAGTTTCGATACAGTGTTTTATTTCGTATATCTTGCCGTGGTCCCGTCTATTTTCTCTTTCTTAGCTTCTCACAAACAAGTACTGCGTTGCAAGCTGTTTTTGTGTGTGTGTGTGTGTGTGTGTGTGTGTGTATATATATATGGCTGTTTCCATGGAGAGTATAGGTGAAAGTGTGTGAGAGAGAGCTATTGACTTGTCTTTGTTGTGTCTGGGATGGATTTATCTCTTTTAACTCTAATTCGCTTCGCTAGAGACGGATGAGAGTTTTTTTTTAAAGCATTTCCTGTATATAAGTTGATTTTCAAGTAAATCCTGCTTTCTTCAAATGGACTTTGTAGGATTGTGCCCTTAGGATTGTAGGATTGTGCCCTTATACTCAACAATGAAAAGGAAGAATTATTTATTTCCCACTTGTCTTTGTTGTGTCTGGGATGGATTTGTCTCTCTTAACTCTTATTCGCTTCGCTAGTGACGGATGATAGTGTTTGTTTTTTAAGCATTTCCTGTGACGTGGGTATGTGCCTTACTACTAACGTCTCTGTTCGCAGGTTTCGTAGTTTCCAGCCCTGTTTGATGGGACGGGGTGGGGGAGGATATATATGTACTTTCCAACAGCATCTTCCTCCTGGCTGCAATTTATAGCTGTCATCTCTCAGAGAACTATCTTGTGTTTTCCCCTCACTGTGTCTGGTTCCCTAAGCATTTAGTTGGGCTCTGGATAATAGTCTGGTATACATAGATCCTAAAAATGAAAAACCTCACTAGCATCAGGGAAGACGCAACTCTTAGTCTTTTCAGATTTAATATTCTAATAATCTGTTTCTTTTATTGGCCTCTTTTTAGTACAGTCTTGTGCAGATCTCTTGCACTGTATCATTTCTGTGTTACCTTTGCTTACATATGCTAGAAAGGGAACCTGGTCAGTTATAACTGACTCAGGTGTTGTGCATATTTACATGGGAGTAAGTGCAGTTGAGTACCGTGGGAGCCTGGTCAGTTATGACTCAGGTGACTGTGCATACTTACATAGGAGTAAGTGCAATTGACTACAGTGGGACCTACTACTGAGTAACCCTGCATAGGATTGTGCTATGCGTGTATGTATGACATATAATATCCTAGTATCAGAGGAGTATGCCTATTATATTAGGTGCTGTGGAACACAGGCAGGATGGTGCTGCTGCAGTCGTCTTGTTTGTGGCTTCCTAGAGGCACCTGGTTGGCCACTGTGTGAACAGACTGCTGGACTTGATGGGCCTTGGTCTGATCCAGCAGGGCCTTTCTTATGTTCTTAATAACACTTTAGGCTAAAAAAGCATCAATGCTTTATACTCAGATCAGATTAAAACTGAATTTGTACCCTTGCAGAGTGCTGAAATCCATATTCTTGGTAAACTGTTTCTACATACAGACAGCCGACTTATAAGTTGATGTTTGACTTAAAGGAAAAATATGTAAGAGCTAAAAACAGCGATGACATTAAAACCTTAGGTAAAACATATTTAGGATCCACATCCCAGGCTATAGACTGTTTTACACATTACAAAAATCCAACACATAAAGCATTTCTAATGTGCAATTCTATGTAGCTTATCCCATGAGGTTGTTAGCTGTGGGGTGGGAGACACAGTTCACAGTGATTTCCCATTACACGTATCCTGTCTGCAAATGCCATGGCTCTATTATACAGGGCTGCAGGATTGGCATATTCGGGCAGCTGTGGAGGGCCACAGCCTAGCAGAGGCCTACCATAACTCATTGATGCTTGGCCCACCCATGTCTTTCTGGAAGTATCAGGGGGCCCCTCTGATGAGACAGCTGCTGGCGGGAGGGAGGCAGTGTGTGGCTGTTTCATACAAGAGAGTCAGGGGTGGGGAACCTTTTTTCCGCCAAGGGCCATTTGGATTTTTATAACATCATTCGCGGGCCATACAAAATTATCAACTTAAAAATTAGCCGACCAAGCCCCAAGCAGGCATCTGCCCCAGATGACCCCCCCGCCCCGGCACGGGCAAGCAGGCAGGCATCCAACCGGTGGTGCACTCACCCACCTGGTGGCACAGGATGGTCTGTTGCACCAGCCAGGCATAGCCGTCCAGCCGCACGCTGGAGTTGCTCCTGCTCCACATGGTCGGGGCCAGATTGTACAGCCGGCTCCTGCTACCTCCACCTGCAGGGATGAAATGAGGGCACACTGGCTAAGAACTCTCTCACACACACACATTCTGGCCCTGTCACCTTTAACCCCTCCATTGTCTCCACTTCCCCCTCCCCCAGCCCTCTTGTAGTACAGAGGGAATACGTTTCTCCACTGCCCAGGTGGGAAAGGGTTAACACAGTTTCTTGGGCAGTCCTAGCAGCTCCATCGTTAAGGACTCTTCTGCAAGGGAGAAAAAAGGTTCCTTTTCTCGGCAAAACAAACTCACATTTGCCTTGAATAGAGGCTATTTCTGTCCACGGGAGGGGGCGTATCGCCAGTCTTAGATCCTTCTGAGCTAGAGATCTGCCAGAACCCACGAAGGGCCAGACCAAATGATTTGCGGGCCTTAAATGGCCCTTGGGCCTGACATTCCCCACTCCTGCTCTATAGCCTTCCCCAGAAGCACCTCCCATCAAAAAATAGGAAATCATCTAAGAGGCCCTGAGCTTGCTGGTTTCAAAGTTACACTCTGTTCTCTCCAGATGCCTTTCCAACCAGAAACTGAAGAATGCCCGATAGGCCTCTGAAGCAATTGCCTACTTCATGGTTGGAGATGGCCTGGCAAGAATGGAGCAGCAAAAACTTCCTGACTCACTTAAGCCCTCCTGGCTGTGATGATAGAGAGATTGGTAAGTAGGATGTGGACCGTCATGGCATGGAAGAGGCCAAGACAGTTGTAGCATGCTTACTGGTGCATAGTGTCATCTGAAACCTGAAGTTGTCCCTTAACATATATGTGGTTTGCATGCAGAAGTTCCTTTTGTGTAGGAGATCTGTGACTGGGAAGTGGCCTATAGCCTGGGATACAATGGGGACACAAGTCCTAGTGATTTCAGTAGTATTTTAACTTTCACAGAAATATAGCTAGAATCAGCATCTTAAGGAGCGTCTAGTGTACTTTTGTATTTTCTAGTTGTGTAACATTAGTTCTTCATATGTGCAAAGTTTATAATGTCTCCCTGGGAGCCAGTGTGATGAGTGGTTGCAGTGTTGGACTAATTCCAGTATTACATGGGTTTGTATCCCTATCTCGAGCATGAAGCTCAGCATGACTTTAAGTCAGCCTAATATACTTCACAGCATTGATGTGAGGACAAAATGGAGGAGATTGTGTGCATTGTACTTTGCTTTCTGAAGGAATGGTGGAATCAAAATCAAATGTATATTTAATTTCTTGCCTGTGTGAAAGTGAGTGAATCCTTTGTTTTTGGTTCTCTCTTTTTCTGTAGGTATTGCAGGATGAATTAATTATCTAAATGCTGGGCAAGAGCAAAAGGACATGGGACATCGCCTCTTGATATTCTGCTACGTACATAATGTTAAGGCTGCAGAATGTTCTGCAGTGATGATATGTGCTGATAGGCCAGACTGCTAGCTGAGGCTTGTATTATGTGGTGGTAGCCCAAAAAAGGAGGCCTTGGAAACTGGAACCAACTTCTGGAACTATGGAAATTCTTGTCAGTTCTTTATACAGAAAGATTTTGCATTTGCTTCCTCATCATGGACTTCTTGGTTCTCGCTTGAATCCTTGTCATCACCTGCTAAGACAATATTCCTGTTCTAAGACCGATCTGGTTACAGCTGCTGAGCTGGTCAGCCACTGGCAAGATGTGTTTGAAGCAAATGAGATCCCTGAAGCACAGGCATCTTCTGAGTATATTGTTTCCCACGTCCTGGGAGCAAAAACAGTTAAGTGCTGTGGGTGAAGTAGAGACTGTCCATGCAGAGGACTATACTTAATGTCTACAGACCATCTGTAAAATATGTCTTAGTTCCTTTCAGTAAGCAAGAGTTATTTCAGAAGCTGTCTTCCTGTGTGCTTCAAGGTACTTTGCTCTCCTCTGATCAAAATTCATCAGGAATGTCAGCTTTAGGTATACTGTTTTCAGTTGCAGTGGGGTACAGTTTATTCCAGTGATACTCTAGAAATTAGTTTTGCTGCTTGGTGTTCAGCATTCTTAGAACTGTATAACACCCACATTTGCTCTAGTTTTCCTAATCTCAGAGTTCTGGCCTTGAGATACTATTGTAGAGAAGTCTGGTTTGTAAATTTGCTTTTTCACAGATGTATCAGGCAGGGAATCACCACGCTAGCAATAGCCACTCACCTGTGCTAAGAATTATTTCTGGGTGGACGGGCTGGGAAGTTTTTGTAAATGGGAGCAGGCTACGGTTTATTTTTTGTTTCAGACTTTTAGGGTGCTTCACGTTACAAAACATAGATTTATGTAGTTGGATGGGCTAATAACAATGTGTGTTTTTTTGTTTGTTTGTGGGTTGTCAGTGCTTAAGAACTTAGTTTTCATTTGCACGTGCTCTCTTCAGTTCCAGAGCTTGAGTGCCAGCAGCATCTCGACTCCCCTCTCAGCAAAGCAACAGGAGCAGGTCCAGCAGCTGTGTGCAAAACGGCTACAAAGGTGGGCCCTTTTGCTAGCATGTTTTGCTTTCTCAAGGGAATTCGGAGAAGACAGGAGAATGTAAGTCCGTGAGTGGAGTTGTAAGTTGGGTTTTTGGATTAGTTGCTTGTACGGCATTGCCTGGGGTATAGCAAATAGCTGAATCAGGTTGCAGTTACTGGTAAAGCCTGCATCATAAAAGAACCTGGCGAGCGAGAAGCTGTATGAAGCCCAAAAGTCCCTTTAAGGGGATCTAGTCACCACTAAACTTTACTCCGCACATATTTAGTGGTAAGAAACACTAAATCATATGATCCAGTATGTACTATCACAGGAGGTAGCTGCTGATCCACACCTACTGCCCTGTGGTGTAGCAGCTTTAGTTGTCCATTTACCACTTCAGTCATGAGCTAATCCCTTTGAAATCGGTGGGGCTGTAGCAGAAACAGCCAGGGGAGAGGTTGAAGTGGCACACAGAGGCAGAGTGGCTAGGCTGCCATTCAACAATTAAGTGTCTTTAAATAATTTAAATAATAAGGCATTTCCAGGAAGGCAGGATCCCAGATGAGCGGGAAAATGTTCAACCCTCTGAATACTAAAACATGCTTGGGGTTGGTGGCGAAACCTTCCCAGTCTATGGTCATTTATGCATGGATACTTGGACTTCTGTTCGCCCCCGTCTGACTCTATTGTTCATTGAAGTTCTGCCTGAGTTTTCCGTCCATTAGAAATGACCTCGCTACCAGCCTTCGCAATGTCCAGGTCTTCCCATTCCTCTGTTAGTCCGACTCTTCCCTCTCCCCTGAGCGCAGGCTGGCTGAAATCTCCATGCAGAAGGCAAGGCACTGGACACAAAAGCTTGGTTTTTCTCACAGCCAATCACAAAACAGCATGTAAAGAGGCAGGGATTCAAATGCTTCCTGCTTCCTGGGGGCTCTTTCTGAGCAAAAGAAAGGCTTTTTAAAACCGAAGCTTGGATTTCTCTCCTCCCTCCCCCCTTCCTTCCTTCCTTCCTTCCAGATTACTCTGTTTTTTGTTCTTAAAATGCTTTTTTATTCGGCAATTGGGTTTGGGGGGGATTTTTTCTCACCGTAAGCACTGCGAAGTAAGCCAATTACAAAGCAGCATATAAAGGGGTGGGACTTGATTTGAGTTTGGAGATTGCTGGTGCAGAGATTCTCAACAGTGGGACCAGCCCGCAATGAACCTCAGGTAAAACTCCCATGCATAAATGATCTATAGCTTTCTTAGTTCAAACTGTTAATATTTGCAATGAAGGGCATCTTGGATTGTGTAGAGAACCATTACTATCTGCACGAGTTACTATTTAGGAGAGATGGGATTGCTTTTAGATTAATGCAAAGAATTTTGTACCTTTAATTATTACTGGGTTTGGAACAAATGGAGAATATGACTTCAAGGTACAGTAGCAATGCTGTTTAATTTTAGATGTTTGAATTTAGTCCTGATTTTAACACTATGAGTGTTCTTGCACTCAGTGTTAAAATTTCTTTATGCTTTGAAAATTAAAAAGTAGAAAGCAGCAAAGGTTTATGTTAGTATTCTACATTCTTCAGTTTGGGGAATCTGGCAAAGTGCTAGACAATGGGATGTTAGGGTTGATTTATTGTATCCCCACCCAAAAATGCTGCGTCTAGTCTTCATGAGTGCTGGGAAAATGTCTGAAAGTGCCAAGGGAGCCTTGACAAGATTTCTATTGGGAAGAAGAGGAGCTTTTTTATTCTTAAACAGCTCCTTGCCCTAACCTGTTTCTTGCATGATGTGTTTGATGACACAATAATGATGGCGATCGAAGGTTGGGTTATTAGCAGATGTATTGCATTCATTATCATTATGCATATCTGAGCTTTGGCATAACCACTAGCGTATTTTCACTATTTAAATAATGCAGATTTATGAGGGAAATAGCTTCCCATTAAAACTTCAGAAGGCAGAAAAGCTGCATACCTGGCTATCACACGCTGGTCTGTCTTTATAACCTCCTTTGCTGCTTTTCTCTGCCAGCTCTTGTTCATTATTTGTGTGGCAAATAATGAACAAGACAAACCTACTTTGTACCTCTTGTGCTGAAAGGAATGAATTTTTTTGATCTGTTTTATACAACTGTGTGTTTTCCTTAGATGTAAATGTCATGAGACTATCTTTGTGAGTTGTATACGCGGCCCAAACAGCAAAGAATCTTTATCTGGATCCACAGTTAATGCTAATATCACTAAAACGTTTCAAGAAATTTAACTTGAATATGCTTTGGAAGTGGCAGACATCTGTTTTTTCCGAAAACGCCTATACCACGATGTATTTCCTTATGTCATTTCAAAACCGGCAAGCCAAGGAGTGCGTGCAATTACAAACGCTATTCTGTTCTCCTCCCCTCTTTTCGCAACACCCAATGAAAAGCCTTTCTCCTCCCACCACCTTCCCCCTCCCCTCCCGTTTGCATCCACCAATCTTTACTGCTACTAAATCCCCCCCCCCCATAAGTTCTTGTGCAGAGGAGGGCGAGGGCTGGGAAAGTAGCAAAATTGCTGCGAGCGGCAGAGAGGGGAGGGGGGACAGCACAGAGACTGAGGAATAGAGAGAGCGCCCACCCGCATGTGCGCGCGCACACACACACACACGTCAGGGCTCTCCCCTGTTCCTGTCTTTGTCCCGCTCGTCCCAGCGATAAAATGCAACATCGACGCACCAACGCCCACAAAGACGGCAGCTCTGTGATCAGCTCTGTGCAAGGAACGGCTCATTTTGGTTTATTTGGGGGGGGGGGGAATGCCTGCATTGATTGTGATTAGGGTTTCCCTGCCGTGAGCCCATTGCCCTATGTCCGGATGCACTGACGATACCACGCAGGCGCACTGACATGAGAGGGGGGGTGGAGGGGAACCCAAGCGACGTCACGATTAGGCGGTGCTCCCCCACGCCCCTTTATCTCTTGGGAGCGCTGTTTCATTGGAGGTGCGCTCGGAAGGCTACCGTTTCAGAGACGTCTCAGAGATGTTAGAATGGGCAGAAGTGCGGGGGGGGGGGAATAGCAAATCGCCTCGAGCACGATCACTCTTTAGGTGTTTTCCACATGTTTCCCAGACATGGTGCGATAATGCCCTGATTTGGAAATATTGCAGCAAATAGAGTTTCCCTAAAACTGGATAACTTGGTTTCCTTTTAGGGTTTCTTTGCCATACTAGAGCTCTTTAGTCATCCAATGATTTATATGTATTTACAAATGGGCTACAAAAACTAGCAATGCTGTAGGTTGGCAATTTGGGGGTGCTGTTAAATCCAGCCCTTAGTGTTGATGCCCCAGATGTATCAGTGGCACAAAACACTTTACCTGCTTGGATTAGAATGCCAGATACAGCACTTACTGGATAGAGGTATCTATGCCCTGATAACATCTGGATTATATTTCTGTCATGTGCTCTGAGTGGAACAGCGTTTGATGACCACATGGAAAATTCAACCTATTCAGATCATGGCAGCACATTTATTGTCTAACAGGTCAACTCTAACCAGTTATACTCTTTCAAATCCATTGCCCCTAATGATCTTGTGTGTGTGTTAAGTGCCGTCAGGTTGCAGAAGAGGGGCTTTAAGGGCAAGTGAGAAGCAGAGGTGGTTTGCCATTGCCTTTTTCTGCACAGTCTTTTTTGGTGCTCTCCCTTCCAGGTACCAAGCCTGCTTAGCTTCTGAGATCTGACGAGACCGGGCTATACCATGCCACCTTCCCTCCCCCAATGGTCTTAGAAAGGTACAATTCAGCTTAGGATTGTTCTGTAGGTGTCTGGAATGTGTTATGCCAATGATAAAATCTTTCACTTGCCATCCTGGGTACAGTTTCTGGGTACAGTTTCAATAGCTGCTTTGATTTAGAACCAGACAAAAGGCCCTGCTCTGACACGAGAAGCTTTCTGGCAAGACTTCCCCAGCTGCTTGTAGAAGATAGTGAGGATTACAGGGATGGAAGCACTCCCCAAGAAGGCACTCCTCAAGCAAGGCAGAGGCCAAAATATCTGAGGTTTTATATGCCAAATCAGCATTTCCAGTTGTGACCAGAAACAGGCAAGTAGTCTTCAGGAATTAAATCAAGCTAGGTAGGCAGTCTTCATCAAGGTAGGTTGTAGGTTTGATGCTGCTTTCAACAGCAGAAGGTTAATTACTAAAAGGCAAAGTATATGAAGCTTGTGTGTGTGTGCGTTAAGTGCCGTCAAGTTGCTTCTCACTCATGGCGACCCTATGAATCAGTGTCCTCCAAAATGTCCTATCTTTGAAGTTTAGCCATGGCATAATGAAGAAACCGTAATGTTCATAGGTGTACCGGTACCCTTCTGCTCCTAAATCATTCAATTTCAGGTTACAACATCTAAATATATAGTCCAGAGTATTTCGCTGTCCTGTTAAGAGAACAGAGTCTGCGCCTGTTTCTCAGCTGTTAAGCAAGCGTAATTCACAGCATCAGCTGCCTGCCTCCATAGATAATGCATTCCAAGATCATCTTGTCATAATCACAATTTGTACAATTGCTTAATATGTCCAAATGCCAGGCTGAGGACACTTGCACCATCCAGTCGTGATATCAGGTGGAGCAGTCTGTTCTATATCTACGAATCTGACCCAGGAATTGTACAGATAGGATTTCCCCTTGATCTCCCTACCAGTATTAATTAACCTAAGTAAGTGTTGGGATAACAGTTAATTACAGTCTGCAGATTTCCTCACAGGAGACTGAAATTAGATGCGAAAACCAGGCCCATAAGTCGTATGTCAATATCTAAGAGTCACATGGACAGGGTTTACAGGCAAAGGAGAGTACAGATAGAACGTTACCTAAGTGGAGTAATGAATGTGCTCCTAAATGTCAGAAGAAAAGTTGCAGTAAATCCTAAGGAATGAGCACAAAGCTGTTCTGAGAAAATATGCAGAGTGAGTCTCACTTAGTTTAATGGCCCTTGTTCCCTAGAAAGTGTCGTAACGATTACAGGCTAAAATGGTTAGAAAATTATGGGAACTGACCCAACTTGTGACTATTTCAGATGAACTCTTTTGCTCCCCAAAATGGACTTCTCACATTACAATTAGAATATTAAACGCCTGTGTGCCGGTTTTGTGCTTGTTCAGTCTGTATTCCTCAAGATACTCAAATAAGGCAGCTGCTACTTACCTTGGCTTTTGTGAGTCATGACTTGAACAAGTGATGTGGCTGGGATAAATGTTGTTTATATCCAAGGGCAAAGCCTGTGTCAGGTTTTGTAATCTTAATTAAACCAGATTAAATACTGTCTGGCATATGGTCTGTTGAAGGAGTCCAAATGACCAGGACTCGCCTCTTTCTGCTCTTCTTCCGTGGAGTCTGAGGTATGAAACTTGATGGAGGGAAGTTGTCACTCAGTCTCCCATATAATTTGTTTATGGAAACAAAAGACTCTTCTGACTGACTATGATTTCGGTGTTGGAATTATTTCTGAGATTGTGCATATGGCATTCTGTTCTGTAAAGCCAAGGTTGTGGTTAGTGCCCCTAAGTGACCTAGTCACGAGGCACAGCTCATGGAGATATTTTACATCGAGTTTGGAGAGAGTGGACCGGGAGAAGCTTTTCTCCCTCTCATAGTACTAGAACGCGGGGTCATCTGCTGAAGCTGGAGGGTGAGAGATTCAAAACTGATGAAAGGAAGTATTTTTTCACACAACGCATAGTTAAATTGTGGAACTCCCTGCCCCAGGATGTGGTGATGGCTGCCAACTTGGAAGGCTTTAAGAGGGGAGTGGACATGTTCATGGAGGAGAGGGGCATTCATGGCTACTAGTTAAAATGTATGCTAGTCATGATGCATACCTAGTATTAGAGGAGCATGCCTATTATGTTAGGTGCTGTGGAACACAGGCAGGATGGTGCTGCTGCAGTCATCTTGTTTGTGGCTTCCTAGAGGCACCTGGTTGGCCACTGTGTGAACAGACTGCTGGACTTGATGGACCTTGGTCTGATCTGGCATGGCTTTTCTTATGTTCTTATGAGTCTGATACTGGACCATCAGAGGAGGAGACCGTGCAGAATTCTTCTTTCTGCATATTAAATAGACGGTGTGGGTTCAGATGCCCAGTTCTAGGCTAAGGGGTTGGTGGCTGTGTGCTGATGCATAGTTCACCGATGCTGTGGAAATTTCCCTTGATTCATAGACAGTGGAAATAAGCCTCCAGGTGACCACAGAATTGTATCATATGTCTGGATTTGGTGATTCAAAGGGCAAGGGGATTTCTGTTAATGGCCCAAGTTTTTCCTGTTGGAAGAATACAAAAGTGTTTAATCTTGGTCAGTGTATTTTGTCTTTCCTTATAAATCACCCAAGGTGGTTCATAAGGAAATAATAACACTAACAATTCCATGAAACCTTTGAAATACAGGAACATGATGAAATATACCATAAAGTCAAGCGTAATTATAAAAACAATAGGTGGCCTTAGTGCCAGGCACATTTCCTTGGAGGGAGTATTCCAAAGCCAGTGTTAACTTTCAAGGTTGAGATGGGGGCGGGGAATCTTCTGTAAGAAAAGAAAATGGAATAAGAAGATGCAAGAAATTAAGTTGAGATAGCTGGACCGGTTAGAATACCTACTGTGCTTGCTGTACACAACTCTTTTATATTGTCTCTACTGGTTACCATTGTGTTTGACAGTCTAGTTCAAAGTGCTGGTTTAGACCTTTAAAGCCTTTAAATGAAGTAAGAATACTATGTTTGGAGAACTACTTCTTCCCATACCCGAATGGTTAAGATCCACACTGAATACTCTGCAAGTGAGCACATGCGCCTTAACAGTTATGGCATGCCCTCTCAAGGGCGGGGTTGCCAAAACCCTGAAGAAAAAGTGTCCTGTCCCTTTAATAGAGGCATAATAGGATGTTATTTACCAGCTGATGCTGCTACTTCCATGCTATGAAAAGCTTCACCTGCCCATATTGTCACATTAAACCTCTATTAACAGGGAAGAACTTTTCCCCTTCAAGTTGATGACAACCCACCTAAGGGAGGCCTACCTGGCTCATCCCTGCTTGACTTTGGTCAATCAGTAATGATTTGGTTATTCTGGAATGTGTTAGGAAAATTACAAAGCATTACAAAGCATTTTGCTGTTTGTGCTGACTCATAATTGTTTTATGTCATTTTCATGATTATTGTGGGCCCTTTAAGAAGTCTTCAGACTGAATTTTAAAAATAAATATAAATATGCTAGATGCAATTGGAAGCATGTATGTGTTATGCTGTGACAATGCAGAGAGAAAAGAAAGAATAGTAGAACACTAATACTGCCTTTCTTACAGGGCAGGGTATACAATGCTCAGGCTTTTTATTTAGTTTTCATTACTCTTTGACCAGTTTACATGGAGAGACCGCAAACTGCTTTCTCAGGACATCTGGGAAGGGTTCAAGTAATGCAGAAGTCAGTGAGCCCTGATGTATGGATGCTCCAGTGTGCTCCTTGATAGACTGCCTGCTGTTCTGGTGCAAAAAATTGGGGAAATTTGTTAAATTGTTCAGTAGTTAATTTCACATCAAATAACAATTTCAAACTCTAGGATAGCACTGTCTATTCATCTTTCCCTTCCCCCTAATGGATGTTGCCAGTACAGTTTTTCTTGTTTTAGCAGAGGAGGAGGATGGTAAGGCGAGTGTGATCATAAGATCTTGTGGGTTACACAGTATAATTCTCTCTCTCCCTAATCCAGAATGCCTGTCCAATATGTCCTTGGTGAGTGGGATTTCCAGGACTTGACACTCAAGATGAAACCTCCAGTTTTCATACCCCGGCCAGAGACAGAGGTAAGCCACGAGAAGCAAAATGAGTTGCTTCTCCAGTGTGGTGCATGGTTAAGTACGGACACACAAGCTTCACCCCTGTGATTTGAAGGAAGCACAGAGTGAGACAGCAATCGGGAAATTGCTTTTTACTTATTCATCTTGCAATCTTATGGGTGACCCTTAGCTAGAATGCTTCACCGTAGTAAAACCTTTGGGATTCAGTTGGTTTTTTTCTTGCTTGAACAATATTGATATATTTTTTCTATAGCTCTGTGGTTCTGGTGTGTGGAATAAACAGAAAGTAAACCATAGGTTTCACAACTCTATTGGCCTCCAGGTCGGAGGTCCGCAATTAATCAAAATGGGTCCTGCCTTATTGTCGGGCATGGGAATAAACTCCTTTTGAGATCCTTACAGATCTACAGTTCTAACCCGCCTTCAAAGCATCCATTAATCATGGGTATGAAATTGCCAAACTGGGACATCGCTAGCCTCCAATCTTTAAACAAATGCCAACTGTGTGCTGCAGGCAATGGTGGTAAAAACAGCACAGCATTACTAACTCAGCCCATATGCCTGCTTAATTAGTAACTGCTCATGCTGACCAAGCTTGTCTTATGCTGTGTTTGAGTTTGCTAAAAGAACAGTGGACTCCCAGCCTCCATACTTTGTGGTCTTAAATGAAATGCAGTAATGGACTTTCTTTTCAGCCCCAAGTGTAGTTGCAATTCTGCCCTTCTTCACTTATATACCTATACCTGTATACCCCAAGTCTCTAGAATTGGCTGCATTCCCACCCTATGTTAATACTAAATGCTTTATAACTAACCTTCAAAAGTTCTTCCAGTAGCTGAAAGTGCTTGAATGAAGTGGTTGAGGTGGGGCAGCATTTTTTAAGATCTGCACAGCCAATCCAATGGCCTGTCCGAAGCCCTGCTTGACAAAAGACCATCGGGCCCTGCCCACTTTCTAAAAACACTTAACAGACACCAGGAAAGGTGTCATCGGACATCATGGCACCCATGGGCACCATGTTGGGGACTCCTGTTACAGTCAAACAGATAAAATTTTATTAAGCCTCACTAGAGGTTTTGTAAGCAGAGGCTGGAATGCTGTAATTTCCTCCCTTGAGCTAATAAAGCCCCTTTAGACTTTTTCCATGAATTTCTTTTTTTTTAGTTATAATTTTTTTTTATTTTCAAGAGAATAAAGGAGTGAACATAAAAGGGATAGGGGCAATAGGGGATTAAAATGCATTAAAATATTACATCTATTATTCAATTATATAGAATAAAAAGTATATACACTGGGTGGGAATATGTCTTTTATCCCAATTTAACCTCTAACATTCTAAAATGTGATATATGTGTTCTCTATATTTGTTATATTAAACAAAAATACCTTTAAAAACACATTTATAATATCCCTATTAAACGCCTCATAACTTATGCTGTTTTCACAGAAGCATAATAAAGCCTCTAATTTAGAAACCGTTTTACTCTTTCCATGGATTCAAAGCTTTTCTTGGAAGTTGTTTGTGTTTGATTACTTGTAAATGTTCTAAGACATGACAGTTCAATGGCATCGTTATTTAAATTTATTTAAATGTAAAGGGGGGGTCAAATTAAGGCACCGGCTTTGGGGACAGGGCCCTGGTATAACATCACTATGGTGCCTACACCGTGGCGATACCAGCTGCCTTTCTTCAGAGGCTGATTCATCCAGGCTCTGCTTTTTCAGGTTCAAGGGGTGTCCGAGAAGACACCAGCCACTTGTGATAAGAATGGTGCTTTATTTAAAAGATCAGCATATCAAGGTGTTTTCAAGCAAGGTGAGATAGAAATGAAAGCAAGCTTACAACATAATTTTAGCTGTGTGTCAGGGGGATCTGTACTCCTGGGCCATATATTTCTGGGAGCACCTGTCCAGCAGGAAAAGAGGAAGACCCAAGAAGAGATGGAGTGACTCTATAAAGGAAGCCACGGCCCTCAGTTTGCAAGATCTGAGCAAGGCTGTTAAGGATAGGACACTTTGGAGGACATTGATTCATAGGGTCGCCATGAGTCGGAAACGACTTGACGGCACTTAACACACACACACACCTGTCCAACCAGAGAAGTCTGAAGTGCTAAAGGCAGATGTAGATTTGTAGACCGGACTTCACTCTTGAAACAACTACAATTTCCAAGCCGTTTTCAAAGGCATCCCCATGCACAATGCATCACAGTAACAAGCCTGGATGCTACTAGAACATAGATAATCATGGTGCAGTTGTGCTAGTTGTGCATTTTAAAAATGGAAATTTTATTTTCTGCGGAAAATGTGAAAATAGAATATTTTTTGCAGAAAATGTTGTAACCCTCCCCCCAGTATCTCTATACCTGTAGTTGTGGATAGCGAGAAAGAGCTACAGATGGTACTGGATATCTTGCTCATACCACTGCTCTGGTTCTGAGATTTCACCAGACACTGTCAAACTTTTATTCATAGCCACAACGACTTCAAGAGCTTTCCACCTGCTTAATCTGAACTAGTCCAAGCAGGTTTTCTTTTTAAAGACAGCCATGCAACTGGTTCAAAAACACCACTTCATAGCAGAGACCCATTTGCTCACATGCTTCAAGGTACCATCCAGAACGTTCAATGTGATCTGTTATTACAGCCAAGGTTTAAACTGATATCACATTGGCTCCAGCCCTTCAGAAAGGGGCAACCTTCATGATTTACACCAAGCATTCCTAAAATGACAGTACTGACATGAGAGAAGAGGAGACAGATCAACATATAAAGTTAGATAGGTACCCAGGAGCCACATTCTACAGGACAGGCCCAGCAAACAGAGAAACAAAATGCAAGTGGTTGTTACCTATTGGTGAACAAGAAAATGAAAAAAAAAAGATTAGTGCAGTGGGGGGAAATGTTTTATTGGGCTTACTGATTTCTATGCATTTTGCATGTGTGTCAGGGGGATCTGTACAGTAACATTGCCAGTCAAGTTCTGTTCTGATTCACTGGAAAAACACTTCTCTGATTCATTTTGGGGGGTTCAGGTTTAGGTTCAGTCCAACTCCCATTAATCACTACTTCACATAGTCTCTCAGTCTTGGTGTATAGGAGATGGGGTGCATCATACTGCATAGTTGCAACCATACATTTAAGAGGTTAACTTGGAAATCTGTTGAAATCTTGCATCAGCCATGAATTTGTTAGGTGGCCTCATTTGCACATGGATTTTGTAAGAGTTACTGAGTTATGTAAAATAGTTTGAACACTTGAAATTTGATAAATGAATGTCATTCCAGTTACTCTTACTCACATTTCATGCCTGCTTGACCACCTAGTGATTGTCAGTTCAGTTTGTTGTACTCTTGATACACAGAAGTATGGAAAAAACACCATTCATTTCATGTCCACAGCAACCACAAGGTTTTAACTTCAGCTGCCCAGCTGGACATCTAGGGGATAGATGCTTGAACATGAATAGAGAGAGCTCAAGTGTTCTAGCAGTACCTAGTAAGATAATGCTGTATGAATGTGTGGCTTCCCAGACCTGCCAACAATTCTGTAGTTATTGCACAATAAGCCGAGCAATTATTTTAGCCACCAAAGGTTCACAGGCTGCGAGGTCAACACAGGATTGCTGTTGCATGTATTTTACCAAGAATTTCATTTCAGTGTAGATGATGAAAGAAATGGTAATCTCAGCATGTCTCCCCATTTTCATTCTTCACAAGGATCAAACAGCATTGTGTTTCTCGCTTTTGAGTCAGCTGAACCTAGGGGTTATACTGGGTCCAGGTTTATTGCTGGAGTTGCAAGCTAAATGCAGCTGCAAAAAAAAAAGGCATTCTTTCAACTTCACTTAGCTCAGGATTTGGCTGATCTGGCCACATGGATCCATGTGATGGTTACCTCAAGAATAGACTATCGTAATGCACTCTACGTGGGCCTGTCCTTAAACCAACTCAGAAACTCCAGTTGATACAGAATGCCAGAGCCCAGTTACTATCTGGCTCAAAGTGGAACATGCATGTTACATCTATTCTGCAGCTGTTCCAATGGTAATCAGTTAACTACCAAGTTCAATTCATGCTTCTAGTTATCACCTAGAAAGCCCTTATTGTCTTTGGACCCACCTACCTGCAGGGCAGCGTGTCCTGCTTTGCCACACTGTGACAGCGTCTCTCATCTGAGCAAAGCCTTTTGAGGATGCTACCCTACAAGTGGGTAAGATTAGTAATGGCCTGTTCATGCTCATTCTTTGTGTCAGTTCCCACCTTGTAGAATGGCCTGCTTGAGGTGATCAGGAAGCCCCCCTCCCGCCCACATTTCTATCATTTTACAAGATGTGCAGAACAGGAATGTTCTGAAGGGCATTTTTACGAAGGGATTAGAATGGTAGTATAATAGAACAGCACAGGAGGCCTCTTCTATAAGGGATACTAATATAGTCTATTGCACTGTTTATTGTATGTATCACCTCCCTTTTTACGGCAATGTTCTCTCCCTTTGTAACCCCCATCTTCCTTATAGTATGTCAAGCCTTAAGCTGATTTTTGTATGTGTTGTTCTAGTCCTACTACACTGTTTATTGGAGGTCTTGGCTGCCTGATTGAATGGCTTTTCATATTTTGTAATTTGTCGGGTCTCAGTGAGGAAGGTAGGCTATAAATGAAGCTATTAATTATTATAATTACAAAAAGTTGCATATTTAGACAAGGAGGAAGAAACACCAATGAAATTTATATCTTATTTTTTGTTTTTAGTAATTGTAAATATAAAGCATTATGGTGTAAAAGTCTACATTGGCCATTCACAGATTATGCAAAGGCAAATCTTGCTGTATGCTTATGGGGAGGGGAGGGAGCAGCCAAGACCCAGGAATTCAGGTTCATTCTTGTCCAGCAAACCACTGGAGGTTTTTTTTGGGGGGGGAGAGATGTCTGATTTTGCTGACAGAGCCACCTCTGTATTTGTTAGACATTACATGGGACATCTTTATTACAAGTTGGCTGTAACGTATGCTTTTCAGTTGACAGGCATAAGAACCCATTTGAGAGTGTGTGCTGAAGAGGAGTGAAGCCGTTCAGATTTGGGCACGTGGTTTTGATTGTGAAAGAATGATTTGGTTAGATCTCTAAATTCAGCATCAAAATACTTTGCCCAGTATTTCATATATGACATTCCATGGCAAAAACACTTCTAAGAATTGCAGCCAGCTTTCTTTTAACATCAATTAGTCCATAAAAAATTCACAAAGGCTTGCTGATTTGGTTGATTTGTAGGGATTCTCTGCGCAGTATGGTGCTATCTGGCTCAGTGTTAGAGCATCTACTTGGCATGCAAAATGTCCCAGTTTCAATCCCCAGCATCTTCAATCCCCAGCACTCTAGTTAAAAGGGCCAGGTAGTAAGTGATGTGAAAGATCTCTGCCTGAGACCCTGGAGAGCCACTGCAAGTTTGAGTAGACAATACGGATTTTGATGGACTGATGGTCTCATTCACTATGAGGGAGCTTCATGTGTCCATGTTCATGTTCTCTTTCTGCTTTGCTTGTTTGTGTTTGGATAACAGCCAGCCTGGCCACGAGAGGGCAGTCCTGCTTTAAATTAAGAGAACACTTGTTTGGTTTGACTTCCAGGAATTATTCTTCTGGTATTAATATGCTTCCTGGTGCCTCTTTTTCCCTAGACCTCTCCTTATTTGACGTTTCTCTTTGTACACAAGCTTACGTAAACATGGCAAAAGTTTTTTTTTTTGTAGCAATAAATCGCCCCACCTTTTCTTCTAGGAATGACTTGTGCCTGATCTCTGTCCCATTTCTTTGAAGAATTCTAGGACACCCATCCTCAGTAAATTTATCAGCCTCTTTTGGTATGTTTGTGCTTTTACAACAAGGCCATAGCTATTCCATTGTAAACTAACCAACAGAAACATTTTTGTGTGCGCTCAGACTCATCCCGATCCTGCCCGTGGACTGTTGTCGCATAAATTCCTGCTGTGTGCTGTTCGTGGGTAGGAGTTAGGTGGAGGCTAAGCTGCATTCAAGGTGTCCAGTATTATTTTAATGCCTACTGCCCCCTCAGTATTGCATTCAGGTAGAACAGATTATCATCCTTGGAGGCTAATTCCTTAACCAAAGGTTTGCTGCATCCTCTCACTTGCCTTTTCTACCAGGACTGGAAGTGCTTTAATAGATTCATCAGGGCTGTAATGTCTATTGTACAGCTCAGGTTTTCTCAAACGGGGGTCCTGGGAGCCCAGGATGGTGCTCCAAAGATCCACAAGTCCGTGGTAAAGGCAGAGGACAATCCTTTCTTGTGTCACCCAGCTAATGTGACTGTATTGTTTTAAGGCCACAACAAGATGGAAGCCCCCATGGGGAATAAATAGCTTTGCTGCACACATTGGAAAATGTGCTCTCCAACATGTGTGTGCTGCTGAGGGAGAAGAGGAAGCTTGGGCGGGGGGGGGGAGGTTCATGAGAATGTTTTAATCAAAATGGGAGTCCTTGCATTGGTAAAGTTTGAGAACTGCTATTGCTGACGCTTGGCAATTGTTAAGGTTCCTGAATTCCTACTATCCTGTTCTAGATCTGTATAATTTCTGTGCCAGTTTGTTTCTGCGCTGTAAAATCCATGGAGTTAATTCCCTTACTTTCCTCAGTGAAATTCTTTTACTTTATAAGACTTTACTTCTCCTAACCAAATGACAGTGCACAACTTACCATGATAATTGTTTAATGTTTGTGCTCACACACTCCCTCACATCCCACACCGATGGCTTGTAAAAAGTTGGGCATGGTTTGCTGAATTGTTTCAAATTGATCTTTGGCCCAGTCATACTTTTACAAGCCAGCCATTGACCATGGATTTTAGTGAAATATTGGTTGAATATATGGGTGACATGATGCTCTCTAACGAGCACCCAGAATTGACATTCTGTGAAAAATGTTCTCCATACTGGAAACTTTTTGCTTCCAGGAATATATCTTCTGGTGAAGGCCCCTGGTATGTTTGTTGAACAAAGGTGGCATGGCTGTGACTCTGTTGCCTTCAACGTTGTTTCTCTGACAAATATTAACAAACATGGAGTTTGATTTGACGTTCTGGTTGAGGAGTTACTGCTGCCTAGCTTTGTGTTGAAAACCTAGTGGTTTACGAATCAAGTTAGGTAGTTCAGAAGCCCCATGCGGAAGAGGACTACCTTAGATGAGGACTACAAGATCAGTGTACACTTCCATATTCGTTCCCTTTTCATTTTCTGTTTTTATGCTTAGTAGTATGTTTTCTTTCTACCAACCCAAACTGTTTTGCCATGGGTAACTTACTGCTTTTAACAAGCGATCGCGCCCCATTTTATCTTCTGTCATTTCTGTAAAAAGTTGCTTTTAAACAAATGAAAATCAAAACAACCCTCCATCTGTGATTCTGCCTCTGTTCCAGTAGTGATGCTGCATATACCTGAGCAAAGGCTTTGGAATGCTGACACTGCTTTTACAAGGCAGGAAAAAGAGACTTAATTTTTAAATGCTGGTACCCAGCCACTAGTTCTAGGAAGGAGACTCAGAAATTCCCGAATTCTGTATCCTGTGCCAATGACTCAGACTGTCTAGTATGTGGGTTATGTTCCTAGTGACTAGTAGCATGCTCTATTAAGTAGTTGTTTGTATTGTAATATTCCTGTAGCTAGAACAGTTCTTCACTAAGCTGGTGACTCATCTATCTAGTGCCATGGAATATAGATGGAACCAGGCCAGATTTCTGAGATGTATCTTCAAGGTTTTAGTGCGACACATAAAAAACACTGAGTAATATGACACAGATTTCTCCATCTTCCAAATCCTACCGCAGAGGCTGTTCGTCACTAGCTGTATAGAGAGGCTACACAGCCGGAGCAGAGCTCTTGTTGTAGCATTTAATTTTGTTTCACATTCGTCCTCCATTAACTTCTTAATTTCCCCAGCATATGCTCTTCGTCTTCCTGGATGCTTAATAAATATTGATTACATGAAATTGAAATTTTGCACCCATATATATTCCACTCCAATAAATCTGTGCAGTCTGCTTGGGAAAAGAGAGCCACGTTAAAAGGGGACTGTGAGGTAGTTACCTTCTGGGAACAGGCTTAGCTGCTCCTGAAAGAACTTAATTAACAGTGCAATCTTAAACAGAGTTACACCCTTCTAAAACCATTGGGCTTAGAAGTATATAAGTCTCATTGGTTCTTGTAGGTCAGTGGTTCCCAACCATTTTTTGACCAGGGACCACTAGGACTTTTTTGTTCGGTGCAGGGACCCCAAGGTTCAAAATAGAAATTCCGAGAATTTGAAAATAAACTTTAATCATAACTGTTAGTTAAACATTAAACTTAGAATAATATTTGAATATATATTTTTATAATAGAGAACTTTTAATTGAAAATATTAATTTATTATGGGTTTATAACTTTGTTTTGTGGACCTTCATTTAGTTCTCACGGACCCCTGGGTGTCCACGGACCCCTGGCTGGGAACCAGTGTTGTAGGTTATCCGGGCTGTGTGACCGTGGTCTTGGTATTTTCTTTCCTGACATTTCGCCAGCAGCTGTGGCAAGCATCTTCAGAGGAGTTACACTTAAGGGAGAATCAAACAAGTTTACAATCACCTTCCCTTCCCCTCCCCACAACAGACACAGTGTGAGGTAGGTGGGGCTGAGAGAGCTGTGACTAGCTCAAGGTCACCCAGGTGGCTTCCTGTGTAAGAGTGGGGAAACCAACTCTGTTCACCAGATTAGCGTCCACCGCTCATGTGGAGGAGTGAGGAATCAAACCTAGTTCTCCAGATTAGAATCCACTGCTCCAAACCACTGCTCTTAACCACTACACCACGCTGGAGTGGAGTTGTATAAAATCCTACATGTCATCCATACTTTTAGTGTTATAAAACTTTGGATATTGGTAAGACCTTACTGCCCTGACCTGGATGGCCCATGCTAATCAGATCTCTGAAGTTATACAGTGTTGGCCCTGGTTAGTATTTGGATGAGAGACTACCAAGGAAGCCCAGGATTGCTACTTAGAGGCAGGCAATGGCAAACCACCTTTGAACATCTCTTGCCTTGAAAGCCCTATGGGGTCGCCATAAGTTGGCTACAACTTAATGGCACTTTCCATCACCAAAACCTTATTACCTTGCTTGTTCTAAGGACTCAATTCCATTTCAGAGTTCAGTTTAGGAATGAATTTTGGTGGGTGGCTGCTCCATTTAGACAAAGCCCATTTACATTCTTCTCTTTTATAATGACCTGGGGAACTGATTACCTCCAAGATGATTCATGGGAATGAGTGTCTCATGGGCATAAGACCCTAAACTGTGCCAACACTCAGCATAATCCGTTTTTTCCCTTTGTAAATCCAATTAACCATTCTTCCTAGGTAAATATTTTGAAATTGGGCCCTCAGGGATTTCTCTGTCCTGTCTGCTAACATTTCTTTACCTGTTTTCAATGTCCTAATTGTTTCCACAGCAACTGGGAGTAATGCCACAACACATCTATGGTAGGGAATAACTGGGAGTTTCCTTCCAGGCTTCTGCTGCCTATGCTGCTCTGTGATCCACTTTCCAGTTGCTTAGTTTTGAGAGGAGCAGGTGTAAGGGGTCAGAAGCCTATACACACCTGTGCTTAGGGCAAATATTATTGGGATCCTATTGCCTGATATATACCAGGGTCCAAGAATTTGATGTAACATCTCATAGGGGGTGCAGATTCTTAGAATAAACTGGTTTACAGTTAAAGATTTATTAAGGAAATAAAAGAATAATAGCAAAGGGAATTAGCAAATTGAATACAGAGTTTGATGGGGAGGGGCTGTGGCTCAGTGGTAGAGCCTCTGCTTGGTATGCAGAAGGTCCCAGGTTCAATCCCCGGCATCTCCAGTTAAAGGGACTAGGCAAGTAGGTGATGTGAAAGACCTCAGCCTGAGACCCTGGAGAGCCACTGCCAATCTGTGTAGACAATACTGACTTTGATGGACCAAGGGTCTGATTCAGTAGAAGGCAGCTTCATGTCTTACACACAGCTTCATGTGTTCATGTGACAGACTCACATACAAACACTAAGAAATGTTTTACAGACCCTAAATTCTACTAAATCCTAATTAAACAAACAGTATGAACTTGAAGAGTCTAAAGAGAAGGGGGGGAGTGAAAGAGAAAGATGTAAAAGCCTGACCCAGTTATTGATTTAAGTCCCGACAGGTTTGTGCAGGAGAACAGGCCTCTCTGCTGTTGTAGCCTCTGAGATGAAGACAGTTGCCCTTCCCACAAGTTTCCATGCAGTTCTGCCACCAAGATTATTAATGATTGCTAAAATGATATATCACTTTATGCTCCCATGCTTGCAAATAGTTCTTTGATGTGGTTTTTTTCTGTTTCTTCACACTAGAAGGTTTGGCACTGGCTTTAAATATAAACAAAACTGCTGTATATTCTTAGACACTGCTTTATTTAGAAACGGAGACCCCTGAAGACCTCTTCGGCTTCATAATGTTAGTATTTTGGAAGTTCTGATGTGGTAAATATAGCTTTCATTTACAAACAAGGCAAGTCCATGGACTGCAGATTCCGGCGTAGTAGCCTTATGCTTTCCCAGAACTGCCCCCCCCCCATTGGCCCTACATGGGGTCTGTTTTAATTGATCTTTCTTTCCTTTCTCTGTGCAGCTTTTTACTGCTTCCTTTCTTGGGCAGCCAGTTGTTGATGCAGAAATGCTCAGTGGCTTCTTTCTTTCTAATCTTCTCTGTATCTTTCCAATTTTAGTATATATCGTTCCAATTTTAGCACGCACTGTCTTCTCCCTTGTCTTTTCCTCTCCCTCCCACGTGTGTCATTTTTATTCCCTTGCACCACCTGCCTTCCATGACAATCATTAGCTACAAATAAAAAAGCCCCTCCCAAAAAGTGGTCCCAGAACTGATGCGATCTGCCTGTCATCGGGCCATGACCCAGCTGTTGTGCTGGATATGTAGCCTGGTTCCCTAAATTCAACTGACAAAAATAAACACGTGCTGGCAACTCTCTTGTTTTGGTATTTTCAGTCTGTGGTTACTAGGCTATTTCTGCAAGATTAGAAACATGAGGGTCATGAGCAGTCTCATGTTCTGCTTTCAGATCAAGGAGGAGTTAACCCCTGTTTTGGATGTGTGTGTTTTTAAAAGGGTGAGAGGTAGTTTTCTCAGGTTGGCCTATCCAGAAACAGCATGCCATACAACTCTGTGAGACTGTACCACTTGAGAATCCATGAGGGGAATTACTAGTGATGGATGAGATCCACCTGGCTCTTCATTGAATCTGTTTACTCTTTCCAAGTTTTCCCTGGGAATTTTCCTGGGTCTTTCCAAGTTTTTGTGAGCATATGCAGAAAAAGCAAATGGAGGACACTCATATACCCTTCCTTACCAGTCCCACCACTTCCTAAACCCCAAACCCTAATTCCTAGGAAGGGATAACTGGCAATGGGGAAGCCTACATACAGGCCTTATTTTTAACAAGAAAAGATCGGGGTGGGGGGGCTCAGCCAGCAGCAGCAGTGGGGGAGGGATAAAGGTAAGAGGTGGAAGGGGTCCCCCATGAGTATCGCAGGTCCCACTTGTTTTACAAAATTTAGACCCTGCCTTTCTGTCCTCACAAGGCCCGCAACTGCAGCTAACAAATTAAAACATACATTTAAAAAAAATGAAAACAGAGCTTTATGTGTGGAAATGAGCAGGTGAAGCTTTTCATGGGGTAGCAATATCACCTGGCAAAATTATCCATTAAGCCTCTATTAAAGGGACAGGACACTTTCCCCAGGTTTTTAGGCAACCTTAAGGAAGGAATGCAGTTTGGTTTCAGTTTCCACAAAAGGGGGAGATGCCCCCTATGCAGCCATAAAGACAAGTTGCCAGACCCAGAGCTACAAGAACAGTTGTTCCACCCTTATTTGACTGGCCAATCCCAGTAGGTGGTGCTTGACCTTATGGCATTTATGCTGTGGGATCCCGCAGGGTTCCACCTTGCCCCCCATGCTATTTAACATCCACATGAAATCACCAGGAGAGGTCATCCAAGGATTTGGAGTCAGGTGTCACCAGTATGCAGAGAATACCCAGGTCTGGTTTTTCTTAACAGTTGAGTCATTTGGGTCTGTGGAAGTCCTGACTAGGTGTTTGGGAATGGTAATGGGATAGCTGAGGGCCAATAAACTGAAACTCAGTCCAGGCAAGACTAAGGAATGTGCTTCCCCTTGAGGCTCATTTGGCCCCTGTCTTGCTTTCTTTTAGGAAGACAAAAAATCTTGCCCGCAATGGGTTATTTCTACTCTTTAAGTGATCCCTCCCTTCGTAGGGCTTTTACGCTAGCAAGACTGTCCCGTCGGAGGTTTAATAATACTCCCTTGGAAAGATTTAATAATACCCCCTTGGAAAGGAGAATTTGCTGTTGCGGCATGAATCGGATAGATTCCATTCATCATATTTATTGGAGTGTGAAGTGTTAGTCGATTTACGCACCAAACTTTTAATGTCGTTAATTGTAAACAGGAATTCTTCTCCTCATTCCCTTTTTAGATCCCTAATGAATGGTTACGATCCAGAAATTACAGAAACAGCCATGTTTTTGAAGTACACCTCAATGATTAAGATCAAATCAAAAATACAATAGCTGATATAATCATTTGTCTATTTTAGATACCTATTTTATATGTATTCCAAATTCATTTTATTTTGGCATACTCCAATATGTCTATTGATTTTTATTAACCATGGAATGTCCTGAATGACTCGTGATGCCAATAAAGGTTTTGAATTGAATTGAATTGCTTTCTTTTAGGCACCAGGCCAAAATATTTCTGTTTACCCAGGCTTTTAATTAGGGGGCTGTTTTTTTAAAAGCACTACTTTAGTCTGGAAATGGTACTTTTAAGCTCTCTGTGATCTGTTTTTTATGCTGGCCCGCATTTTTAATACTGGATTTTAATTAATATCTCGTAATTTGTTGTTTTTGTTATTTTTATTTTGTAAACTGCCTCGGGCAGGTTCCTAGAGAGGCATTACAATTTCCTAAACAAATGAAAGTCTGTCTGTGGCCATGTTGAGGGTACATGGCTGTAATGCGCGTGCATAAGATAAGTTCAGTGCTTGACTAGTCAGGTAGCTGGTAGGGAATAACTCATTACTACCAGTTTTTGTTCTGTTTTGTCCAAGACCTTTTGAGAAGCTTTCTGGAGCTTAGTCAGAGCTTACACAAGGTTTTTTCCCCCCATCAAGATCCATGGAATCCTTTGGCTTGCTTGATTACCGTACCGTGGAATCCTAAAATCTTCCTTTGGGGATATTTGCTTAGTTCTTTTAGTGTTATTATTAGGGTCCTTGGTTAAAGCAGATTTATTAATACTCTGTTTTGTATGTGCAGAATCTTGTTTTAGATTGTAAGCCATTACAAGAAAGCCTTCTTCTGGGTGTGTTAGCATAGTGCTCATAATGGGCAGTTTACCCATCTCAGAACTTGTCTTGCCTCCTAGGAGCTAGTTTCCCTTGTCATGGCTGATAAATACAAGAGAAAATTGTCTTCAGTATCCCTCAAGAACATCTGGCAGCCCCCAGATCCTCTTGGCCCTGTGATTTTGGAGATTGGCTGTGGATCGGGAGCCATTGTGTTGAGTCTCCTGAGAAAGCTGCCCCAGGTGAGTGAAGCTATCACCGGGTGTCTGAAAACAATGATGAGATTACTGCACTAGAAAAAACATGAAAAAAGAAGAGCTGCTTCTTGTAAGAGCTTGTGATGCGAGGCCTGATAGAAAAGGCAGAATAGTATATTCGTTTTTCACATGTGAATTTGTAATTAATTACATGATTTTAACTTCAAAAGGATGACTGGCTCAGCAGGATTACTTATTGGTTCTTGTAGGTTATCCGGGCTGTGTAACCGTGGTCTTGGAATTTTCTTTCCTGACGTTTCGCCAGCAACTGTGGCCGGCATCTTCAGAGGAGTAACACTGAAGGACAGTGTCTCTCAGTGTCAAGGGTGTAGGAAGAGTAATATATAGTCAGAAAGGGGTTGGGTTTGAGCTGAGTATTGTCCTGCAAAAGTATTGTCCTGTAAGTATCAAGATAATGTGCTAATGAGGGTATGGTATGTTAATATGGAACCATTGTATCCTGAAGTGATCTGTTAATGTGTGTAATCCAAAGCTAATCTGTATGGCTATTGTTGAATGTTGTCTTTGTCTGGAGGTTTTTCAGGGCAGGAAGCCAAGCCTTATTCATTCTTAAACTCTCCTCTTTTCTGTTAAAGTTGTGCTGATGTTTATGAATTTCAATGGCTTCTCTGTGCAATCTGACAAAATAGTTGGTAGAATTGTCCAGTCTTTCAGTGTCTTGGAATAAGACCCTGTGTCCTGTTTGTGTCAGTCCATGTTCAGCCACTGCTGATTTCTCAGGCTGGCCAAGTCTGCAGTATCTTTCATGTTCTTTTATCCTTGTTTGTATGCTGCGTTTTGTGGTCCCGATGTAAACTTCTCCACAGCTGCAAGGTATACGATATACTCCTGCAGAGGTGAGGGGGTCTCTTTTGTCTTTTGCTGATCGTAGCATTTGTTGTATTTTCTTGGTGGGCTTAAACACTGTTTGTAGGTTATGTTTTTTCAAAAGTTTCTCCATCCTATCAGTGACTCCTTTAATAAATGGCAAGAATACCTTTCCTATGGGAGACTGTTTTTCTTGAGTTTTCTGATTTTTGTTTGGTTTAATGGCCCTTCTGATTTCATTCTTGGAGTAGCCGTTTGCTAGCAGTGCGTGATTTAGATGATTAGTTTCTTCCTTGAGAAACTGTGGTTCACAGATCCGTCTTGCACGGTCCATTAATGTTTTGATTATTCCTCTTTTCTGTCGGGGGTGGTGGTTGGAGTTTTTGTGTAAGTAGCGATCTGTGTGAGTTGGTTTCCGGTAGACCTTGTGACCTAACTGAAGGTTTGTTTTACGGATGACAAGGGTATCAAGAATCTGCCATTCGTAATCTACCTGAAGAAGATGCTGAGGAAATAAGAGGAGAGACAGCAAGAATTCTACGAAAAGCAAAGCCCCCTGCTAGCAATATAACACGCAAGGAGAGAAACGCCATCAAGACCCTCAATGCAGATCCAGAAATCATTATTCTACCAGCTGACAAAGGCAATGCCACAGTGATCATGAAAACAGAAGAATACAAAAAGAAGATTGAGGAACTTCTGGACCCTGCCACATACAAAAAACTAAAACGAGATCCAACTTGCAAAATTACCAGGAAAACTAGCATTCTGATCAAGAATTCCACTCTTCATCCCGACACACACAGAAAACTATGCAAGACTGAAGCACAACCACCACGATTATATGGACTACCTAAAATTCATAAGGATTCCGTTCCACTCCGACCCATCGTGAGTGCCATTGGTTCCCCAACATATGAATTAGCTAAATATTTGACCACCCTCCTACAGGACCACATTGGAAAAACCACTTCTTACATCAAAGATTCAACTCACTTCATCAACAAAATCAGTCCGTTAAGACTCAATCCAAAGGATATATTAATCAGTTTTGATGTTGTATCCCTCTTTACCAAGGTTCCAGTAAAAGACACAATCTCATTGATTAACCAGATTTTTCCAGAAGATATAACAGCCTTATTTCACCATTGTTTGACAACAAGTTATTTCCTATGGGATCAAGAATTTTATGAACAGATTGATGGAGTAGCTATGGGAAGTCCACTCAGTCCAGTAATAGCAAACTTTTACATGGAATATTTTGAAAAGACAGCATTAGAATCAGCACCTTACAAACCTACAGTCTGGTTCAGGTTCGTAGATGATACATTTACCATTTGGAGCCATGGTGAAGAAAAATTAATGGACTTTCTAAACCATCTTAATAATATCCATCCAAACATTCAGTTTACCATGGAAAAGGAAATTGAGGGTAAACTCCCATTTCTTGATACCCTTGTCATCCGTAAAACAAACCTTCAGTTAGGTCACAAGGTCTACCGGAAACCAACTCACACAGATCGCTACTTACACAAAAACTCCAACCACCACCCCCGACAGAAAAGAGGAATAATCAAAACATTAATGGACCGTGCAAGACGGATCTGTGAACCACAGTTTCTCAAGGAAGAAACTAATCATCTAAATCACGCACTGCTAGCAAACGGCTACTCCAAGAATGAAATCAGAAGGGCCATTAAACCAAACAAAAATCAGAAAACTCAAGAAAAACAGTCTCCCATAGGAAAGGTATTCTTGCCATTTATTAAAGGAGTCACTGATAGGATGGAGAAACTTTTGAAAAAACATAACCTACAAACAGTGTTTAAGCCCACCAAGAAAATACAACAAATGCTACGATCAGCAAAAGACAAAAGAGACCCCCTCACCTCTGCAGGAGTATATCGTATACCTTGCAGCTGTGGAGAAGTTTACATCGGGACCACAAAACGCAGCATACAAACAAGGATAAAAGAACATGAAAGATACTGCAGACTTGGCCAACCTGAGAAATCAGCAGTGGCTGAACATGGACTGACACAAACAGGACACAGGGTCTTATTCCAAGACACTGAAAGACTGGACAATTCTACCAACTATTTTGTCAGATTGCACAGAGAAGCCATTGAAATTCATAAACATCAGCACAACTTTAACAGAAAAGAGGAGAGTTTAAGAATGAATAAGGCTTGGCTTCCTGCCCTGAAAAACCTCCAGACAAAGACAACATTCAACAATAGCCATACAGATTAGCTTTGGATTACACACATTAACAGATCACTTCAGGATACAATGGTTCCATATTAACATACCATACCCTCATTAGCACATTATCTTGATACTTACAGGACAATACTTTTGCAGGACAATACTCAGCTCAAACCCAACCCCTTTCTGACTATATATTACTCTTCCTACACCCTTGACACTGAGAGACACTGTCCTTCAGTGTTACTCCTCTGAAGATGCCGGCCACAGTTGCTGGCGAAACGTCAGGAAAGAAAATTCCAAGACCACGGTTACACAGCCCGGATAACCTACAAGAACCAATGAACTCTGACCGTGAAAGCCTTCGACAGGATTACTTATGTTGGCAGAACTGCATTAGGCAGATCCTGTTGGGTGGGGAAATGTTCTGTGTGATGGTGATGTTGCTTTCTGGGAAGACAGTGAAGAGAATATGGCAGTGATTCTCAGGTTTATAAGAAGTGCAACCCACTTCTAAACTTACTATACTTTTTAAAACTTATTTTCAATGTAACTTTACCTTAATTTCACCCTCCTGACATAAAACACAAGACTCTCACATCAGTTAACACTGAACAAGTTTATAGTTCTCCATGTTTACATGTGTATGTGTTTTCTTTCATTGTTTTAATGTTTTATATATAATCTGTATTTTAAATGCTTTTTAGTATTGTGACTATTTGACACCTTAGGGACCCTAAATTTGGTGGAAAGATGCCATACAAATGTTATAAACAACTATTCTATTTTTGAGATTTACTGTTTGTAGATATGTAGTATTACTGTGTGCAGCAGGCTGTATTTCATGGCTTTTTTGTACATTATGCAGAAGCAAAACCTTAGGCAGATCATGAGAGGGAGAACAGGAAGGGTTGTGTCAGTGTTTGGTTCTCGTGGCCCTTTCTTACATGCCCAGGGTAATGCCAATCACCACTTTGGGGTCAGGAAGCAATTCTCCTCCAGGCCAAATTGTCCAGGGATCCTGGAAGCCTTTTTGCCATCTTCTGGGCATGGAGTAGGGGTCACTGGGGGTGTGGGGGGAGGTAGTTGTGAATTTCCTGCATTGTGCAGGGGGTTGGACTAGATGACCCTGGTAGTCCCTTCCAACTCTATGATTCCATGATTTCTATGAAAACCACACTTTCGGGTTTTGACTCAACATTTGAACCACTGCAGGAGATGGGGATTGAAAGTTGGGCAGATGTTTCCACATGCTTAGATTGCACTACTGCTAAGATGAATCATCAGAGCTTAATGCTATAATTTAGCTCATGTACCGTATTGGGGCCTGGTGATGCAGTCAGACTGCATTGGTATTTTCGTTGTAATTTCTTACCCTCCATCCTGTGGCACATCAGGCTTGGGTAGATTATACACTGGGAACAGTATGAGGAAAGTCAAAGGTGATCTTGGGATAATGGGTTGAACATTTTGCAATGTCTGTTGAAAATTGCCGCATAAGTTTTCTAGGGATTTGTGCCCTGGGAATCTGCCATCTCCATGCCCAAGGCAGGATGTGGCCAACAAAGTATGTCGATCTTTTAAGAGCTTGTTTTTGCAGACACACCTTAGTTACTGTAGTACAGATTTCCCCCTCTCAAACCACATCACATGCATTGTAATGTAATGGCTGTAGTGTATAACCTCATTTATTAGGGGTAGTATATCATAATGATTAAGAGTGTAAGATCATGAGCCAAAATCTCACCTCCCCTAGAAATACCTTTGGGGCCTCAGGCAAATTAATGTATTTCCACCTCAGTCTTTCATCTGCAATATAGAGAGAATAATACTGACTTGACCTACAGGGTTGTTGTGGGGATTAATGTATGTAAAACACTTTGCACACCTGAAATATGCTATGTAAATAGGGTTGCCAACCTCCAGGTACTAAGTTAATACAAAACACAGCACCAGTGCTTGAAAGTACAATAAACTATTCCATATGCGTTTACTAACAACCAATATACAAGAAAACAATAATACCTGTCACTATTAAAATTCTAAATAATACCTGTCACTATTATAATTCTAACCCTGCCCTCCTCAGGCTCCACCCCATAAATCTCCCTCCAGTGGGAAAGAGGGATCTGGCAACCCTATTATTAGTATTACTACTAGAGGATGACTTATGAGGGAAGAAAAATCCCCCCCCCCAAAGCTGGAGCTCCACTTCTCCTACCAGTTCAGTTGGTCTTCCTCCCCCCCCCCCCACTTCTTGTGCACTCCTCTCCCCATCAGCACAGTAAATGTGTGGGGAAAGAGAAGAGGCAGGCAAGGGGACCAAACCAGAGCCAGCTTTAGCATCCTTGTCTCACATGCTCCTGCTGCATTGCCACATATTTTCACATGGTACATGGGGTTGTTATGGCAATCCTTTATGCCCCAACTTAAAAATATATATATATGAACACCTGCAGATTTCACTGGTGCTACTGAGGGGGGATTACCCCTCCCGATTCTTTAAAAAAAAATTGGATTTTTCTGCAAATCTGGAGGCTGTCTCGGATTTGCAGAATTATAAACTGTAGCTGGAGCTGATCCTGTTTTGCGGATTAAGTTATCCACACAGGTGCCACCCTTGGCTGTTAGTTTCAGAGATTGCACATAAGGACTGGCTTTTGGGAAATACTGGAAGTTCAGTGAAAACAGGTAACCATCACGGATCAAATAAGGTCATGTGAAAAGAGGTGTTACAAAGGACTGTATCTGTTGGCACCAAGTCACAAGGTGTGAAATGATTGTGCTAGAAAAGGAAGCATCTGAGTGTGACATCACTTTTCAGCCAATAATGTGTCCATCTCCTTGATGCTTGAAATTCCAGGTGGGTTGATAGGTTAGTCTGTAGCAGCAAAACAAAAGCAGTAGAGGCACCTGAAAGACTAACAGTTTGTGCCAGCATGAGCATTTGTGAGCTCTGACATAAGAATTTGTGCTGGAATCAATTTTGCCAGTCTCTTAGGTACCACTGACTCTTGTTTTTATTTTGCTGCTTATGGTTTTTTGAATGAGCCTCCATGCATCAGCTCCCTACAGTTAAAATCCTTACAGCCCAGGCTGTGGTAGTCTCTAAGCAAACACTGGCATTTCTCTAGATGCACCTGAGTATTTATGATATCATTAACAGTGGGACATGAGCTTAAAGATCAAGGTCACATTGCAGAATATAACAAACCGGCATAATGTGAGGGGAGATGCATCAGAAAGTGCAAGGAAAATATTTCAAGATAAGAATTCTTCTTGGAAAGAAGTATATGTTTGTCTGTAAGACTACAGTTGTTGAAAAGTTAGATTTCTTTTCCAGTGCATGAGTGTTGCTTACTTCAGTTGCTCTTGTCACTATTTTCCAGTTGCATCCAACTCAATAATGTGTATATGTGTGTTTGTATTGTGTTACTTTTCTTTTTCAGAGCCGGGCAGTTGCCATAGATAGATTAGAAGCTGCTGTGAATCTCACAAAGGAGAATGCTGAAAGGTAAGATCACCTATGAAGCAAGGGTGACAGCAGCCAAGAAATGTTACTTCTCTGCTACAGTTGCATAATTAGTTCACAACCAACCCAGTATCCTGTCATCTAGATCTGAGCCTTTATTGACTCAAAAACTAACTGCAAAGTTGGCCAAATTTTTGAATACTTAGATCAGGTGACTGGAGTAGTGAACAGGCAAGACAGATCTTTCTACAAACCTGAAAAGGCCCCCAAGTTTGCCGTAAAATGTGAAATCTAAAAAAAAAAAAAATGAGGTTTTTTTTAACCGAAAATGATAAAAGGAGTGCCTGTAGCTTTAAGCAACAGGTTTCACAAGGGCAGCCTTTGCCATATGGGCTACTGTTGCTTGGCTCAGAAACCACCCGCATGTTAACATTTCTGGATGCCCCGGTCAGGCACACTGTCTCCCTAGCTGCTAACACAGCAGGATTAATTAAGGATCTTCTAGTGGGAAGCCAACATGAAGCTTAGCAAATCACCTTTTCATTTCTGGTTAAAACCTTGAGAAGCTGCCCAAGCTCATACTCCTGCGGCTGTTTTCCATGAAACCAGCGTGTGAAGTCATGTTATCTTCCAATCTAAGCCAGTTAATGGGCTTACCCACCCTTTAAAGCTTTATGTTATAATGTCAGTGTTCCCCTGTAGGTAAGGCTGGGATACAAACTATTCTCTGCAAATGAGTACCACACCCGTATCTCCCAGAGGCATATAGTTGCAGTATGATTGAATTGGGGGGTGGGGCGTAGGCTCCATTGCTACCCAGGATTTGTGCTTTGCTTAAGATTGCTGGTAGTGAGAACTTGGGCATACCCATAGGACTTGGCGTCTCTTTCTCTTAGTTCCTGAATCGTGCCACTGACTTGTTGGTCATGTAAGTACTTGCCAAACAGCTGTTCTCTGTTTCCACTCACATAATAAATACCACAGAACATTATACAGCTGTAAGGATTTATGTACTTTGTTCACCAGCCCGTCTTCCAAAAAACTCATGGTAACTTACAAAGGGCTGCTCCATTTTAGCTTTACAACAACCCTCTGAGAAGGGTTAGGCTGTCATAAAGCAGCTGGTCCAAGATCCATATAGGGTCCTGTATCCTAATATGGTTAGGAAAATTTTACTGCTCTTTTTCTAAAGATGGTGCAGCAATTTCTGCCAACTACCCCCTCTTGCTGCAGTCCAGGAAGCCCCCTGGGGATCAGCAGTCCCTCAGGAACAGCGTAGGAGGGGTCTGCAGTGGGAGGGGGGAATTGATGGAAATGTCTTAAGCAAAAGAAGGATACTTGCCTTTCCTTGATGTGGTTGGATGCAGGTCAGTAGGTGTTTTGGCAGAGCAGTATCTTTCTTAAACCCAGGTTTTATTTATGTAATTTCTATGTTGCCTCTTCTGAGTCCTGCTCAGGGTGGCTTACAATTCAAGGTCTGCATCAGTCCCTCTGTCCATTTTACAGGGGTGATTTTCATCACTGCTGCCATCATGTGGGTTATACACACCCTAGTCCCACAGTCACCTCTTCCGTCAGTGGGTTGGGGAACAGCATGAAGATGGAAGCAATGTGTTGTTTTTTATGATCAGAGCACATTAGATAGGGACCCAACCCTTCCCAGAAGGGAGATGCTGACACACTATTAAACTTTCCTCCTTATTGCTTTTTACATCAACTCTAAAGTGCACTTAAGTCACATGGATTTCTCCTGTTGAGTAGCTTTATATCTCCTGTCCCATCTCCTTTCATTGTCTTCCTTGATAGTTCCATTCAGTTTAAGCTAATCTACCCCACTGCTCTTCTTCCTTTTTCATGGCTTTTGCCATTATGCTCCCTTTGCTTAGAACAACCCTCCTCCAGCGCGCACACATATCACAACATGCCCCCTTTATCCTTTAAATCACTTCTCAAAACTGATCTTGCTTGCCCTAAAACACAGATCCTACAGTGGTTCTGCCTTGGATGTGAATTGGAAGTGTACATGTGGGTATTTGGCAGTGGACTGGTTGGGCTCTCAGCAGATGCATACTTCTTGGCATTGCATTTGTAAATGGAATAATAATGATTTATTTTGTTTTCTTTAATTGAGGAAGTACTGCATTGATTGCAAAAGTTTATTGCTTAAAAAACCTTCCTAAAGGGCGGGTTGCACCAACAACGACGTGGCTGTTACAAGGTGATTGCACAGATTGCTTTGTTTCAAGTTTGCGCAAAAGAAAACAAGTTGGTTACTCCATGGTTTTAGGGCTAGATCACTCTGCTGCTGGTTACCCTGGTGGTTTTGTATCTATAATATGGGCTGTGATGAGTTTTAAAATTCCTCTCCATAGGTTACAGCTGCAGAAGAGGATAAAAATTCTTCACCATGATGTCTCTTCAAGTAAGTCCCTTTCATATTTCATTTTCAATAGGACAAGGGGATAGAGATGGGATCTGTCATACATGAAAGGGAGGTAGAATGGCCACACCGTACAGTGACTTGCAGCATACCATTGTCAGAAATGGTTTCCGAATTTCCATCAGTGCTCAGTGGTGCCAAGCATATTATTTAATGTTCTGAGCATCTGAGGGGAACACCTTCACAATGAGGTCACCACAAGGCATCCATGTTGGCAAAGCATAGGTGCTCCAGTATGAAGCTCACACTGCTGCATCGATTTATTTTGAACTTTTAAGTAATCATGTGTAACTCACCCTTTGATTTTCTAAAATCCCTAAACTGATAACAATCAGTTAAAATTAAAATCCGTACAAAATGAAAAGCTTTAAGGGCCACGAACAAAATCAGAATTGGTAGAAGCGAAAGAATATACCTTGCTATCAAGTGCTTTCCTCAAGAGCACATCATTTGCCTTGTACCAAGTGCCAGCACAGATAGAACAAAATGAACTTCCTTTAGGAGAGAGTTTCAGAGTCTCAGGACTGTTGTTGGGAAGGCCATATCCCACATAGCTACCCACAAGATTTTCAGCAGAAGGCATGAAAAAGCTATCAAATGAAAGTACAGTGTCTCTGCCTATTTTGGGGACAATTTGAATGTTGGGGTACTTACCTGGTTCCAATTCAATAGCCATTCTCTGCTGATTCTTCTCCTGGCTCATCAGCTGAAAAGTCTTAGCAGAAGTTGCCATTTTGCCAGATTCTTAAATTAAGTAGAGTTAGGTGCAGCCACCATTTGGCTCTTGAAACTGTTCCAGATAAATCCGAAGCAGGTCAACTCAGAAGTAAGTCCCATTTTATTCCGTGGGGCTTACTCCCAGGAAAACGTTGTTAGGATTGCAGCCATAATGTTTGTGGATTAGTGAGCTTTGGCGTCAGCTCTTTATTACATGCAATATTTTATTAAAGGCTGATATCCTAACTGTTAACCCAGGGGTGGGGAACCTTTTTCCTGCCAAGGGCAATTTGCACATTTATAACATCATTCGAGGGCGATAGCAGGTGTAGACCTCCCGGTGGGGGGGCGGGAGAGAGGCTAGGGTTGCCAGGTCTTCGGCCACCACCTGGAGCTTGGCAACCCCAGGGGAGACCATGCAGAGAAGGCCTGGAGGGCGCTCCGCTCCCCCGGTCCTCCCCCTCCCAAACGGGAGGGCAGCAAGCGGTGGGCCCGAGCAAACGAGGTGCCAGGGGGGCGCAGCCCATGGTCAATCAGCAAGGGAGGAAGGAAGGAAAACAGAGAAAGAGGAAAAGGGAGAGAGGGAGAAAGAAATGGAAAGAGGGGGAGAAAGAAAATGACCGAGGGAGACAGACAAAGAGACCGAAAGAGAGGGAGAGAGAAAAGCCTTCCCCCCCACACACACACCCGCCAGCCCCACCCGACCTGGCCCCAGGTTCCATGCCCTCCCCCCCCAGAGTCCACAAAAGGCCCCCCGAAGCCCGATTGGCTCCTGTGTGCATGCTCTGCCGCGAGCCTCTTTCCCCCCCTCCCTCTCGCTGCTCAACAGCTGACAGGCAACGAGAGGGGATTACAGTGTGCCCTGGCATTCCTGCACGCTGCGCCTATAGGGGGCAGCCTTTGGGGAAGCATCCCTTTTCCTCCTCTCGCCGACCAACAGCCGTCAGTCGGTGAAAGGAGGTCCAAAGAGTGCCGCAGCACCCCTGCAAGCCCCAGGAACACCCTCAGGGAGGGCTGCCCTGCCTCGCACCTCCGCGGCAGGGCCCCGGAGCTCCCGAGGGCCACAAAAAATGTCCTCAGGGGCCGCATACGGCATCCGGGCCTGAGGTTCCCCATCCCTGTGTTAACCTCTCGCACCAATAGGAAATAATAGCTATTGTCGTAAAATATTGTTTATCCTTGTTACCACATCTTACAGTTTATATTCACTTTTAAATCCAGCCTGATACATTGTTTTACAATGGTTATTGGATGGGATTTTTTAAATTTGCTTGTTTATTGAGAGGGGGGTTAGGACAAAAATTGTTACTGTGGCAGGATGAAAAATATGATAACGAGAGTCAACAAATTTAATATGGGAAGTAACACTTGGGTGTATTATTATTATTCTTAATTTAAATACCTTTATTGACATACCATCGAGAAATCAGAGTATAACTATTATTCTTAAAATGTGTTGTTGCCATTTCTTCAATGCAGGTTCCTGGGAATGCTTGCTGCCTTGGGGTTTGGTAGACACTATAATCAGTAATCCACCTTACGTTTTCCATGAAGACATGAGTCACTTGGCAGCAGAGATCCTTCGGTAGTCAGACACCTCTTCCCTCTAATCTTGCTGCTTCTTTGTTTGCCCTCTTGCCCATTGAAGATTTCTGGGATTCTTAAATCACCATCAGCCATTAAGACCTAGCGATGATAAAACTGAAAGGCAGTGTGCTGTAGAGGATAGAGGGTTAGAACAGAACTGGATATGGTTTGACTTCAAATCACAAATTTGTCATGAAGGTCACTGGGTGGTCATAGGCCAATCATTCTTTCTCAGCCTGGCTTAAATTTTGAAGGACAAATGGATAATATAGTATGCTGTATGCTGCCCTGAGGATAAAAATATGTTAGATGAATAAATTTCACTCTCTAACAGCACAATCCTAAGAAGAGCATAACCTTTCTAAGCCCACTGAAGGATATAACTCTGTTTAGAATTGCGGTGTAAGAAACTGGGAATATTTGGATCTTATCAGTGCATTTCCAGGCATTCATTTCCAAGCCCTGCAGTCACCAGCCAGCACAAAACAAAATCAGTGTATTGAGTTTAATTTTGTCCAATTATCAGTTAATAATAAACGTGTGTTGATTAAGGGTGTCAAAGGCTTTCTAAACATTGTCGAAGGCTTTCACGGTCAGAGTTCATTGGTTCTTGTAGGTTATCCGGGCTGTGTGACCGTGGTCTTGGTATTTTCTTTCCTGACGTTTCGCCAGCAGCTGTGGCAGGCATCTTCAGAGGAGTAACACTGAAGGAAAGAAAATACCAAGACCACGGTCATACAGCCCGGATAACCTACAAGAACTTTCTAAACATTGTTCAAGAGAATAAAGCAGACGGGTCCTTGCTAGAATGGCTGACTAACAAAGTCAATGCAAACAAAAGGCTACAGGAAAGGAAAACAGACCAATTCAGATATTTTAATGTTACACAATGACCAGATGGAATAGCTACAGGGAGTTCTAGGAAGGGAGGAAGCACAGTTAATGAAGAAGGCCTTGCCGTCTCACCTCCTTCTCAGACGTCTAATGGGTGGCATAAGTCACTGAGGGAATGATAGTGAAAATTCATTAGCAGTACTCTCCATTTTCCATGTTGAGTACCTGCAGCATTACTAGTAGGATCTCATTTTAGCGCTTGTTTTCCGGTGACATATATGTTTTGTTTCTGTTTGTGAAGTTGGGTCATGTTTTAGTTTATAGACTTTTCCTTTTGGTTCCTAGCTATGAGGACCTTGATGCCCTAGATGGAGGACATGATGGGATGAATGTTATCAAAGAAATTCTGAACCTCGCCTCTTACATCCTCAAAGATTTTGGGTGAGTCTTCATACTGGCTTCTTTGCAGACTACAGATACTGTCTACTTCCTTTGCTGTAGGGCTCAGGAACTGGGAATGATGCCACCTGATAGCTGCCATCTGGCATCCCAGCCTGAAAAAAAGCTTAGAGAAATACATGGAATGGTGCAAATTAGAGCAGCTTCAGTCTTTCCTGATTCCTTTCCTTTTCTGTCCCTTTCCCCGACCTACCTTCCTCAGGTGGAAGATAGCATACTAGTGAAAGGGGACATCCTAACCTCTTCTAGTCTGTGTGTTTATTTTGACTTTCCTCCATCATACAGGATGGAAGGAAGACCAAGATCAGGAAAGCTTCTCTTTTCCTGGGGAATTCTATCTCCTCCCTTTCAAGTATTTGGAGGGAAAAGAAAGGAGATATGCTTTCTGGCACTCTTACTCCAAAGTGGCCTGCTAATAAAATAAGCTACTAGAATTTTATTTACAAAAGTATTACTATATGACAGCTTCTAAATAATTACTTTTTTTTTCATTTTGGATTGTCTCATCATAGGGTTTTGTCTCATCATAGGTGGATTGACTCAATAAAGGAAGCCACAGCATTCAATTTGCAAGATCTGAGCAAGGCTGTCAAAGTTAGGACATTTTGGAGGACTTTCATTCATAGGGTAGCCATGAGTCGGAAGCGACTTGACGGCACTTAACACACACACACAAATAATTACTGGTTGTAAACTCAATCATGCACCCCTTCCCATAGATTAAACATTGTGGCCTGTGTCCTACCACTCAACTGAGCAAAGTTTGAAACTTTCAACTTAAGTGTTTGTTCCTCCAAGGGAAGAGACACAAGTTGGAGGAAGTCTCCCTTAGGCTTAAGGAACTTTCTCTAGCCTAAGGCAAGTCTGTACCCCCTGTTGCTTGGTGTGTCTGAAGGTCACTAGGTGTATTTCAGTGCCACTGAAGTCAGTGGATTTAGGGTATTATTCTGCTTAGGATGGCATGGTGTCTCTGAAATGTAAGGATTAGAGAATTGAAAAACTAGTAGAGGTAAAGAAGAAAATGTGAAAATAGTACTTAAAAGGTGAATTAAAGTAAGTACTTGGGGTTGAAGAGATGTTCCTTACCTTTTTCAAAAGGGACCCTAAAATAATGTGTTAGGAAGCTTCCTTTGAGGAAAATAAAAATGGAGAAGGCGGCATGGTCATAAAACGAGTCCTCAGTATCTAGCAATAGGAAAAATTCCTCTGTAAAGATTATACTGTGTCCTGCTGCAACTCATACATGTCAGAAGGTGTTACTTACAGGTATTAGGGATACATCTTCAGCTAGAAAAACTGGCTGTGCTAGCAGTGATGTCCCCAAAGAAAGGTTGCAAGGAGGGAAACTATAGTAGGTGTGATAAATAAGTCTGAGAAGTCTCTCTTAATTTGTATGCTTCACTAACCAGATAACCAAATACAGATCTGGCTGAATCTACATTTGAACAAAAGACAGACACTTGCTAAATACAATGTCGGTGTCCTGAACAAATAACAACCCACTGTCTCATTGCATAACTACAACAGTCTATCAGACTTGAGGAAAACTCAACAAAATAACCGATCACAAAGCATCAAAAATATCAATTCTTTATAGATAGCAGTTGTTGTGAATTAAACTGTCTCCGTATACCGTGAAGACTGAGAGAGTCTTGAGTCGCATTAACAGTGCTGTCTAAAGCAGAGCTAACGCCTCTAAGTCCATCAACTTCCCTGGACTTAGGAAAGTATAACTCTGCTTAGGATGGCACTGACAAGGAAAGGAACTGAAACAGAGTATTCTCTTAGTAGCTGTGCAACAGTCTCCAGTGGAGACCTAATAAATAAGCCATCATAAACCAACAGCAGTGCTAGAAAGGGTAGGGAGAAGTTAGTTGGGTCAACAACCAAAAAAAAAGGAGGGCATAAGAATAGAATGAACTAATGATAATGAAACTGGAGACAGGAATGCCAGTCCTAAAATAATAGGAAACCTTAATAATAGAGAACAAAGACAATATTAATAATGGCAATAGCAAAAACAGTCATGTTGAATTGACACAATGTAACTGCAAAAACAAGTTGACGAAACATCCTTTAGTGTAGACAAAATTATATTCCGAATGAGTCCCTTCTGTACAAACCTTGATGGAAGGCTGGTCCATTACTACACTTTGTATCATTTGGATTGCTGAGAAACATACTGGTTAGAAAATGCCTATTTGCTTCATTTGTAAATCAGTGGTATAAACTGGAACTTTGAAAAAGAATGGTAAATTCACTGTTATTGTAGGGATTGGGGGGGATTTATAAGCAGTAACAAGGCCACATTGAGGGTCTCCTGAGGTATCTAAAGCACAGGCTTCTCCTTTTATTATGGACAGTTTCAGATTGATCTTGTCAATGGATGCTGACAGGATCCTTAGCGTCGTGAGACCCAACAGTTGTGCTCTTGACCCATGCCTATCCTAGCTTTCAAATTCATTCCCAGAAAAGGTATTGCAGCCTTTGGTTAAAATTGTTAATGCCTCACTGTCTGAGGTTTCCCTTTGAATGAAGCAGTTATTAGAACTTTGCTTAAACTGTCATTGGCTGAGATGGCCTATTATAGGTGGTGTCCAATTAATTTTTTCTAGGAAGATCATAGTGTCTGCGGTGGCAAAATAGCTACAGGGATTTCTGGATGGCACATCTGACCTTAACTAGTTTCAATCTGACTTTAAGCCTGGATTCTAACCTCTAGTAGGAACTCAATGCAGTCATAAAAACAACAGCATATGAATTATCAATAATGAACAAGCTTTAAACAGAGCATTAAATATCCAAGAACCTAAAATTATATTCATGAAAAGCGTACTCAGATTAGAGGCAAGCCATAAAAGCAGTTTTTAAAAAATCTCCCCTCCCATGAAAAGCCAGGGTCAAAATAAATGTTTTGGCTTTACAACTGAAGGACAGCAATGTAGGTGCCAGGTAAGCCTCCGCTGGGTGGGCATTCCAAAGGGAAGATGCTACTGAAAAAGCCTTGCCTCTGGTCACCACCCACCTTCCCTCTGCAGGCACAGAGAGCAGGGCTTGGGAAGAAGACTAACTGGTGGGCTGGACTGCACAGATTTATGCTGGTTTAACTGGCATTCCTTGGCTCCCAAATCCTGGCAGTTGTAGTTTGCTGTTGGTAATAGAATTTCTTTTAGAATTCTTAACTCACCGTACAGTTGCAGTTTCCAGAGTCCCTTAGGAGAAGGAATGACTGTTAGACAAATTTATGGAGGGATGGGGTTAAAGTTGGGCCCCTGGTCTGAAGAGATTGGGGATTACTGGTAGCCCCAATCTTCAGGCTACTGTCCTGGGTGGCTGGCACTACATTTAATGAGACAATGCCCATAAGATCAGAACACCCTTTCTGGCTAAGGTGTGAAGTAATGAGCATTGACTTAATTTGGGGCTAATTAGCCCCTCTATCAGCTTGATCATGGAAGATGCAGGCCCTGGGCTGAGGAAATTGTCTATCACAAGCTTAGACTGGGGAGGGAAGGTGGCATAGTATAGCCTGATCTTGTCAGATCTCAGAAGCTAAGCAGAGTTGACTCTAGGAAGACTCTACAGGCCACCTCTGCTTTTCACTTGCCTTTGAAAACCCCTTCCTGTGATTGCCAAAAGTTGGTTATGACTTGACAGCACTTATGTACATAGTTTAGAAGGTTGAGTTTTCCACATATGAATGCCAACAATTGGAGATGAGTTGAAAAACACTACATGTCATTTCAACTAGCAGAGTGCAGAAACACGCCATTTAAAAAGGCGAATGAAAGTTTTAAACCTTCTAAAATGTAGGTCTCTTAAAAAATAAAGCACTTGAGCTTAGAAAAATAAACACTTGAAAGAGGGTTGAATAATAGATTAACTGAGAGGGAAATTTCCAATGTTTCTTCCTGAGCAAAAAAACAGTGAAAACTTAAAACCATTATATTACTTCATCGTTGTGAGTTTTCAAAAAGTGCTGATGATTTAGCAGTCCAAATAAAGCAACTTGAAATCACTCCTGTGAAGTGGAACCACGAGACCTCATGCTTCAGAGGTTATATCAGCACTTGTCATTTTTAGCCTAGAAGCATAACCACTGTCTCCTAGCATTTCCACTTTTTAGTTTGGGGCTTTGTTTGGCCTTTTTGCCTTAGAAATAGAGGAGGCATTGAGAGGAAAAAGAGTTTTGCCAAGGTCACAGATGAGATTCACACCCATTTGTTAGTGTGACTGACTCTCTGGTTATTTTAAAGGGAGCGTTTTGTGTGGGGAAAAGGTGGAATTCCGAGAAGCACTTACTGCTGGGGTTTGGTTCTTTCTCTGTCAGTTTATTTTGTAGCCTGCAAAACTACCATAAACTGTGACCAAGTTGAGAATAAGGATGGGTTTGGGATCTTTTGGAGAGGTTCTCCACGGTCCTGGGGGGGAGGAATTGGCAACTTTTGGAGAGGCTCTCCAAAGTCCTGTGGGGGAGGAATTGGGGGAAATCTGTACAGCCTTACATATAAGTACCAGCACCTCCCCCACCACTTTTCTTTAAAAAAAAAAAGCACTGGTTTTGGTACATAGTTATTAGAATGGCTTTCAGTATGCCCTGGGAATTTATGTTTTGAGATTCTTTGACTGGCTGACTGACACTAGTTCTAATAAAGGTGACGAATCCTTATGCTCTGGACTGAAAATGGCCAAGTACTCCAGGAAGAGACCACATGATACAATACAAATAATGGTTTAGACTTTTCTCTGATGCTTAAAAGGAACGATTAGGGGAGGCAAGGATTATGAATGTTAGGCATATGCAGAATGTGTAAGCTGAATTCCTTCACTGTGCTAGAACTCTCAGGGACACTCGGCAAAACTGATTGGCAGTAAGTTCTGGACTGACAGCATGAGAGTGCTACTCCACATCATGTACTCTCATTACAGAGGAGGTGGCGTGACTACTGCCTGAGGTAGCTTTAAAACACAGATGAGACAAATCCACGGAGGAAAAGTCTGCCAGTGGCTACCAGTCATGCCAGCTAAATACAGCCTCCATGTTAGGAAGCCATGACTCTCTGCTTGACAGATTCTGAGGGCAAGCAACAGGATTTTTGAAATCTCCACCTTGCTTGGCTTGTTTGGGGTGTGCATTCGGTAATGCTGAACCAGAAAAAAATGGCTTTTTAAACTGTAGCTGGTAATCCCGATAAAGCTGAAACATTTTGGCTTTTTCCTGGGATCATTTTGGGATTGCCAGCTACAACAGTAAAAAGGAAAGAAACCCCTTTCAAAAGAGAAAAAAAACCCTGCTTCGGCAGATCTGTGCCATATTCTGCAGCGCTTTAAAGTTTACATCTCCCCCCTTCTACAGCCTATGTGGAATATTTCTGGGGCTCTGGGGGCTGTTTTTTAAGGCAGATGCACCAAATTTGTAGCATAGCTGCGGGTGACTCTTTACAAGAGCCCCCAAGTTTGGTAAAGATTGGGTCAGAGGGTCCAATTTTATGGGGCCCCATTTTTCCTCTATTGGAAACAATGGAGGAAGGATGGGGCACTGTCTTTGGGGCACCCCCTCACCCAATCTTTACCAAACTTTTAGTGACTCTTTACAAGAGTCGCTAGCAGCTGGGCTGCAAATTTGATGCTATTACCATAACAGTCCCCCACCCCCAGAGCCTGAGAAAGATTCCCCATAGGCTATAATGGAGCTGAATTTTTTCAGATTCCTGGGGGGTGGGGGGAATCCATACTGGCATGGGGATTTGGGAATGTTCAGGAATCCTGAAATTTTTCAGGTTCAATATACCTGAACCTGAATTATCCTGAATTTTTGTTTTTTTGCACACCCCTATTACTTATCAGCTTCTCAACTAATGTAGGAAATGGAGTGCTAAACTACACATGCCTTTGGTCTGATCCAACACTAACCACTACACCAAGCTGGCTCTCAGCTGGAGAGGCTAGTCAGTCCATGAAACTCAATGGGTGGCTTTGGGCCAGCCAGTCTTTGTCAGTCTAAACTTGTAAGTATAAAATGGAGGAGGGGAGGGCAACGAGTGCCAACCTGATATCTTTGGCGGAAAGGTGGGATAAAAATGAGATCGGTATGTATCCACTGATCCCACATTTTCATTATGACAGTTTAATTATGTATATTCTCACTTTCCCTCTGCTTTCAGGAGTGTATTTCTGGAAGTTGATTCCAGACATCCAGAGATGGTAAAGAACTGGCTGCACAGTCACCCTGACTTATCTCTCTTTGTGTCTGCCATCCACAAGGACTTTTGTGGAAAGTAAGAGTTGTTTTTTACATTCTTCTTTGTTCTTCTATCAAGTAATGTAGTTTTGCAGAAACAAGTATGTTAAAAAGTCATGTGGGTGGGAAAGGTCCTGCCCATACTGGTGCCATTTTTTCCCCAGTAGATCATGGCAATATATCATTTCTTTCTAATAGATCATGGCAATAGATCATTATAACATTATTGTACTACAGAAGAATAGCAATTATCTGTTTAAATAGCAGGCCTTGGGTGGTTCAGTGGCGGGGGGTGGGGGATGCTGGCTGATGGAGGAAAGTGCCCACCGACTCCCATGTGTTGCAAGTGCAAATGCCTTAGCAGTCATGTTGGCGATGATAGGGAAATAGAGATGTAGGTCATTTATGCATGGGTACCTGGACTCACGTTCACCCCCTGTCTGACTCGGTTGTTCCTTGGAATTCTGAATGAGTTTTCCTTCCATTAGAAATGACCTTATGCCCAACCCTCGCAATGTCCGTGTCTTCCCATTCCTCTGTTAACCCGACTCTTCCCTCTCCCCTGAGCTCAGCCCGGCTGGAATCTCCCTGCAGAAAGCATTGGACACAGAAGATAGCTTTCTCTCACAGCCAATCACAAAGCAGCGTGTAAAGAGGTTGGGATTCAAATACTTCCTGCTTTCTCAGAGCTCTTTCTGAGCAAAAGAAAGGCTTTTAAAACCAAGGCTTGGATTTCTCTCACCCCCCTTTCTTTCAGATTGCTCCGTTTTTTGTTTTCTGTTCTTAAAATGCTTTTTTATGCAGCAATTGGGTTTTGGGGGTGGGGAATTTTCTCACAATGAGCACTGCAAAGTAAGCCAATTACAAAGCAGCATTTAAAAGGGGCAGGACTTGATTTGAGTTTGGAGGCTGCTGGTGCAGAGATTCCCAACTGGAAAGTGTGGGTCCAGCCAGCAACAAACCTTAGGTAAAACTCCCATGCATAAATGACCGTAATCTATGCCGACGTTAGAGACAAATATTTCTGTTCCATCATACACATGCATGACTTCATAAAGTGACCTTATAAAGGGCACTTCAGCTCTTGTAGTTTCTCCAGTGGGGTTTATTGCTGTGATTTTGTCTTCTTCCCTTACAGGCCAAGGTTCTTACATATCCAAAAATATGAGAGAAGGTCATGAATAGTTCTGACCATGCCCTACTTGCCGGATGAGTCTTTTGTGTAGCGCTGAGTGCTGGAACAGGCATTTGAGCCTCAGTTTCACTTCCTGGGGGGCTTGTTACCAGGGTGTATTTTCACGCAGCCAGTTCTTCCATGATAAACAGGTCTACAAGTGATTGACATTTCATTCTTGGGATGGCAATGCCTTGCCAGTAGTGGACAGTACATAAGAAATGTTTGTTTTATGTTTGTTCGTTTTGTGCATTGAAATAAAGCTTTTAAATTTTTAAAAAAGTTTCAAGCTATCACATTATCGCTCTTCGCCTGCTTTTAGCTTAGCTGCATCCATTTTTGGCAATGACTTTTACCAACAAGCGCTTTGCATCAAGAGGAAGTTCAGGACATGAATCTAAATTTGGCTGTGCAGAACATCCTTCATGAATCTCACACTGCCTAATCCACAAAACTACATGCTAGTGCAAGTTTTACAAAAAAAACAAATGTTCACATGGGATGGGAGGAAGAACTAAACTTTGCATAGACAAATCTGGCTTTGTTAAGAAGGGGAAGTGTTCATACATGCAAACCTAGAAGCAGGCTACCGTTACCATATTCCTGACTTGATTTCTGTTTAATATAGGAAGGCTGGGAGCAATCTTTATTTCTGCTGATCTTTTAGAGCTCCCAGAATTGCAAATGCTACCAGAAATACTTGTTCAGGGCAAGATGAACCATTCAGGTGGCCATATGACATGTTTAGGATATCTTTAGAATGTGAGGGTGCAACTCTTGGACTGTGGAGTTTAGCCCTTTAGGTTAGCCAAGTGTCTGGGGGCCACCCCTACAGAGGTTCAGGTCATTATGTGTAAGAATTGTTGTATCAGAATGCATGTGTATCTTTCTATAAATTGTGTTGATTACTATGAATTTGAATTAAACTTAGTTCAAGTCCAGATTCAGCAGCCTTGGGTAAGTTTTATTGTGGTGATTTGAAAAAAAGAATCAGAAACCAGGAGGAATGTCTAAAGAAGCAAGGGATAAATTTGCTGAAGGAAAGGACCACAGTTTGTATTGTTAATAACTGAGCAGTTTCATTCTGCATTGCCTGTTCATCAAATGTCCATGAATATGAGCACAAGCCTCACACTTGGAATGGTAATAGCCATCCTCTGGCTTCCAAGTACATGTTATGCTTTTGGTATATACTTTCTGGATTGTTTGTGAAAGAGCATTCTTGCCATTAAACATTATTCTGAGTTTAGGAGACTCTGGTACTATCCTTGTATTCATAAATCTATTCTTTAAAGTGCATTTTAAAGATTGATTACTTAATTGCCCATTAGCATGACCTATCATCCTTCTCTTCAATCTGTTTTAATCAAGGCTCAGGTTTGGTAAGGGAGAGGATTCCAGCTGTTAGTTTCCATATATCAGATAGGATAATTGCACTCATTCCTATATTAATATGCTTTTTAAATATGGGATAACCTGAAGTATTTTTACAGTTTCTTAACACAAGTAGGAAGCACAACCTAATCTCCTTAAAATGATTTAGGAGAGTAAAAAACATACACAATGCATGTTTTTACACAAGCCGTTGAAATGTGCTATGAGGTTGTGAAATGCTTTGTAATTCTTATTCTTCCTGGGAGGTCAACCACCATCATTCCCATTTTACAGAGGGAAAACAGCCTAAGAATTAAGTGTCTTGGGCCACCTAGAGGATGTAAGGCTAAGGTGGGACTGGCACTCATACCCAAGTCTAGCATACTCTCTACTGGCCCACTCTGGTTGAAATCCCTATAGTATCCCTCCCATTTTCTTTCTTTTATACATGTTCATTGCCCAGTACTTGTGCCAAAAATGGTATGGTCTTTTAAGATCACATGTGAGCTAGTGTGGTGTAGTGGTTAGAGTGTCTGACTAGGATCTGGGAAACTCAGGTTCGAATCTCCACTCTGTCATAGAAGCTCACTGGCTGACCTTGGGCCCGTCCCTTTCTCAGCCTAACCTACCTCACAAAGTTGTCGGGAGGATAATATGGAAGAGAGAAGAATGGTGTCAGCTGCTTTGGATACCCACTGGGGAGAAAGGCATGGTAAAAATGAAGTAACATGACAGAGCTGGCCTACTCTTTAGTTGACAGGGACACAATGGGAGTATAGATATTCTCTCTTCTGTGAGGCTGGGCTACTTGCCGAAAGTTCCCTAATAAGGGAAGTGTGTGGTTTATCCCCCGGAAAAGTGAATGCAGGAGTGTCTGATACACATTAGGCAAAACAACTCGGCACAGAAGCATTTCAGAAAGTATTAACGTTGCAGTCTCCAAAGGAAGAGTGGCAATCCCAGAACTGCTTTCTCTAAGAGGGAAAATTATGGCGTGGAAAGTTTATGACTTGAGTCCTTGCAATCTTAATAGCTTTTAATTGCTTAATAAAGCTTCAGGCAGGTTAACACTACTGTTTTCTCATTTTACATAATCATATAAATTAATACAGATCCTTCGTAGTCAATTGGCACATGTTTTAATTCTCAGCAGCCTCAGCAGCGGGGGAGGGTGTTTTTTGTCTGAAATAACATTTGCAAAGGCTTTTGTTTTCCTCTGAGGCTGCTGGAGGTGGGGTTTCTTTGGAGACAACAGGCGGCATCTGTTTGACCAGCTTTCCTGGAAAAGAAACTGGAAATAATGTGGTCTTTGCCAAGATGCCAGGAGGTGGCACAGGCATTCCAACTGTAGCTGATTTAATTATCAGATTTTAGAGAATCATTAGGAGAACCCCGGTTGCAAGGAGTGTTCTGCTATGTATTACTGTGGGAAGCGTTTTGCTTTAAGAAAGCTCTCCTGTCCTTCTGAATCAAACTAGGAATGAAATTCCAGCCTAATTCAAGTTAGTGCTAGGCTTATGATTGACTGGGATTGTTCCCAGCTGGCTTGGATTTCTGAGAATGGATTGGGGTCAATATGAGCAGGCTTTTTACCTGCAACTGCTATGTACTGAAGTGACCAGGAGAAAAGGCAAACTTTTAAAATCTTGGATAGCTCAACATATACAGATAAGTTCTAAGTTCCTGCAGTAAGCTCTCCCCCACCGTAACACTCAGGCAGTCATGTCCTGGGTAGTGATCTGCCTAATGTGCTCATCTTTCCTGAGGTCTGGAGAGAGAAAAAAATGTGTTATTTCTAAGAAACATTTCTATGGTCCTTTGTATGCCAAGTGAGACAATTTGTTTTCACATGACTGAGAACAGGAAGCACAGAAACTTTCTCCCCTTCAAAGAATTGAATGCACTTGCTTGACTTGAAAGCAATCTTTTCAGAATTCCAGGAATTGAGCTACGTTACCTTCACCATGACTCAGTTGTCTTGGTACTTGGACTACCTTTGCAACCCACTTAGGAAGTTTTAAGCACCCACCGTCCCATTCTCCCTGGAACACCAGCCATCAGCACGCATATGCCCAACCGTTTGCTGTTAAGATATTAATGGAGAGGCTGTTGTTTAAGAAACATAAAACAGATCCCCTGACTTACACTGTTTTGTTTTAGCTGGTCCAACATAAAGCCACATGGAGCCATCAACATATGGAATAAGAAAAGACACAGTTGGCTTGCCCTGTTTCACTTAACAGATCTCATATCCCATAGAGTGGCAAGGACCTGATCATTCCTAAGACTCGTGTTTTGTAAATCTGATAGCAAAATCTGGCTCCCATCTGTGGATCTCTAAATCCACGGGTTGGGGCCACACTGACACTAAACAGATTTTTCTGCAAACTCCAGGGCCAGAGCAGCTTCCATGCTGTGCTGTGGTTGTGGCCAGGCCCAGAGGCCTAGAGCAGCACCTGGCTCAGTGACAGAAGCCACTCTAGGTCTGCAGCAATGTCCTGATACCACAGCTGCTATGGCTGGTAAGGTAAAGGGGGAGAGAGAAGGGGAGGGGGTAGAAAGTTTGAGAAGGGGGGGAGAAATAGAGTGGGGAAAGGTTGGCAGAAAGGGAGGGGATAAAGAGGGGGAAGTTTGTTAGAGAAGGGAAAGCGAAGGAAACAAAGGGGGGAAAGGATGCATCCTCCCTGCAAGTTTCTTGTAGGTCCCTACTTGTGCATATCTATTAATGGAAAATGAAGGTTTGCTACTCCTGGAAAGCCAAATGCAGTTGGTAATTAATACTAGTGATGAGCAAATATTCCTGTACTTGACACCAACTGTTTGCATTTGGGGTGGCTCATAGATGTAAAACAAAGTACAATGTGGTCTGGGAGAGGGATTTTCTGGAGCCTTGAACCAGCCAAGTCACCAGAAAGGGGGGGGGGAAGGGGTGTGGAGCTCCGTGGAACTCAACACATGAGAGAGGCAGGACAGAGTTAAGGGGAAGATCTGAACTGACTACCTTGTTGGGGAGGGCAAAATATACCCTTCTCTGGGGGTGGGGGGGGAGGAGTGAGATTCCCCATATGGCTCCTTTCCCAAAACAAAAGGGATCAAAGACTTCAGATCCGAAGATGGCAAAGTGGCAATTTGTTTACTAAGCTGGCACCATTGATTTATACATTCCAGGGATGGTTAGACCTGGATCTTCTCACGTTCGACAGGACCTCCGGAGGTTGTAAATCTTTACACTCCAGGGACGCGGCAGGGGAATCCTTTAATGTAGATTGCTAAGGATGTTTTCATTTTCACACAGGATACGACAGGATACGGGAGGGGGGATGCAGAGGAGAGCGGCGTAACGCTCTCGCTTCGGCGTAATGGCTTCCCTTTGGATCAGGAGACAATCAGGAATCATGGCTTCCCTTTTGCTGGTTCTGCAAGGGAGACCCGGTCTCTTGTCCTGGACAGCCTGGCTTGCACGGAGCGAGAGAGAGAGCTTGCCAAAGCAGCGGGCTTTGCTACTTAGGCATTACAATGAGTCCTTGGTGTGGTTGCCATAACCAGGGCTGGAGGTCAGGTGGCACCACGTTTCAAACAGCTCAGTGAGTCTCTGGTGTGGGTGCCATGACCAGGGCTGGCGGTCAGGCAGTGCATATAGTAACAGCATGTTAAAGACAAAAAAGGAATGTGAATATGTAAGCATGTGGTTATACTGTAAGACAATATTTCCTCCCCCCTCCACAAAAAAACACCCTCATTTTGAATATCTGGTACAGCAGTATATTGATATTAGGGTTGCCAACCTCCAGGCAGTTTAAAAACCCTGAAAAAGCAACTAATGCAGGAGGCAGCAAGAGGGAACCCCTCCCCACAAAGATTAAAAGGAGCCTTGTCTCCCGATATTAGAACGGTGTGCTGATGAAGCCGCTTGCGCGGCGGTGAAAACGTTAAAGTTAATCCGGACTGCGTTTCACACTATCCGTTTTTTTCCACCGTCCTTCTTATGGACTTTGCTTGTTGAAGCCTTTTGGACTTTAGTAAGAACTTCAGTGAAGATTGTTGAAGATTCCGTGAGACTCTTTGAGAGCCATGTATTTTTCCTGCTTGTAATGTTTGTTGTTTGTTCACTGTGCACTTTTTCACTGTACTAAACTTAGGTTGCATTTACGTTGTGTTGGTACTTATTTTCTCCCAACCTCCAGGCAGTAGCTAGAGATCTCCTGCTATTACAACTGATCTCCAGTCGATAGAGATCAGTTCCCCTGAAGAAAATGGCCGCTTTGGCAATTGGACTCTATGGCATTGAAGTTCCTCCCCTCCCCAAACCCCGCCCTCCTCAAGCTCTGCCCAAAAAACCTCCCGCCAGTGGCGAAGAGGGACCTGGCAACTCTAATTGATATGCTGCAAGTTTTTTTAAAAAAAATTGAGGGTGCTTCCAGGGGAAACAGGAGGAGGTAGAAGGAAGCAGGGCATGTAGGAGAACAATCTTCACCGTGCTCTCTGAGCTTATAAATGCTGGACCATATGTCAATGTAATAAAACCATAGTGGTGGGCAATGCTACAATTTAGCATGCATAGGGAGCGATTAAAAAAACTGGGTGCAAGGAAGGGAATAAAGAATGGGGCTAGAAAGCAGGGCATGCAGGTTGCTGGCTGTGGAGCAGTCCTTTGAAAATGCATCAAAATGTACACACTCTCCCCTGAATGCATCAGGAGAGAGCCATTCAAAAACATTGGTGCAAAAGTGGTCTGAGAGAAAATAAAAATTGGCACAGCAACTGCTAGCAAATGATACAGTCTGTATGGATATGGGAAAAACTGATGCAGTAAAGAAGCTTAGCAGTAGCAAAACCAAAATCCCCTCCTTGTGGAAAGGCCCTTTGGAAGTAAAAAAAAACACATTGAACTTTGGGGGAAGCCACCATATTGGAAAATGGCAGATTTTTACCTATTCAGCTAAAAGCACCCAGATTTCTGAACCAAAACAAACAAGCACCTCTATCTCAAGTGCTGACAATTCTAGCCTGGTAACTGATTCAAGAGCTGGACTGTTCCAGTGATGCACTGTTTCATATTGAGGAAACCTAAACCAATGTTCAAACCTGCCAGCACTTGTTGAGTAGGATGCTGAGTTTGAAGGTGCAAAATTACTGGCAAATTAACAGTATGTATTTGTTAGTTAGGGCACAGCCATGTGGAGACTGGAATCTGCACAAGTACTGCATTCAGCTGATGCTTCCATATTTGCATGCAGCTGTTCACTCACATTATTGTATGGCTTGGATCCCCTGCAGTGTCTCAGTGAGCAGAAGGATTTCCCCATGTGAGGTGGGACTGTCTCACCTTGCCTTCAAAATTCTGCTCCTGGCGGGATCCCCAAGAGCAGCATTTCAGGGGGCATTCGTGGTTGCAGTTGAAGATTACACTCTGTGGGCAAATTGCACAGTTGCACTTCTGGGGCCAAACCCATTCGCTCAGAGAAATGCCGCACTGGATCCAAATTTATGTAAGCCTTTGTCAGCATTTGTGTACCGCCAGCAGATGCAGAAATGACAATGCCTGCCTAAGATAGAAATCAGAGAAGTTCTGGACTGATATGATTATTGAACAGCTATTGATGTGAGCTATGAAGAAAACTCGAGGCCTGGCCCATGGGTGTATTTTTTTCCCAGCTCCACGATTGCTCACTGAATTTGTGCTATGCTTGCTTCAACCTCATTTGTTGATGCAATGTACTGTTACGTATTCATCATCAAAACCAAGTGTATGATTTCTACCAGATCACCCTTATCCACATGCTTGTTAACCGGCTCAAAGAACTCCAGAAGGTTGGTGAGGCAGAACTTCCTTTCGCGGAATCCATGTCAGTTTCCCTTCACAGACTTTGTTCCTATATGTGCTTAATAATTCTCTTTAATAACCATTACTATTGATTTACCTGGAACAGATGTTGGGCTAACTGGTGTGTAATTCCCTGGATCCCTTCTGGAGCCTCTACAGTTTAAATCTGATAACTGTGTGATGTATCCTGTATGTACACTAGTGTCTGGCTGTTTGTCCTGCAGAGGGGACTGAGGATGTGTATATTCAATTGCTGCTAATACACAATACTCCTCACTGTTCTAGTTCTCTTAAAAATGCAATAGTAGTTTTAAGTTATAAGGGTGTCTCCATATAGGGCTTTTGGGGGAGAATATCCTTGCAAATCATACAGAAACTACATTCAGCTTCCACTAATCCCTGTCCCACCGGTGCTGCAGTCAGGCGTAATCATGGGGTTAGTACCATGTATGCTATCTGCAAGTACCAACATGTCCGTCCAGGGTGTTCCTATGCCATCTGGATCTGGACTTTTTGGTGCCCTTCCTCTCATGCTTCCAGTTGAATGCTGGCGACAAATAATACCCAAACAGATGCCCCTTAAGAGTTCTTAAGAAGCAGGACACAGCTTTCTTCCAAGTATTACATTCTATCCTTAACAAATCCCTGTTTATGGAACAACCAATACTTCTGAGAATAGAAACAAATCCACTTGGAAACAGAATTCGACTCACAAACAAACAGGGAGTCTCTGTCAGCCGGTATCTTTGGAAAGAACATAGTGCCCCAGGAAAGGACAGGATATTCTCATGAGGAAATAGTAGAACTGCTTTCCATCAACCAGGGTAAACTGGATAATTTGCTTCTTGTGCCAGTCAACATAATGGGGCTGAGTGGCTTCTGCGGACTGTGAGTGGCCCAAGCTTCCCATGTTGGAGTCCACTGCAGTTTTCGTTACCCGATGATGTTTCTAGGAAGGGGAAGTTGGACCAACAATTCATCTCAAGACTTGTCCTGCACCACAATAGTGAATGATATTAAAATATGTTGTCTTCCGGTCCAACAAGCCTGGGAACTGCAGCTTGCTGACAAGCTAAGCAATTTTTAAATAAATTCTCATCCTCCTCGCAAAACTGCAACTTTCAAGATTCTTCAGGAGAAACCACGATAGCTAAATCATTTTCAGACCACCTCAACTTTGTAAAGTATGCCCTGTGATGCCACATGGAGCTTCAGGTACTGGTGATTTACTTGGAGACATTCCTTTAGCTGGCCCTTGCAGAGCAAGTGTGGTGTAGTAATTAATGTAACCTATCTCACAGGTTTCCTAGAAGGATCACATGGAAGAGGGGAGAAGTATGTACGCTGTGCTGAGGTCCTTGAATAAAGTGGGTGGAATAAAAATGTAAGAGATCTGTGTAACTGATCTTAGATTATTTGGGATTCTTGACATTTTGCTTGCTCCTGGCTTTTTTCTGTAAATACAACATGGTGAAAGAGCCTACCAGAATAGTTATCATTCATCTCTAAGTCTAGATGTGAGTTGAGGCATGGCTTATTAACTCAGCAAAGAACAGGGTTGTCAGGTCCCTCTTCGCCACCAGCGGGAGTTTTTTGGGGCAGAGCCTGAGGAGGGCGAGGTTTGGGGAGGGGAGGGACTTCAATGCCATAGAGTCCAATTGCCAAAGCGGCCATTTTCTCCAGGTGAGCTGATCTCTAACGGCTGGAGATCAGTTGTAATTGCAGATCTCCAGCTAGTACCTGGAGGTTGTCAACCCTAGATGTCTTGGCAAAGTAAAAAAGAGGTAAGCGTCTAGGTTGGCATTGAGAGCTGGACTAGGGTGGGGGAGGCCTGAGCTGAAATTGCTGCTTAGTCATGAAACTCACAGGGTGACCTTGGACCGGTCATCCTCTCAGCCTCACAGATTTGGTTGTCAGCATGAAATGAAGGGGAAAGTAACACAGTGTGCTAAGCTCCATGGAGGAAAGGCAGAATAAAAACATGATAGACAGCTGGGTACACTTACCCATTTATCAAGCACGAGTAACCAAAACATATTCATCAAAACATTTATGCTAATGGAAGCCTTGTTATACCTTTTATTAGGATGGACTGTTCATCAGGCTGGAAGTTAAAAAAGCAAAAACGTGGGGGTGGAAAAGAAAGATTTCAGTTGTCTGATGTCTCTCCCTCTCTTCCATCTGTCTTATAATAGGTAGCCTGGTTAAGAGTTCTGGAGGACTTGAAAGCTCTCACACTGTTTTTTGTTAGTCTTCATGAAAGGTTTTAACATGGATTTTCTTTGGGCCAATGTAAGCTACCTGCAAACATAAATAAGCATGTGCTGCAGCTTGCACAGAAAACTGCAAATCATACTTGGAATATCAAACTACAAATTAACGTCTTAAATTACATTACACTAGTCCTCACTGAAAGCGCATGCAAATCATTACTTTCAAATCACAGTTTTTAGCATGTGCACCTTTAGGCAGAGTCTAACTGCTAAATATAAGGGAATGTCTCTAAATATATACATTTTATCACTGCGCATGAGGTAATGGCAGAAGCTTCCTTCCCAACTTGACAGTGATTGAGTTGCTGCCAACAGTGTTCTCCTGAATGTCACCCCACGCAATCGCTTGTATTGGAGGAAGAGACAGCCCTGCACTGACCATCTGCAGCTTGACAGAAGATTTAACAGCAAATATTCCCACTGGGAAGATGGACATTTTATGTGATTTCTCAGTAATACTGTCATTCAATAATAGCACTATGATGCATTTATGTAGCCTTTTGCACTCTGTTGCACTTACATATTCTTCCACTGCTCCATGTGTAATGGAGACAGTACCTATTTCCTATCCCTCATAAATAACCGTCACTATTTGCATTTTAAGGTTTATGGTTGCCTTTTAAATAATGCTTAGTGTGCACAGCAAAAATATGACATTTTTTCCTCCTCTCTCCCAACCATCCCCCCCTCCATAGACATATCTGCCTAGTTAGTAAATGTTGCAGAAAGGAGATGCAAATATTTAAAGTATGGTAGCCAAGAAAACTGGAAATGTGACTGTTAGCCCAGCCCTCTCAGTGTATACAGTATTGGATATCCTGTCTGCGCCGGTGCCAATACATGCTACGTGAAGCACATGTTTCACCCTCTGTACACCACAGCATTGTCAGGTACAACTAATATAAGTAACATCCATGCTGGAGTAAGCCCTTTCCTGCCTATACACAAAGCCTCACTGCCAATGCAAAGACTGCATTAAGCCCGGAAAGTAAGTCAAATTTTGGAGTATAATATAGTATATGTACATAATGTATACATGTAGCTTCAAAATAAAGGCCATTTCAATCAAAGCTCTCTTGATATTTTGTGGGATGTTTAGTGTTATCTTCAGGCCATTTCTCTATGCTGATTTTAAACTTTATAACTTTTAATTCTACATTTTGCAGCAAAATGTTATGAATCTACTAAGCTATTTTCTATGTGCTCTCTCAGTCTTTTCCCAGTGGTATCTGCCAGCCTTGAGGAAAGCTGGGGTGAGACCTAGTTTAGCCCTTAATATTGTTTTATTATTTTCCTTGTGATTAAGGAGGATATTTGATGGAGTGTATGATATAAAAGTAGGTATTAACAAGATTGTAACAGCAAAGATGGGCAACAGCAAATAGCATCAAACCATAGCATGATACCTGGAAGTGATGTCATGTCACCAGTGTGTCATCAGCACAAAGCTCCAGGATTGGTCAAAACCTGGTTTCATCCCCGTCCCTGTCCCCTCCCACTGGTTGCCAGTGGCTGGCAACCCAAATTCCAGGGGTATGGCAGGTTTGGAGAATGTTCCCTATGGCATCACATCCCCACTGACCTCCCTCCCTTCCCTAAACTCCACCCTTCCCAGACACCACCCCAAATCTCCAGGAATTTCACAAGACAAGAGTTCATCTCAGCCCTATCCAAAGGCCCTTGGGCTCCTAAGACTAATAAAGCCATTAATCTGGCAGATCTGGATTAATTCACTGACATTCAGGTGATAATCCCATTTTCCCTGATTATAATGGAGCCCATCCTTCCCTACCTATTTTCCACCTCCATCAATGTAACTAAGCAAGATGGATACTGCTGTGTTCCATAATCCTCCCATGTTTGACTACAAGTATTCCAGTCAGTGGCAAGGGAGAGTTTTTAAATAAGAAGAGCCAATTCACATGATATGAAGTCCAGTGAAACTTGGGGGGACAACCAGCGACTCCCCTAAGCAGAGGCTGCTTTCCATCCAGAAAGGTGTTCACTAGCAATGCGTTTCTTCTTTTACTCTTTTCTCGTTCCAGCTGCAAACGGAAGGCTTACGTGGACCTCCTAGGAAAGGCAAGCCACCCTGAAGGGGTTATCATAAATTCTCCTTTTATCATTCCTGCATCAGTGAGAAAGCAGCAGGAGTAGTGAAATTTCCCAGTTGCTCCCAGGCTCAACCGGTGGGAATCTGGCAGCAGTTCAAATGGGAGACTATTGGGCTAGAATGGTTTTAAACCTTTGCATTCTGGATAGCACCACTGCCAAGAGCTTCTGTATTACACAGATCATTAGCAAAATTGACTTTCAAGGAGCAAATTTTCGTCTAACTCAAGAAGGGCAAATTCTCTCCTGGTTGAAGACTTGGGGCTTTATAGCATGTACAGACACAAATTAGTAAGTGTTTATCATGTGATCTATTAGCATCCACACCCTTTCTTAGAAATCTGCTCTTTAATCAACAGATCTCCAGGGTTAGCAACAGCACAAATACAGGCTGTACCTTTAGATGTTCTGTTATTAACGTTTTATGCCTCTTTGTCCCTGCATGTCCCTATGTGGCAGAGTAATTCTTAAACTGTATGCCAAATCAGTTGGGACTAGCAAGAAGGAGGCCTTTTGTCACCAGCATCTGTCTGCCAGTTGTGAGCCCTATCAGATTCCAACTGTGAGAGGGGGAAAGACTTGCCCAGCTTTTGCAAGGGAGGTATGATTATTAGAGAAACATCGTAAATCAGTTTAAAGTTAACCAGAAACTCTTTTTCTTTTGTTTCTAAGCTCTGTTTCCCTTCCCCAACCACCCCTCTCCCTTTGCCTGTCCCCATGTGCTTTGAATCAGCTTGTCAAGGCTTTACTCTGGCGGACTTGCTGTGTTACCTTCTCCACATGAGCCTGTCACCAAGTTCACTCTGCCAGGAATAGGAGAGGGGGAGATGTTGTAGTCTTGCAGAAACACGAAAAGTGATCCAGGCTTCCTTTACAGGCAAAGAAGTTTTTTCTTCCAACACTCATGCATGCATGCTCCATGAATAGGGTTGCCAGCTCCAGGTCATGAAATACCTGGAGATTTTGGGGGTAGAGCCTGAGGATGGCGGGGTTTGGGAAGGGGAGGGACTTAGAGTTGCCAACTGCCAGGTAGTAGCAGGAGATCTCCTGCTAATTCAACTGATCTCCAGCCGATAGCGATCAGATCATCTGGAGAAAATGGCCGCTTTGGCAACTGAACTCTATGGCACTGAAGTCCCCTCCCCAAACCCCGCCCTCCTCAGGCTCTGCCCCAAAAACCTCCCGCCCGTGGCAAAGAGGGACCTGGCAACCCTAGAGGGACTTCAATGGGGTATAATGCCATAGAGTCCATAGTGGCCATTTTCTCCAGTTGTAATAGCAGGAAATCTGCTGCCCTCACATGGAGGTTGGCAACCCTATCCATGAGCAGAGACCCCCCCCCAACAGGCCTGGATTAGTCAGTCAGTATCCAACTCCATTTAATGGCAGATTACCAAGAATCAGCTGGATCTAGAGGGCTTTAATTATACAGGTCCTAGCAGATCCAGTGTGCCCATTACAATCAGACTAAGAAGGACTGTTCTTCATGTTTGATTTTGTTTGCATTTTTGTTTTCAATACCTCATGACAATCCTTCTCAGACTGCATATGGCTCAATTCTCGGTAAGGTAGGTGAGCAGAGCATGTACATGGGCAGTCCGAGAGCTACTACCTTCAGGTTTTGTTCCTTGGAAGATAAACACCTGCCCATAAATAGGAAACACATAACTGTATTTTGGGTGAACGGTCTAATAAAAAGCATATCCCACTGCAACATTCCTGTAACATTCCTTAAACTCTTCTCATCCAAGGAAACAAAAGCTATGAACGAATCAATAATTATTTGGTTTCTGGATACCTCCCACAAAGGATCAGAGAGTATAACTAGGGTGGACTTGCAATTAAATCATCCCAGGAGGTGGTGTGACATCATTCATCCTTGTAGCAAGATAAGGGCACATCAGTTTAAAAGGCTCCTCAACCCACTTAGTGTCTGTAAAATTGTGTAAAACGTGTGTATTGAGTTTGGGGCTTTGTCACAGATGTGTGCCTGAAGGAACTGCTGTAGCAATCCCTTCTCTGACTCACCCACTTCTCTTCTGGCACAGCTCTCCCTTAGCCACGCAGCAAGATCATGTGATATAACTGAAGGAACAACGCATTGAGTGACTAGCTTTGTGCCAAGTCTAGAGAACTGAGAACTGCAGCAGTTTTGCAAAGGAGACTGAGAAATGTCAACATACATTTGAGGAAAGTCGTTTCTTTACAACAGGGGTGGGGAACGTCAGGCCCGGGGGCCGTTTAAGGCCCGCAAAATCATTTGGTCTGGCCCTTCATGGGTCTTGGCAGATCTCTAGCTCAGAAGGATCTAAGACTGGTGATCTGCCCCCTCCCATTGACAGGAATAGCCTCTATTCAAGGCAGATGTGAGTTTGTTTTGCTGAGAAAATGAACCTTTTTTCTCCCTTGCAGAAGAGTCATTAGCTATGGAGCTGCTAGGAACGCCCAAGAAACTGTGTTAACCCTTTCTCACCCGGGCCATGGAGAAACATATTCTCTCTATACTACAAGAGGGCTGAGGGCGGAAGTGGCAACAATGGAGGGGTTAAAAGGGGCATGGCCAGAATGTGCGCGGGGGGTGGGAATTTCTTAGCCAGTGTGTCCTCAATCATTTCATCCCTGCAGGCAGAGGTAGCAGGAGCTGGCTGTAAAATCCAGCCCCAACCATGCAGAGCAGGAGCAACTTCGGCATGCGGCTGGATGGCTACACCTGGCTGGTGCAACAGACCATCCTGTGCCACCAGGTGGGCGAGTGCACCACTGGTTGGATGCCTGCCTGCTTGCCCGCACGGGGGGGGGGTCATCTGGGGCAGCTGCCTGCTTGGGGCTTGGTCGCCTAATTTTTAAGTTGATAATTTTGTATGGCCCACGAATGATGTTATAAATATCGAAATGGCCCTTGGCGGGAAAAAGGTTCCCCACCCCTGCTTTACAATGTATAAAGCCTTTCCAGTAATCCAGGAAACCTTCTGGGGGAGCTAGGGAACCCTCTGAGAACATGAATCAATGTCCTCCAGACCCGATTCTAAATCCAAGTACAGTTTGACTCCCTGACTGTGGTCATTAAATCCTCTAGCATTAGCTTTAATCTCTGAAATGTTACCTTCTGATAACACTCCAGTATTTCAGGCAACTCCAAAGCTTTGGGCCACAGATTGTGTGTGTATGTGTGTGATGAAGGAAGTATGCTTTGTAGGGTATAGCCTGCAGTCTGTTGACAACATCTTGCTTCCTTCTCCTTTCATGACTGTTTCCATGAATCTGTCTGCCTGCAATTCCAAGAAAGCAATCTATACCCTTCATTACGTGCAGAGCAACACATCTATTTAGGGATCTGATTTGATTGCTTCACTTAGCATACTGTACATTAAATATAGAGACCTGTCCAAACCCAAACTTGAGCTCTGCATGCCAGGAATATTGAGCCAGATTTGCGTTCTAGCCAGCCTGTTCTAATTAAAGTTAATGGCCCAGATCTCTCTGCTGTTTAAAACTATCATCACTTTGAGTCAGAAGAGTAATGTCAATTTACACCAACCAACAACCTGACCAAAGACATGTTGATAGCAAAGCATTGCCACTTTTTTATTCTGCCATTTCAGGACATTTTCATAATCTGCCAGTTTAGGGAAACAAAAGCAACTTTGTTAAGGACTAGTTACCAGCTATGCTGTTATGAGCCTCTGCAGAGAAGTGAGGTGGGCATCTTTAAGGACCTCAGTCCATCCTGCTTCTCAGGGCCAAACTAGACAGGATGGTATCCTCGTGGCCACCATAAGAGAGAACACTGCCACCATTTTAAAGTCATTGTAAAATGCCACAAGGGCCCAATCCTGATTCAGCCTGTTTCATGACAGATTGAGGCGCTCTTTCCCCACCATCACAAGTGCCGAAACAGCTGCGGAGGGGGTTCTGTGGAAGAGCACTATGCTGTAGTAGGGTTGCGAGGACCCTCTTGGCAACTGGTGGGGTACCAGCTCCAGGTTAGGAAATTCTTGGAGATTTGGGGGTGGAGTCTGGGGAAGACAGAGACCTCAGTGGGGTACATTGCCATGGAACTGATCTATCTAGTCTGGAAATGAACTATGATTCTAGGGGATCCCCAGATTCCACCTGGAAGCTGGCATCCCTACACTGCAGGCCCAATCCTGCATTTTAAAATTATGATTAAGTGGCAGGGGTCCTCATGGATGCCATCATGTCTACTTTGGCCCTCAGCCCCCTATAGGTCACACTGTCCTGTAGGAACTAAGTAGTGGATTTTTTTAGAAAGTGTCCATGCACCCTCCCTCTGCCTCTTCAGTCACAAGAATTGCAGTTCTACAAGTGAGCTAGGGAGAGGAAGAATCCACAGCCCACCTTGAACCAGGCTTGACAGTCTCCAGGTACTAGCTGGAGATCTCCTGCTATTACAACTGATCTCCAGCTGATAGAAATCAGGAGAAAATGGGTGCTTTGGCAATTGGACTCTATGGCATTGAAGTCTCTCCCCTCCCCAAACCCTGCCCTCCTCAGGCTCTGCCCCCAAAACCTCCCCCCCCCAGTGGCAAAGAGGGACCTGGCAACCCTACCTTGAACTCCCATGAAGTCTTGAGGAGTCCTTAGCAGCATGCTGAGCCATTTTAAACCCAGTTTACTTGTAGGGATAAAGTATCCACCACTGCAAGACACTATTAGGTTCAAAGCTGGATTTGGGCCAATAAGCAAAGAAAGCCATGTCTTAAGACTCCACAATATGAAGGCCTCTAAATAAGAGTAGGGAGAGTTCCATTATATTTCTTTGTGCTGTCACCTTTGTGTGTTTATATATCGTTTTCATGTTTATATTTTCAGTGTCCTTTCTGTGAAAATAATAATAATAATTGTATTTATTTCTTTAAAATATATCCAGCTTCTTTCACAATCAAAAGTATTCACTTTTTGATTCTGCTATTTCAGGACATTTATTGTACGGGGCCTCTTAAACTGATATATTTTAGGACCTCGACCTTGAATGTTCTGGCCCTGAACAGATCCTTCCTCATATTGGTCATCCCCTTAGCTTATATTACCCTGCCTTTCTTAACACCTCCTCGTATTAAACGAAACACATATGCAGCAAGATGCCTGACACTTAAAAATTCATAGCTCTGAATTCATGATGCTGGTGAGTAAATGGAAAATTCATGTTCACAGCCACTTGCCTAATGTGTGCTGGCAAATCTGCATTGTTTTGTTGATTATAGTATAGTATTCAGTATGCACTGCTTGTCATTCGGAAGCAGAGTAGAGGTGAAACATTTTGGAAAGAGAGGTGATAACATTCTTATGTGGTTTGTAAAACAGGAGGATAGGTTTGGATTTAGGGCCAAAGTAGATGTGACAGGGATCTGAAAATGCTGCAAAGGCCTACAAGTGCTGCAAGTGTTCTAGGCCTAAAATTAGGGTTGTCGGACCTCCACCAGGCAATGGAGGATCCCCCACTTTGGGCCACCTCCCACCCACCCCAGTTCCACAAAACAAAAATGACAGCACAAAGGCCAGAGTCAAAAGAAGGGTTCCAAATATCAGTCCCAAGCTTAGTAAATGTTACGTCTTTATCTGTTATTTACTGAAGATTAGTACGATACAACCTTATATCTAGTATCATATATAACCTGCACAGAGACAGAACAGCTGAATTGTACCCCTCTAACAACCTTTACGGCCCAGGTTAGCCTGATCTCGTCAGATCTCAGAAGCTAAGCAGAGTCAGCTCTGGTTAGTATTTGGATGGGAGACCACCAAAGAATACCAGGGTTGCTGTGCAGAGGAAGGCACTGGCAAACCACCTCTGTTAGTCTCTTGCCATGAAAATCCCAAAAGGGGTGGCCATAAGTCGGCTGTGACTTGAAGGCACTTTACACACACAACAACATGCACAACAATTATAAAACATTGTTCATGGACATTACGCATATACTTATGGACCGACATGAACAGCAAGAATTGCCAATTATAACTGCTCCCAGCGTTGTTGTGTGTAATTATGCATTGGGTGGAAAAATATTGTCTTTTGCCCATCAACATCAATTGGTGCCACTGAGTTCTGTTATGGGAGAGAAAGAAAATTGTCCACTTTTTCCACCCCATGCATAATTTTATAAACCTTTATTATGTTGCCCCTTTGGCTGTCTTTTTGCTAGACTGAAAAGTCCCAGTCTCTCAGCCTTTCCTCATAGAAAAGGTGCTCCTTTCCTTTCCTTTATCCCCTTTTATCCCCTTGTAGAGAGCGAGTGCCCAAACTGCAACCCAAAACCCACGTATTTATCGCAAAGTGCCAACACAGCAATTTAACCTGAATACTGAGGTTTCCTCCCAGCTCGGCAAGGGGGGGGCACGGGGAGTCCAGGGAAGGGGGGAGCGCAGAGCCCTTCAAAGCCCCCGCCGCCCAGAGTCCAGGGAAGGGGGCCAGCTTTGAAGGGCTCCACGCTGCCTGCAGGCCCCCGCGCATGCCCACAGAGAGGACTCAGCGTGCCGGACTTGGCACGCGTGCCATAGGTTCGCCAACACAGCCCTAGAAGCTCCTTGATACACAGATCTTGAGCAGCAGAATTGTTTAAACCTGTTGCTTTAGGGACATGTGGACTGAAATAAAATTTGAAACTGCCAGGGTATTTACCTCAGACACAGATAATCCAGGCCAGTCAATTATTTTGCTTTGCTAAAGAGCAAAGAGGTTAAACATTATTCTCTTATATTTTAATTAAAATTTCTAAGCTTGTTTTGGTTAAAAAGGACTCAGCCTTGGAGGGTTCAATGCAGGTGTTAAACTTAAAAAGTATTAAAATGTTGCTGTATATAGTAAAACAAAATTATTATACGATTGTTCTTCTCTTATCTGTTGTTGGGTCAACAAAATGTGTTTTTTTTATTGTTTTAAAAATGTTTAGCTAAGAGTAAAAATAAGCTGTCAATTCCCTAATCACCAAACCCCCATCCTGCTCTGATGGTTATGTTAATTTTAATGTTACAGTGTTGGTAAAAATAGTGTCTTTTGTCTTTTAAGCAGGTACCCACAGTATTTTAATTGTTGTTTAAAAAAATAAAAATAAAATGCAGGTTATCTTGAAGTTGAAAATTAAAATGCCTAAAGGTCTTACAAAGGGCATCATGAATCCAGCATTTTATAAGATGGTAATATTTGTCTATTTTTGTGAGTTTATTTTTTGAGTTTATGTCTTTTTAAAGGTTGGGGGAAAATAATAATAATAATATACAGGTTGTTTACTTATAATGTCTTTGTTTTCTGTATAAATTACTGCATATAACAATTGAACTTGCAGCTTTCCCTGCCCTGCAATAGAAAAGGGGGGGGCAGAAGCGGGTTCCTCTTTTTATTTCTAAAACTGTTGTTTACAGGTTAAGGATTCAGGGAATGCAGTTTTAAATATTGCATCAAATATACGTAAGGTTGTACATGTTCCCATTCAAAGTTGGCAAAGTGCTTTTCATTCTAGTTTTTGGGATACTTTGTTTAAAAAGGGATGGTGGAGGTTGTTGTTGTTTTTTCAAAGATGTGCAATTCCTAAATTGTTGTTTCTGCTATTTATTATACCATGTCTTATAAGGTGTCTATGCTCTCCATAAATGCTTCTTGTTTAATTACATTGCCGGCTCACCAAAAACCCTACTGGGGCTCCTGCTAAGTCTATGCTTCTTCAAACTGTCTCTCCTGATTCTTGTAGGTTATCCGGGCTGTGTAACCCTGGTCTTAGTATTTTCTTTCCTGACGTTTCGCCAGCAGCTGTGGCAGGCACCTTCAGAGGAGTAACACTGTCCTTCAGTGTTTCTCCTCTGAAGATGCCTGCCACAGCTGCTGGCAAAACGTCAGGAAAGAAAATACCAAGACCATGGTTACACAGCCTGGATAACCTACAAGAACCAATGAACTCTGACCGTGAAAGCCTTCAACAATATTTTGTCTCTCCTGAGTTTGTCCACCTCTGGGACTCTTAAATAAAGCAGTTTTAGGGAATCTCCAGGAATCTCCAGGAATCTCCAGGAATCACCCTGAAATTAACAGGAATGTCAATTAACAGGAAAAGGGGGAGGGAATGAAGTGCCCCCAATAAATGTCTTCTACCTGTGGCACTATAAACTGCCCCTGTGTACATAAACAGGTGCAGGTTTCCTCCTTTTAAACGTGACACACGTGTAGATAAACGCGTGTCAAGAACAGCCCCTCCGTTCTCTTTTTATTTATTCTTTTCCTTTCACTTAAGTCTGCATAAAGCACGCACACATTCCTCCAACTGTAACAAGTAACAAATGCCGGCACTTAGCTAGTTATCTAGTTAAAGGAAACTCTGTTCAGACCTAATGCATGAACAATTTAAAAAAATCGCTCACTGCCAAAGTTGCTGAGTTGTTGTTAGAATTTTATTCCTAGGGGGAAGACTGGATCCTGGACAAAAGAAGACATCAAAAGAGAAGCTTTGTGTGTTTGGTGCAGGAAAGTTGTCATGTGAAATACATCTACCCCCACAAGCGGATCAAACAATGCGAGGTTGGAACAACACCTCCATCCAGCCTTTAATGCCAGAAGTGTGGCGTTCAGGTACTTTTAATGTTGCAGTTTATTGCAGGATCTTCATCAAAGACAATGACCCCTTTGCAAAGATGTTTTTTCCTGAGTCAGAAAATGTGGTTTCCAGTGCCTGACCCTCTTTCCAGCCTCTTCATCATTACTCTGGCTCTTATCCAACACTCACAAAAACGGACTCCTTTTTAAAAGTAAGGCTTGGACTTTCTTACTGCTGCGAAAGATGTTTGTTTTGACTATCTTTCTTAATACAGGTCAAGTAATTAAAACGCCTAAAAACTCCTGAGGGCCTGTGCCAGATATGTCATTCCAGGCAAATGGGTACTGATCCAGGAACTCTGCGGAGCTGATGGCCTACAACTGAGATAGAGCAAATGTTCCAGGTACTGCTCAAATACCTTTTACAGTGATCAGTCGCAGAAAAGACAGCGTGGGAACATGCTAGTCATGTGGAAAAGGTATCCCAAATGCCTGATGCTGAATCAACAATACAAATCTCAGGCCCTAAACCCTCACTTTGTTCTGCAGAGAGGGAACACAGCACCTCTGGACAATGGTTGCCCTTTCCTGAGTGCTTCCAATGTAATTTCTGGAGGCAATTGACACTGACAGTTACAAAAGGACTAAGTTTTGTTGTTTAAAAAGTTTGTGGAAACACTGTGTTTGATTTTAATATGGACTTTGGCTACACATCTCCATCTTTCAGACCATACATAAAGAAACTAACTGCATGGACAATGCCCACATGTACAAGGTCATGTGCCTATCCGCCCTGTGTTATCAAAATGTGACTATTGAACTGAAACCATCAACACAGGTGTACTAAAGAGATTGTGGGGATCTCAAAAACAATCATCATAACCATAATCATCATAACGTTTTCTAATCATCATAACCAGGACATATTTGGACTTACGAACCACTTAAAGACATTTTGCCCGTGACATTCAGTTTGATACTCTAGATCAGGGGTCCTCAAACTACGGCCCGCGGGCCGGATACGGCCCGTCAGGGTCCTGAACCTGGCCCCTTTAAAAAATTGCAGTCGCAAGGTAATGCTGGGAGGAAGTGTGTTGATCCCTGAGGGACCCGCTGGGGTGGAGCGATGACCTTTTCTCCCCTCCCCTTTGTGGGGGAGAAAAGAAAGCGAAGCTTAGCGCGGTAGGGGATGAGCTTGTCCGGCCACCGTAGCTCCCGGGAGGCCGCACCACAGCGGGAGCTCTCGCCGGCCACCGTCCGTGTGCCAGCCGCAGCAGACTGACTGCCAAGCCTCTCACAGCAGCCGCCGCCTGAGCTGAGGTGATGGAGCGACACTGCCGGAGGCGGCAGCAAACGACGGGCATCACAGCGGCAATCATGGCCGCCGCCTTCCCGCTCCTGCTGGGCGCCCTCGCCCTCCTGCTGGCTCCGGTGGCTGCCTTGATGGAGGCGAAGGAGTGTGACAAGCCCTGCACCAACGGAGGGCGCTGCCAGCCCGGCACCGGCCAGTGCCAGCCTGGCTGGGTGGGCGACCAGTGCCAGCACAGCGGGGGGCACTTCGGTGAGACGGGGCCAGAGGGAGGGAGGGGGGATCCCTGGGGGGGATCAGGCGAGGCTCTGTGTGTGCAATGGGGGGGTTAAAATAGGGTTGCCACCCTCCAGGTGCGGCCGTGAGATATCTTGGGATTACAGCTGATGTCCAGACGACAGAGATCAGGGGAGGGGCCCTGACTCAGTGCTGGAGCATCTGTTCAGCATGCGGAAGGTCCGAGGTTCAATTCCCGGCATCTCCAATTAAAGGGACCAGGCAAGTAGGTGATGTGAAAGACCTCTGCCTGAGATCATGGCTCAGTGGTCGAGCATCTGCTTGGCATGCAGCAGGTCCCAAGTAGGTGATGTGAAAGACCTCTCTGCCTGAGACCCTGGAGAGCCGCTGCCGGTCTGAGTAGACAATACCGACTTTGATGGACCGAGGGTCCAATTCAGTATGAGGCAGCTTCATGTGTTCATGTATTAGAGGGGAGAGGCTGTGGCTCAGTGGTAGAGCATCTGCTTGGCGTGCAGAAGGTCCCCAGTTCAATCCCCGGCATCTCCCGTTAAAGGGACCAGGCAAGTAGGTGATGTGAAAGACCCCTGCCTGAGACCCTGGAGAGCCGCTGCCGGTCTTAGACAATACTGACTTTGATGGACCAAGGGTCTGATTCAATATAAGGCAGCTTCATGTGTTCATGTGAAGTGACGACCGGTCACTTCCTCCCAGCTCCCTACCCACGGGAGGGAAGAGAGACAAGCTGTGAGGACAGGAGAGCCGCGCCGACTCCCATTAGCCACAGCCACAATTTCATTAGCCAAAAGTAGGCCCATACTTCCCATTGAAATATTATAAGTTTATGTTGATTACAATTGTTCTTCATTTTAAATATTGCATTGTTTCTCTTATTTTTTGTGCACTGCAAATAAAATATGTGCAGTGTGAATAGGAATTTGTTAATTTTTTTGTCAAACTATAGTCCGGCCCCCAACAGTGTTTGAGGGACAGTGAACTGGCCCCCTGTTTAAAAAGTTTGAGGACCCCTGCTCTAGATGGACAATGGACCTCTAAATGGACAATGGACAATATTATAGGTGCGAGTGTTTCATGATGCATAACAAGTATTTATTCAAGGACATTTACCAAAACACCCCAATAACTAATTCAGTGCTTCACAACTTGCAGCTGAATGCATGAAATAACTCCACTGTTTGAGGTGATGCTTATCCCTCTTTTTTAGCTAGCCTTCTGGTACAACTGAAAGTTTTTTTTTTGTCTGGAGTGCCTTTTTAGACCAATTGATGGTTTTAGTGCACTGTGGTCACATAGAGATTTTGTGGGGTTCTTAAATGGCTGCTGTGATGTTTTTATGATAGTCCATATACTATTGCTACTGTGCCTTTTGTATTTTTTTAAAACTTGCAGTTGAATGATTTTACATTTTTATATTTTAACCTTTTGCCCTGAATCTGTTATAATGTACTGCTCCTAAGTGTGTTTGCTACTATGATTAATAAAGGTATTCATTATTTGATTTGATTTCTATTTTTATGAAAATTGCATCTGGTTGATTTTTTTGTAATTTCCCCAGAGTATTCTTTAGAATATAGAGATAAAAATAACCCAAACAAACAATACAATGTGGTTGATCTGTGACCCATTACAATGAAGGAAGTTGGTTAAGATTTGTCGTTGTTGATTTGAAGGCAATCATTAAGAGTACAGTGCAGAAGATACTGTAAATACATAATCTGTGCTGTGAGTAAAGCTTCCAGTGGCTCAGTATATTGCATCAAGTTATCTTCTGTCCACTGAGCTGCTACCCACAATGTTTGGTGTGCTTATTTGATAAAACAGGCATGCTCAGTTTTGCATTAAAGAGCTGCCAAGTTTGTAGATTTAGGTGGGCAAGGGGAATCTGTATAGCCTGCCAGAGATTTATTTTCCCTGGTTTTCCAAGAACACAGTTGTGTGCTGTCCCTAAATACCCCCTCAGATTTTGCTGGGAAGAGGAACTGAGTTTAGCTCACTGTTCCTGGAAATCAGGCAGACGTTTATCCAGAAACTTGCATTCTCTGTAGCCAGAAGTTGCTTGAATGGAAAAGATGAGCCTCTGCTGCCCTTTCCCCAGTTTTATCTGCTACAAATAAACTGGTGGATATTAGCTGCTGTTTAGAGTAAAAGACACCAAGTAACATATTGCATTTAAGCCTTCCAGCTCACAGGAAACGTACGTTCTTAGTTTCTCCTTGCTGAAAAAGATAGTGTTTGGTTTTCTCCAGAATTATTATACAATGTTGTAACAATGACTTCCCTTTTAGAGGCAGAAGCTTGGCATAAACAGTCTATTCAGAAGCAAGCTGAACGTTTTTTGACCACGCCCATCTTCTGCCTAAAATTTTAGAATTACAACTAGAGGAAGTACCCAGAGTCACTTTCGCCTAGTCATCACTCCTGCAAACAGCAACTCTGGAATGGGTAACTATAACCCCACATTTCCCACAGTGATAACCAACACAAAGAATTTGTTCAGTTTCTCTACAATCTCCCCATTGCCCTTTAGCAATCCTTTCATTCCTTTGTCATCCAACAGCCCCACCTTCTCTCTGGCCAGTTCCTTGCTTCTGATGTATTTAAATAAATGTTCATTGTTTGCTTTAATGTTTTGAGAAACGAGATGCCTATTTTCAGTTCACTTGTCTTATTATTAACTTTAACTTGTTTTGCCAGAATACTGTGCTTCTTCTTGTTCACTTAGTTTGGGCAAGACCTTGACTTTTTAAAGCAAGCCTTCTTGCCTTCTGTGGTTTTCTTGACTTTGCTTGTTTACCACACTGGCATCCTCTTAGAGCTGGTGGTACCCATCCTAACCTGTAGTAGCCATGCTATCTGAGCTTCCATTATTTGGATTTAAATAATTTCCAAGAATCATGAAGGGATTTGACCCCCTTTATTTATTTTATAAATTTATAACCCGCCCTCATCCCCAGCGAGCCAGGCTCAGGGCAGATACTCCAGTTCAGCTTCTTTTGTTGAATCCCCTCCTTTTTTAGAATATTCCTCTTCTGATATAAAATGTGTTCATGTTGTACTTTTGGGCCAATCTTCCACCCACAAAAATACTGGATTTATGTAATCTGTGTTCCCATTGGGTGCAACGACTCACACTAGGACCTGAGCCAGTGTGGTGTAGTGGTTAAGAGCAATGGTTTGGAGCTGTGGACTTTAATCTGGAGAACCGGGTGTGATTCCCCATTCCTGCACGTGAAGCCAGCTGGGTGACCTTGGGCTAGTCACAGCCCTCTTAGAGCTCTCTCAGCCCCACCTACCTCACAGGGTGTCTGTTGTGGGGAGGGGAAGGTGATTGTAAGCCAGTTTGATTCTCCCTTAAGTGGTAGAGAAAGTCAGCATATAAAAACCAACTTCTTCTCCTTCTGAGCACCACTCAGGACCAAACCCAGAGTCACCTCTCCTCTAGCTGGTTCCATGATTAATTACTCTAAGTTATAATCACGTAAGGTGTCCAGAAATTGTCTGTTTCTCATTACTCAAACACATAAGTGAGTATAGTTGAATACAACTTTCTCCTGTGTGTGCTTTCTTTATTTATTTTTTCCATGTCAAGGCCACTCTGGGTTAGGAAATCCTGGAGATTTGTGGGTGGAGCCTGGGAAGGGTGGGGTTTGGGAAGGGGAGGGACATCAGTAGGGTTAAATACCATAGAGTCTACCCTTCAAAGCAGCCATTTTCTCCATGGAAACTGTTCTCTGTGGTCTGGAAATCAGCAGCAATTCCAGGAGATAGATCTCCAGGCCCCACGTAGAAGTTGACAAATCTGCGTTTTGGTAAGGCATGAAAATTGTATGTTCCCAGTATTAACATATCTTTTGTGCCCAAGATTTCCACCCACAGTGATTCTGTGCAGGAGTCTCTGGGTTATCAGATTCGGGAGTTGAATGGTGGTGAGCATTTCTTCAAATTAAGGAATCCCTGAATTTCTCCAATGAAAAGTAAAAACCTCATTGTAAACTATTTTGTGTACAAGTGCACACACACACTTTCCTCTACCTCACTGGACCAGGAAGTGCTTCAGAGAACTCCAGGAGGCGTCACCTTTGCGCCTGCAGCATCCAATTAGAAACCATTGACTATATAGGGAGCCAGTGTGGTGTAGTGGTTAAGAGCTGTGGTTTGGAGAAGTGGACTCTCATCTGGAGAACCAGGTTTGATTCCTCACTCCTCCACATGAGTGGCAGAGGCTAATCTGGTGAACCAGGTTGGTTTCCCCACTCCTACACATGAAGCCAGCTGGGTGACCTTGGGCTAGTCACAGCCCTCTTAGAGCTTTCTCAGCCCCACCTACCTCACAGGGTGTCTGTTGTGGGGAGGGGAACGAAGATGATTGTAAGCCAGTTTGATTCTCCCTTAAGTGGTAGAGAAAGTCAGCCTATAAAAACCAACTCTTCTTCTTCATAATAGCTTGCAACCTCCCACCTTGTTATGATTGTCCCTGGTCTTATGGCAGCCAAATCGCCCACCCCCATTCTCAAAATTCCAAAAGTGCCCACATGATGAAGTTAGGGGTTCCTGCTTTCTCTTATGTAGTGCCTTCCTTTTGCAACATAAGCACATACATCAATGATAACACCAAGGAGGGAAAGTTCTGCAGCATCAAAACTGCTGCCCACACACAATGTTCCTTCAAAGGTATTTGCTCAGAACCACTGTGTGATGCATAACTGTAGGCTTCCTCATGAATCTGAGTGGGAGGTGTGAAGCAGTCATTGGAAAGTACCAGATTAAAATAACTTTGCATGCTTGACAGCTTGGTAATATGTTTTGTGTGACCATTTAATATTTCCACTGGTAACCCTTCTTTTTCCAGAAATTGGATTCCTTTTGGGTTAATATAGTCCAGGCTCACACCCATCCCCTTCTGTGAACTCTGGAGAGACTTCTAAATCCATTTTACATTGCGGCTATGTTCTTTTTCTAAATAGGCAGATGGTAGACCCAGCCTACATTTTTTGGGATCCGTTTCAAGTGCAGTAGTAAGATTATTATCAGTTTTCTGTAAATAAGATTTTTGTTACAGCAGAATGGCAAGACTTCATTGTCATTCTTCTAACAGCAAGCTGGAATTCACAGAGAAAAGGATGCATCCAAAGCAAGTACAGTCTGAAGTAGACCTGGGAGTGGGACTTGAATCCAAATGTCATCAGAAAAACCTGTTAATGTGACTACTGTGGCTCTCACCATAAATCAATGGTCTTCAGCTGTATTTATGAGCTTGGTCTTATGTGTCCTTCCAAGGACCCTCCAGTGGGGATGGGGTGACAGAAGCTTCCAAAAAGGGTCAAAGTAGGGTTGCCGACCTCCAGGCAGTAGCTGGAGATCTCCTGCTATTACAACTGATCTCCAGCCGATACAGATCAGTTCACCTGGAGAAAATGGCCACTTTGGCAATTGGACTCCATGGCATTGAAGTCCCTCCCATCCCCAAACCCTCCCCTTCTCAGGCTCCACCCCAAAAACCTCCCGCTGGTGGGGAAGAGGGACCTGGCAACCCTAGGTCAAAGCTCTCTACCCCTTTCATTTGTACTCTCCAGTGGGCGTACTGTGGCAGCTAGAATTTTTCTTGCCAGGGTGCTGGCTATGAGGACAGGGGGCAATGCATTTTGATGCATTAAGGGGTCACTTTGAGTTAGAGGGCGGTTTGACAGGCGGTTCTCAATAAAACATAGCATTGTGGCGTTGGATTTTGCTGCCTATCTTGTTCCTCTTTCCTCTTCCTTGTGTCTCACTTCCTTCTCCCCTTTGAGGTTTCCGTTGGCCCTCGCAAGCAACGGGGCGGGGGGGGGGAAGAGGAGACTTTACTTACTTTCCTTTTATTATTGTTACAGTCTTTGACCAGTAAAAAAGAGGAGACTAAACATGAGGTTTGTGCCAAATCTTTGCTGAGCTCTTCATAAATTTGATCTGCTGCGGTTCCTAGTTCAGCTGTCAGCGTGGGCAAGCAGCCCAGCACGAAAGCCTTCAACTTAGTGAGCTCACTGAGTGCTAGGGTGGCTTATTCTAGGAAATCAGTTAACATACAGTACTCAGTAGAAGCACCCCTCCCTCCCATGGGAAGATCACCAGATTTAGGATGTACAGTGAGCTGTCTCTGTGGATTACACAATTTTTATCACCTCCTGCGAGGCCCTTGGAGAACAAGGCCAATACCACAAACACTGAATCACACTTCCCCATGAGATACTCACTGCAGGTTCCCTGACTCACTTCCTCCCAGCAGTGTTGTTTCACGATGGTTAAAAATCTTGCCGCACAAAAAATAAAAATAAAAAATAAAACAAAACAAAACAACCAGTAAGAACCAGGAGAGCAAAATCAGCCCGGCATCCTAAAACTGAAAAGAAAGGCTAGTCAGTGTAAGAACAACCCCTCTTGTGTTGTTTCCACTTATTTCTGTTTAAGAATAACATACATATGTGCGCGTGCACACACACACAACAGTTGCCACCTGTTTTTCCTAAAAAGGAATTTGGTGGGTACTTCTAAGAAAATATGTAGAGATTTTAACGGAAGCTAAAAGAGTAAGAGATCAGTGAAATTTATTGGTATGGGCATTTTGAACATCAGGCTTTAGAGGGGCCCAGTGAACGGTTGGAGGTCACATAGGGTTGCCAGGTCCCCCTCTTCACCGGCGAGAGGTTTTTTGAGCAAAGCCTGAGGAGGGCGGGATTTGGGGAGGGGAGGGATTTCAATGCCTTAGAGTCCAATTGCCAAAGCGGCCATTTTTTCCAGGTGAACTGATCTCTATTGGCTGGAGGTTAGTCGTCATAGCAGGAGATCACCAGCTACTACCTGGAGGTTGGCAACCCTACGGTCACATGATCCAGCAACTTTCCTGAAGCTAAGCATGTCATAATCTGGTCCATTCCATGATGAAAGGAAGGAAGGACAGACATGCAATAAAGTTGTAGTTTCCACAACAAAATTATGTTCAGACCACTTTTTGGCAGGAAGATTCTTGGCAAAGATGTCATGTTCAGAATTTTTTTAGATGACACAAATGTTGATAGTTGAGACTCCTGACGGCACCCCTTCTTTATATATGATTATTTATTATATTTGTATCCTTCCTTCTAAGGGGCTTATGACATGCATTTATCACAACAGTCCTGTGAAGTATATTAGGATAAAAGATGGTGAACAGTCCAAGGTCACATAGTGTGCTTTGTGACTGAAAAGGAATTGGTATCCAAATCATCACTTAGTGGTCCAGCTATTACTCCATACTGTATCTTTTCTATTACTCCGCTCTTTTGCCTCAGCGGTGTCCCTTGAGGAGCGGTTTCTGAGCATTTTTCCCATATTGTTGTTGATGCTGCCTCCATTCCTGGATTAACAACTGGTCATTAACAGCTGCAGCCAAAGCAACATTAAATAAAATCTGCACAACCAATCAAACTTCCAGGAGCTAATCTGAAGCTTTGCTGGGCAGAAGCTCCACCTGGCCCCACTCACTTTCTAAAAATACTTGGTGGGCACCAGGAAAGGTGGGCACCATGGCACTCATAGGCACCGCATTGGGGACCCCTGGATTAGGGTTGCCAGGTCCCTCTTCACCACCGGCAGGAGGTTTTGGGGGCGGAGCCTGAGTAGGGCAGGGGTTGAGGAGGGGAGGGACTTCAATGCCATGGAGTCCAATTGCCAAAGCGGCCATTTTCCCCAGGTGTGAACTGATCTCTATCGGCTGGAGATCAGTTGTAATAGCAGGAGATCTCCAGCTAGCACCTGGGGGTTGGCAACCCTATCCTGGATACAGGATGACTTACTTATACATCCTGTTTTATTTCTGATTTGTTTGTATTTCTATTGTACCATCTGTATGCATGGTGCATTACAAAATCCAATAAAGGCAGAAGCATATACTCTAAAATTTGACATAAGGGAAGGAGATGACAAAGGAAGGGGATGAAAACTCCTAATTTCCTTTAAATGGGAAGGTTTTGAAAACATGCCCCAAAGACTTGGCTTCACAGAGCAATATAAGAAAGCAATATAAGAATATAAGCAATATAAGAACGCAGTCATCATGTTAGTTCCTTGTGATAAATCTTTAGAAAGGATGTCTGAATAAAAGGCTGTTTTGATATGAATGGCTAGGAGCCCGACCCCGACAATGGGAGGTGGAACAGGCAAAGGAATCTGCAGTTTATCCACTCTGGACTGTGGTATGCATTAACAAGGGGTGGGAGAACTTCTGCACCCTTCTTTCCAGGAATAATAGTGTTTATTTCTGTTTTACTCTCCCTGGCTCAAATTACCAAGGTCAGGTTTCAACTTGCTTGCTTCTCCCTGCCACTGAAACCTTGAGAAAATTTAAACCACAAGCCTGGGTCTATTTTTTGAAGCATAAAGAATGCTGCGACATATTTGTTTGTTTTTCCTTTTTACCATGTACTGAGTATATGTTTCATTGTATTTGCATTTTACAATGAATCGCTGGTGTCAGAGTGACATATGGTAAACTGGCCTTTCCAGGAAATGTTATGGGTGTTTTTTTAGTTTTTTTGTAATTGCACAGATCTTACATATTTCCTAAGGGTAACTCTCATAGGCTTCCTTCATCTGTTCAGCGAGCACTGGAGCCACTTCGGACATCCTTCCCATAACATGAGGTGCGAACATGCAGGGGAAACTCGCAGAATCAGGCGCCGCAAATGGTGAGTGCGGACAAGGATGGTAATAATTTTGTGGGAAAGACAAAGACATAATTGACCCAATTCATTTTTTCAAGTTATTTACACTTGCACCCCAGTATTGTCAGACTGTACCACAAAGCAACCTATGCTGCTGGTTGTGTGTCTGAAGGAAGTCTTCACAATTTCATTGCTGCATTCATACATTATAAACAAACTCAAGTTGTTCAGGATGAGAACAAGCCTGATTTATTCTGAGGCTTATGCTAGGGTTGCCAGGTTCCCCCTGGCCACCAGCAGGAGATTGGGGCGAAGGGAGGGTTGCCAGATTCAAATTTTGGGAGCTACCAAGAGGGAAAAACTGAGGGACAAAACTGTGGGCACCCAGGCCACTTTGAGGACCCACAGAGCCGGTCAACTTAAGTTATTTTGATTATGATTTTCCCCCGATTATCTGAAAAAAGCCAATATAAAAATTCCACTTTTGGGGATTTTTTTAAAATGTCCAGGTTTATTAAAACCAAAACCAAAAAATACTGGGAGGTGGGGGGAAATGGTGTACCTCCCTACATCTCTTAAGGGAAGAATGTAGAGGTGTGACTTAAATCAACAAAATGCTAATATTTTGACTATAAGCATAGCCTTTTTTCCTGGATAGCTGATGGAATGCCATGCTATAGATATATTATTTTCACAACCCCCCAAAAGTACATTTCTATATTTTAAGTGTCTTTGTGACTTCATAGCACCACACTTCCATACAAGTACTCACCTTTCCTTAAGAAATTTATTAGCGCAACATGAGAAAGTTCCCAAAGAAAGTATTTTAACCAAAGAAAACAAAGAAAGCATTTCCTAAAGAAAACATTTAAATGTCTTAAATTAAAAATAAATATTTTGTAGACTGAATAAGATATTGGTGGAAGTTGGAAGAAGTTCCATAGCACCACATTAATTTCTGGGCCTGCCATCTTCTTTCTCTTATCCCCCCGCCCCACCCATTAACTGACACCTGAGCTCTTCCCAGATGCTGAATTGATGAAGGAATTCAGGACAGTGCCCTTTCCACTTCTGCATGTAATTCCTCCAACTGTTTAGAGGCCACTAAGAGAGCAATCCTGAGCAGATCTACTTAGAAACCTATTCTGATCTATCGAAGGGGCTTAGAAAATGTTCTTAGGTTTCACTTTAAATTGCTGGATGAAATATTATTACTGCCAGTAATGAGATTGTGGGGGTTTTTTTGTTTATGAACTGCACAAATAGCTTAGTTTAATACTACACTGGACAAACAGTAACCTTTCATTTGTGAGTAGAATATCAGTCAGTGATTACCCTAGAATAGAGCTCTTGATCATATGACATGTAATATGAAACTGAATTTAAATTAATAAATTCACAGGCCTAAGCATTGTTACACCCTTCTAACTGAGCAACCGTTACGGAAAGGGGTAGGAGCTGGCGTGGTGGCCCAGGGGAGGGGGTGTACACTTCTGGGGGATTGGGCTAGGGAAACTGTGAGAAAACCTGCCATGTGAAAGCCCCTTTGCTGGTAGGCTTTATTTGCAGCAGTACCAGCAATGGGAAAACCACAAAATCCCATCCTCATGCGGAAGCCACCCTTGTCCCAAGCAAACCTGCGTTTTTTCATGACATCTGAATACAGCTAAAATCTCCTGTAACTAAAAAAAAACAAGGAGTCTTGTGACTTCTCAAAACTAACATATTTACTACCTCATAAGCTTTCTTGCATAGAGCCCACTTTGTCAGAAGTTACACAGCATTTGTGGGGTCATCCAAAATTCTTCTCCCCCAATTAGTGCATCTGTTTAGGAAAAAACACATTTTCCTAGCACTGAAAATACAATAGTTTATCACTGGAAGTATTTCATTTCCCCAAAGGTTAACACATGTGCTACATTAGTGTTCCATGTACTGTGGTTATGCAAGTGTGCTATAATATTTGAAATGTGCATTCTAAATGCATTGGCCAAACTGTGTATATCAGCACTGCACATTCCTGGCAGAGGGTGCTGACAGACATTTTTTCCATGTGATTCATATGGTATGTGTGGTAAATGGCCTTCAATACATTTTCAGTGGCCTCCATAGGACAGTGATAACATTTGAATCTGACTTCCTTACCACGTTTGATTATGTCCTTCTTGTATGCCATATGCTGTGCACTGACACACGTTCCCCTTAGGCTGCACACCCATTACTAGGCCCCCTTGTGCAACTGGAGGTTGCTAATGAAATGCTATTCTTTCTCCACACAAGCACAAGCATTGCTATTGCATGTAACATGGGCATGTGACTAACACAGGCACCTATTGGACAGCACTTGTGAGGTCACTGATGATACACAAGTTTGGGCCTGCTTGAAAACAAAGGTTTAATTTGTTTATTCTTTAACAAATTTTCGAATAAAAGTTCTTGGTCCGCTCTATTGCATGAACTTTCATGTGTTCTCCTAAAAGAAAAAAAGGGGACAAAGAACTCGAACAGCCTCATCTCCCTCATCAGTGCCCTAACAATTCTGATGGTTTTAACGTTATTGTCTCTGATGCATTCTCACCTTCTCACCCACCCATCACTGTTTTTGTTTAAGGCTTTCCCCTTGCAGCAAGGATATCACCTGCACCAAGACTCTTGTATTAAATATGAATTGCCACCACAACACTTACTACAGCGTTGAGACTAGTGGAATGGTAGCTGTAGGAAAGATTTGCTTCTGCCATTGCCTCTGAACAAAAAAGCAAAAATCTGTCACCATATATACTAATGCCCAGCTCATACTGGATTAACAGGCTCACAAGTTTAGCTCAGAGAATTAACATCAATGCCTCCCAGTAAACAAGACTTTTTTCCTCCTACTGGCAATATTCATGACTGCTAAGCATTATTTTGCCTTGGCAGGGCACTCTGCTGAATGGTACTCAGGGATTTGCCAAATGACTGAGCAGACAAAAAAAAAGGCTTATAGAAAACAGCTTTCTGGCCAATGAAGAGTAATTCAGAGTACATTAGGAATTACATGTCTTTTTTTGCTACTCATGTAAGTACATCATAAAACATAAAACATGACATTATATTAGGATTATAGAGCCAGCAGATACACAAATACCAGTGTTCAGGATTAGGGTGCTCACGGTATTTTCAAATATAGTATTTACCTTTAACCTGATCAGATAGGCATTCTTTAAAAAAATTCAAGAGAAAGCATTTCCAGATATACCATTTGGATTAAGAAAATGAGCCTAAATATAACAAACCTTTATTTGGATCTACAGACTATGCATTTGCATATATTGTCTCGGAAGCAGGGCTGTTTTCAAACCTATTTGTTTATTATAGGACCGTGGATTTGGTGTTATTAGTTATAAGTTTCCATCCTGTGAGCTTGGCCTAAAGTGGCAAGTCCCTATAACAAAAATAAATAAATCTTAATGGTCCTAAATTGTAGATGTTTTCTTGGTCGGGGGATGATGATTCCCCAGTGGCTCTAACCATCACAGTGCTCGGGCGCAGCAATTCCTTCCACCTAAGTGGAGAGGGAAAGTGTGGGGATACTGGAAACAAGAGTAGTTGGAGTTGCAAACAGAGACAAGCAGGCAGAGAGTTGACTGAAGCACCTTAGGGAGCACAGGATCTTTCTCCCTTTCTGATGCAGGGTAAGTCAATAAGCTGCCCTGTCGGAGTCCATCTTTGCCTCCACCCATGCTTCACTTTCATATTTATAACTCCAGCAAATTATAGCTCACTTTTGTATTTGTAATATGTTTTTAAATAGAGCCAGCATGTTATTGAGGCTGAAGTCTCAAACTAGGAACTGGGAGACGCGGGTTCACATCGTTACTCTACCAGGAAGCGTACAAAGTGAGCTCAGGATAGTCAATTCTCCAACCTAACCTACCTACTGTGAGGATAAAATGGAGGCAGGGAAAGTAATATATGCAACCCTGAAGAGTTGGGTAACAATATAATCAATAAATATATATTACAACGACACCAGAAGACTCCAGAAGTAACCTGGGAAACACTGCCTCTGGAACTTCTTGCTTCTGTGGAAAATAGAGTGCATAACAATGGCTAGTATTTATATCACATTTGTCTAACAACAACTCAAAGCATTCTGCATGCATTATCTCAGCCATCCCTACTACAACAGACTTTTATGGTAGGCCAATATCATCCTTCACCATCTTACAGATGGGGAGCCAAAACTGAGTGATAATGGTTTACCTGAAGCTGCCCCATTGAGTTCATGACAAATGGGGGATTTGAACCAGGTACTTCTCACCTCAAAGCTGAATCATTCAGGTACAATGGGCTTCTTTAAAACAAGTATGTTGCCAATTGCCCAAAGAAAGAAATACCTTGCCCCATTAATAGAGGTTGTGATAAGTCAGCTGTGACTTGATGGCGCTCGCACACACACACACAATGTTATTTACCAGGTGTTGCTATTTACTGTTATGCCATGAAAAGCTTCCGTTGCTTTCCACACCTTAAACCTCTACTAAAGGGACAGGACATTTTTTTCTCCCGGCTTGTTGGCAACTCTATCTGTAAATGTTCCATCAACAGCTCTTACAAATCCAACCATAGTATTAACTCATCCAGCAATATATGGAGCTGAATAAACACCTGCTGGTGCTAATTGTAGTGTGTGGGCCTAATCTGTTTAGTTTAATTACTAACAACACTGCTATCATGTTTATTGTACATGGCAGATGCCATTAAACAAACAGCTTTCTCACATCTAATAATGAAATGGAGGAAGTGAACATCCCTTATTATTGCATTGGATAATGTAAATATTCTTTTATCTTGATTGCACTGATAGGTTGACAGACGTTAAATGAAACTAGATATGGGCCACTCTGTTTAGTTGTGTGTGTGTAAAGTGCCCTCAAGTCGCAGCCGACTTATGGCGACCCCTTTTTGGGGTTTTCATGGCAAGAGACGAACAGAGGTGGTTTGCCAGTGCCTTCCTCTGCACCGCAACCCTGGTATTCCTTGGTGGTCTCCCATCCAAATACTAACCAGGGCTGACCCTGCTTAGCTTCTGAGATCTGACGAGATCAGGCTAGCCTGGGCCATCCAGGTCTGTTTAGTTACTTAGCGAAAAAGTAAGGTTTCCTTCTTTTTGGAGGTATGGGGGCCATCCAGATGGAGAATTATTCCTCCTGTTGGACTTGGAGGCAGAGTAAAACATTCCAAATCCCTGTCTTTTACAGTGGGGGTAGGGGAGTCCTCTTCCAGTCTGAGACTTACTGCAGTGCCCAGGATCTACTTAAGAACATTGAGGACCAACTGCTGGTCTTATCTGACAAAATCATAGAAGACATTTATGCAGGCAGTACAAGAACTAGGAGGAACTCCCCCGACCAGGAGAGATATTAGAACATCCCCCAAGTCCAATGGGATAAATGGTCATCAGTCAGGATGCCCTCCTCTTCCATAGGAGTAGGTTATGTTCCGACTCTGGTGTGGAAAAATCCCTGTTGGATGTATTTTGAAGACCCAACTACATACAAATTAAAAAGTAACTACTAAACGCTAAGAGAGCATACTGGATCATCAATCACATGCCAACAAACAGCAAATCTGCCCCTAAAAGATGGTCTTACTGCCCCTGGCCTTTCAAAATAAAACAAAACCCCTTCTGGCTAGTGAGATTAAGAAGACATCTACTAACAGTTACGTTAAGTGGTAGCTCATGCAGAACACTGCTGTCTGTTAAGCAGTTCTCATTTCCTGTCCTGTCTGCACTTACTAATTAACATACACTCCTCCTCGGGAAGTCTAGTTTAAAAACTAACTTCCCTATTGGTCTAACCCAGACTAGCAAATGAAACGAAGTCTGGCCTCTGAGGTCTGATAGGGTAAACTGTCAAAGAAAACTCCACCCACCAAAGTGCCTTTTTTGGGGGTTAATATGGGGTTTTTTTTCTAGGAAGGGATAAGGAAATCACTGAAGATGGTTTGAAGGAGCCGAGGGAATTCTCATGCTCACATGATTACTCTCCCTTCCTCTTCTGAAATCAGATTACTTTTTCCCTTGCATGATGAAGGAGAGGAAAGTACAGAGGAGAAACATAGCACCAAAAGATGCCCCAGAATTGTTCACTTAATGTTAATCCATGGTTTCAGAGTCATCGTGCCACAGAGAGGAAAGGTAACAGACTTTGCGCCTAGAGTGTGAGTCCTCCTTATGAGTATTCCTAAGAGGAATTCTATCAGGAGGAGAAACAGGTTTTTAAGGGATTGCTGCCAATGTAGTGTATCACAGAGCATAACATCTTAGTCAGAAATTGCATGACCCTGTTTAAAATGGGAACATCAAACTCCTTCATGGAAACTGTTTCTTGATAGTGATCTTGCATTCTTCTTAAAACGGATAATTGCCAGCTTGTTTACCTTTTTACTACAATTGCATTTAATATTAGCGATATCAATACAAACTCATACTTCTTCATTAACATGTTGATCCAAAGTTTTTACCCACAAAAAGGACTCCCTGGTCTTTTATGCATGGGAGTTTTACCTCGACCCACACTTTTCTGTTGTGAAGTCTAAAAAATGTCATGCACCAGCAAAATCAACAGCTCAAATCCAGAAGCATCTGAGTCCCCGCCCCTTGAAAACACTGCTTTGTAATTGACTGTAGTGCTTACTGTGAGAAATATGTCCAGTTCTCCTCTCCCCTCTAGCAGAAGCCCAAGTGCTGTTTTAAAAACAGTTTCCCAAAACTGAGCTCTTTAAAAGGAACGGGGTGAAGGGGGGGGGACTCCAAGCGTTGTTTTAAAACTCACTGTGAGGCAAATGTCTGCTCAGAAAGAATCATAGAATTCTAGAGTTGGACGGGACCACCAGGGTCATCAAGTCCAACCCCCTGCACAATGCAGGAAATTCACAACTACCCCCCAACACCCCTAGCGACCAGAAGATGGCCAAGATGCCTTCCCTCTCATCATCTGCCTAAGGTCACAGAATCAGTATTGCTGACAGATGGCCATCTAACCTCTTCTTAAAAACCTCCATGGAAGGAGAGCTTACCACCTCCTGAGGAAACCTGTTCCACTGAGGAACCGCTCTGTTATAAAATTCTTCCTCATGTCTAAACGGAAACTCTTTTGATTTAATTTCAACCCATTGGTTCTGGTCCGGCCTTCTTGGGCAACAGAAAACAACTCAGCACCATCCTCTATATGACAGCCTCTCAAATACTTGAACATAGTTATCCCCTCTCAGTCTTCTCCTCTTAAGGCTAAACATACCCAGCTCTTTCAACCTTTCCTCATAGGACTTGGTCTCCAGACCCCTCACCAAGAACTCTTAGTGGGAGACAAAAATCAGGAAGCATTTGAGTTCCCACCTCTTGAAACGCTAAGTCAGTCCAGGGGTGAACATGAGTTAAAGTACCCATGCGTAAAGAACCCCTATGCCAGCACTACTCATCCTGCAATGTGAAGGTATTATGCCAAATGCTAAGTTTGTATAAACATCTGGAGTGTACTCCAGGTACTCAGTACTCCAGCTCTGAACTACATAGTAAAACTCTGATCACCCACCACCTCGTTATACATGGGAGGGGCTGCTAATTAGTTAAGAGGATTTGACACACTGCCTTTCTCTGCTCTGCATCTCCCACATTCCAACTACTAGGATTTCTGCAGTTTTGAAACTGGTTCAGGCCATGATTAAAGAGATGTGAGCCTGCTTTTGATTAATGACTTACACACAATAAGACTCTAGGAGCATGGCTTGTTGAGCTCTAAAAATGGCTCTAGGAAAATTAGTTTCTGGAGCATGAAGTGTGGAGAGCAGCTGAGCATCAGATAAAGGAGAAGAAAGGAGTAGGGATGCCACAAACTTCATGGTGAACTTGTTTGGGAGGTAAACACACCATGTTTAATAGCCGTGATCAGTCACAAGCTGAGCCTTGCCTCACCACAGTCCACAGCTGTGCAGTACCTAAGGTAGTAGAGTCTCCTTTCTTTGGAGTGGTAGATATTTTTCCCCCTTTTTCTTTGCCTGCACGTTGTGAAACGACCTCGATGACAGACTTAAACTACACCGAACGCTAAGACTTATAATCACCGACTGACTGATTTGCTCCCTGTTTAATTACACAATCATCTGCCAAATAGACACTGTCCTTCAGTGTTACTCCTCTGAAGATGCCGGCCACAGCTGCTGGCGAAACGTCAGGAAAGAAAATACCAAGACCACGGTTACACAGCCCGGATAACCTACGAGAACCAATGAACTCTGACCGTGAAAGCCTTCGACAATATCTGCCAAATAGTGTGCAGCAACAGCAAGTCTGGGGGGTGGGGACTAGAACCCCCAGGAAGTTGTGTGAGGCTGCATATGTGTGAAATACTTCCAATTGCATTTACTGTACTGTTTAAATAAATGAAAATTAACTCCAAAGAACAAGTTCAAGCTGCTTACAAACAACCAAACTGTTAACCAGATAAGCGGCTCCCGGCTCACATCCAGTGAGCAGAATGTGAACCAAACTGGTGGTTGTTAAAACATCTCTAGAGAATAGTTCAGAGAATCCTAAAGATATTTGAGGATGAGATGGGATTTCCAAATTGTCCCCTCCTCCACGATTACCTTGAGCCCCTATCTTGATCTCACCAGCAGGCAAGTTGCTCAGTCTGAAGGGCAGGTCCTGGCGTTAAGTGTTTGTTCCCTGAGTTATCTGGCTGGGCTGAGTCAGTGTTGGAATTTGTTATGCTGCCTGGGTAATACTTATCAGTAATATAGCTCATACAGCAATTTCTTTGACAGGAAGCAAGGCACTTGTCACCAGCAGTCCTTGTTCAAAACTTTCTGACACCTTAGAGCATCCTTCTTGCCTTCCCATGTTCATGTCCCATTCCTAGCTTGCCTTTCTTGCTGCCTGTTTTCCTTCCACATTCACTGGATTCTGACTTCAGGTTATCTTTTCGTTTGGATGCCTGGCTCACTTCTTTCTGGAAGGTACTTTCCCGCCTATGACTCTGATATACACTCCATTGCAATAGCTCAGGGGGAAGAATATATGCCTTCAGCATGGTGCCAGGCGTGTGCCTGCTGCACATATTTTCTAGAACAGTTGTTTACCTATAGCACTTGCCCTAAAGCACTGGTTCCCAACCAGGGGCCCATGGACCCCCAGGGGTCCGCGAGAACTAAATTAAGGACCGCGAAACAAAGTTATAAACCCATAATAAATTAATATTTTCAATTAAAAGCTCTCTATTATAAAATATATATTCAAATATTATTCTAAGTTTAATGTTTAACTAACAGTTATGATTAAAGTTTATTTTCAAATTCTCAAAATTTTTATTTTGAACCTTGGGGTCCCTGCACCGAACAAAAAAGTCCTAGTGGTCCCTGGTCAAAAAAAGGTTGGGAACCACTGCCCTAAAGTAATGGATATGCCTCATATCTTCTTGGTGACATTACCTTCCTACTCCCAGAGGATGAGGGAGCCAACTAGATATAAGGATGAAGGGTGGAAGAGAATGTTGACTAGCAAGGGGGCAGAGGGGAGGCTGATTTGGGGAGACCAGTAAGGTTTCCACTCTGGGCTGGGAAATTCCTGGAGATTTAGAAATGGAGCATGGGGAAGGCAGAGTTTGAGAAGGCTATAATTGCATAAAGGTCCCCACCTCCATAGCTGCCATTTTTCCAGAGGAACTGATCTCTGTAGTCTAGAGATCAATTGTAATTCTGGGAGATCTCCAGGCCTCACTGGGAGGTTGGCAACCCCAGCAGTGATTGCTTTTTTGCATAAGCTGGCAAAAATGCTAAAGCTGACATAATTGTGTGATTAATTAATACTATATTAGATAATATTAATTTAGCTAGGGCATCTTCCTTTGCTGCAAGATATTCTTTACTCCACTGGACAATGTGTTCTTTTATCAGTGGCAGTTCTCAGAGCCTAACTACACTTTACCGGCAAATGCATGTAAAAAGCTTTACAAATCATCTTTAATGAAAATGCAGCCTCAGGAAGGAGTGTTTTTTTAATGGAAGAATACTGAGGTAGGGAGTGTTTAACTCTTTCCCAGCCATCCATGCTTCTGCAGCAAATCACAACATATTTGCCCTAAAGCTATTTTTATCCCTGTATGGTTCAAGCGCTTGTTTACCTTTTCTCTGTGGTGCTAAAAGTAGTGACTGGGAGTAGGTGATTGAGAGTGAAGGAAAGGCAGCACAAAATGGCACTAGAGTTGCCAACTCTGGGTAGGGAAATTCCTGGAGATTTGGGGGTAGAAGCTTCCTGGGAAGGGTATAATGCCGTACATTCCACCCTCCAATGCAGCCATTTTCTTTAAGGGAACTGATCTCTGCTTGTGGAGAGTAAAAGGAGGCAGCTTCACTTGCATACCGATTCTCTCCAGAATCAGAGGAGCATGCTGAATAATATATTAGGTGCTGTGAAACACAGGCAGGATGGTGCTGCTGCAGTCGTCTTGTTAGTGGCTTCCTAGAGGCACCTGGTTGACCACTGTGTGAACAGACGGCTGGACTTGATGGGCCTTGGTCTGATCCAGCAGGGCTTTTCTTATGTTCTTATGTTCCATGTTCTTATTCAAAACAAGGTGGCCTAGATGCATAAGAATCTGGAAAACACCTTTAACTGTAGTTGTATTTCTTTTCCAAGCCAAGTTCTCTGCCCTGAAGTTAAAGACTCTGGTTGTTGTTGTTTTTCTCTCCACTATGCAATACTGAAAACAATCCTTCATGGATACACTGTTGGGCTGTGGATGCTTTTTGAGACTTTGCTTTGCTTGCCCTCCTCCACATTTATCTCTAATCAGGCGTGGCTTCTTGCCTTCTTGCTCTCCACTACACAGAAGCTGGATCCTGAGAATCTGCAATCGACTGCTTCTTTACAAAGAATGCAGCGCCTCTTAGAATCTCGCTCCCTGACATTGGACGGCTCGCTGAGGAGTCGCTTGGCTCTCGCCTTGCCTGATTTCCTGGAAGCTTGGAACCACAAGCTGAAGGGAGGAGAGGAGAGGGACATGCTGTTCGGAGGGACGCTGGTGGCAGAAGGGCTGAGATGAGAAACTTCTTGGAGCTGACATTCTAACACAGCCAGGAGGGAGGGATTGAGCCTTTTACAACCCACTGCTGCCAGGAAACTCAACACCACAGAACTAGGGCTCTCGTAGAGTTGCCAGATCTGGGTTGGGAAATACCTGGAGGTTTTGGGAGTGGCGACTGGGGAGGGGAGGGTTTGGGGGAGGGGAGGGGCCTCAGCAGGGTATAATGCCATTGAGACCACCCTTAAAGCAGCCATTTTCTCCAGGGGCGCTGATCTTGGTCATCTGGAGATCAGTTGTAATATTGGGAGATCTTCAGGTGCCACCTGGAGGTTGGCAACCCTAGGCTCCCTACAGCATTTCTGAATAGGCACTAGCTCAGCACTTCCGAACACTGTCGAAAGAGCTACACAGTAGTCATCTCTATATAGGAGGAATATAAAAGGTAGTCCCCTGTGCAAGCACCAGGTCATTCCTGACCCATGGGGTGACGTCACATCCCGACGTTTAGTAGGCAGACTTTGTTTATGAGGTAGTTTGCCATTGTCTTCCCCAGTCCACTACACTTTACCCCCAGCAAGCTGGGTACTCATTTTACCGACCTTGGAAGGATGGAAGGCTGAGTTAACGTTGAGCCGGCCACCTGTGGCCCCCTTGGAAAATCCTGGGCCCCCCGGAGGGGGGGCATATGGCCCCAGGTTGAGAACCACTGCTCTATAGCATGAGATTTCCTTCAGCCATGTGTGTACTTGTGAGCAGAGATCAGCAGATCTACACTGTACCATGAACCCACTCAGCAGACAGGGCCTGGTAGTTTCTCAGAATCCTACAAACAGATCTGGAGGGTTTGAGTGCAAAAGCAGCCGCGGCGATGCAGCACTTTTGGAAGTAAAACCGGAAGCGCCACCATCGCGTGTGCGAGCCCGCACACTCACATAGCTGCAGCTCCTTAGCAGCTGGGTGGATTGGTGGGCAATTGTCTGGCAATACCACCCACCTGGCAACCCTAATTGCAAATTACATTTTTGTCAGCTCTTTCAGCAAGGTAGCAAACACTGGCACCTAAATATGAATAATGAAATGACAGCATTTTACTTTGCAGCTTGCATCCCCTAGTTTCTGGTTGGTAATTGATGCAGACAGATAGCAGTGTACCAAGATTACTCGGCTCATAAATTCAAGGTTTGCTTTGAATCTGTAGTCAGAAATGCTAAAAATGTTTGTAGTCATACATGCTAACCTGTGGTCAGAAATGCTAAAAATTGTAGGTCCTATCAGCCTCCAGCTGAACCTGGCAACCTTGGCTCAGGACTTTCTCATAAACTGAACTTATGCCAGTGACTATTCCAAGATTTTTGAATAGCCATAGGGACTAGCTTTTTCTATCCTAGGAACTTTATCTCCTATCTCATCAGTGCTCTGAAGAATATAACCATGACAAAGATGATAATGCGGGGGGGGGGAAATGATTTTTGGCCTTTCAAGGGCAAGGAGTGCAGGAGGATTCTGGGACAGTATGTACTGCTTTACTCTTCAGTCTCCAGAAAAACGAATCTCTACAATGAAGAGCATAAAAGCGAAATCAACAAAGACTAAAAAGAACATAAAAATAAATCTCAGTTTCTTGAGAAAATACTAACAACTTTACCAGGCTGCATATTTCATATTCAGAATCCTTTATAGAACTTGGGCTTACACGCTGCTTATGGGGTTTGCATCATAGGAAAAAAGAAAGTGGTTTGCTTATTTTCTCTTTCAGCACTCTACTAGCCAGTCGGCCCCAACAAAGTTGTCATCAAAGAATCCAAGGCTGGTGCATCATCAGTGCCAGGACTGCTGGTCGATACCCTATGCCCACTCCACTGAAGAGATGAACACAAATAAAAGGCCTCACACTGAATTGCAGAGAACATAGCAATTGCTTCAGGCTCCATAACAACCCTACTACAACCCACCATTCATGGCACCATATGCCAACAATGCCCCCATGACAGATAATGAGCCAACCAGTGCACACCAACGTGGCCATACTTCTTGTCAGCCCACTGCTGCCACACACACACATACACAGTCAGTCATGTAGGCTGGATGGCTCATAGATATACCAGAGGTTATCTGGGAGGTTGTACAACCTGAGGAGCTTGCCCCTCCCTCTTTCAAGAACAAGCTTGGGAAAACATTGGATAATTTCCCCCAGCTCATTCCGAGGCTGAGTTTAACAAAAAGCAAAGAGGAGAGACCCAGTCCTTATCTATCCAACCCTAATGAGAGAGTTGTAGCATAGTCCATGAGTTTATTGATCTGCATCTGCCAGAGAGTCCTGAAAGCAAGGCAGATGAATAAGACTGCCAACTGTATATGTTACAACAAGGCCCCTATCCCTTTGATCACTGCATTGACTGACAGCAGAATCACAGATAGATCTATCCCTATCACTGCGTGTTAGGGTTGCCAGGTCCTTCTTCTCCTCCAGCAGGAGGCTGTTTGGTTGAAAGTGTGAGTGCGCACGTGTTGATGCACACACGTCACTTCCGGTTTAGAACCAGAAGTGCTGCCTTGCAAGGGGGCTTATACCTCTAAGTGAGTGGTAAAGCAGCCCTTTAACACTCAAACTAAGAGGTATAAGGCCCCTCGAGAGGCGGAACTTCCGGTTCTAAACTGGAAGTGACCCGCGCGGTATGCACACGTGCGAGCACTTTTGCCCGCCGACCCTCAGGTGGTCGGCGGGCAGAGGGGCTACTTGCCGGGGGGTTGCCTGCCACCAGCGGGCACCTGGCAACCCTACTGCGTGCCCATGATGGGGACAACTGTGCCAGTCAAAGAGCTGACTGTTGAGCAGCTTGCCCTGGTGCAGGAACCAGAATGCAACAACTGAGGTGGCATAGCTAGACTCACACTGGTCACTGCAGCTGTTGGTTGTGTTGCAGGTTCCGCAGGTGACTGGCATCGAACTGTGAACGGAGTCCATCCTAGCCTCTATCCATATTGAATAGCTACTTGCAATGAGTCCAAAGAGTCACACAGACTCTAATGTGTAATATTAATTAGTAATATAGCAACAGCAAACAGCAAGTGAGCTCCACAATTCTGCACATCACTCTCTTGCAGCCCCCTCCCCTTTGGGAGTTCCCATTCCCATGTGGTGGGATGCATTCTTGGAGGTCATGGTATAGAGCTGTTACCTTAGCCACATCATTTGGCGAGAGCTTAGCTGATGCTTGATTTCTCAAATAATCTATCACCATAAAGTAATAAAGCTGACATTCGCCACTTTATTTTTTTAATAATTTTTATTTTTAATATGTAGGGATACAGAAAAAAGAGACGGGAAAACACATTAAGGGAGGAAACATAAATTACAATGTCTGTGCCCAAGCAACTATTCCTGTATTTCTCTATAACTTACCCCAATTTTCCAGCGTCTTCTAATCTAAACTCTTCATTCTCCACTTTTTTGTAGTGTAAAGTTTGTGAGTTCTGAGAAAAGAAAAACAATTATTTAACAGCAGCGGTGGACCTCAGACAATGTTGATAGGACTGGGGAGTTGCATCAAAACTATATCTCTACTGTTGGCTGGGACTTCACTATGGGGCCCTGATGCAGCAAGGCAACAGGCACTGCTGATGTGGCCAGCAATTGTATTGTACAGAGTGGGGTGGCAGGAAGTCCACCAAGGCTGTGGTCCCAGTATCCAACTTTGCAGCAGGGTTATCCCAGCTTGGCATTACATTGCAGTGACAGTGTGGCCCAGTGCTGCCAGCATATCTACCAAGGGATCTTCCCTTTCTACATTGTATGTAGTTAATGGCAGCAGTTGTTGGGGGAGGGGGCTGTTGGGTAGTAGACAGGGTGGGTGGGGAGGAATCTGCAGTAGTGTATGTTTTAAGTGTGCATGGCATGAAGCCAGAGAGATACAAACCCCATGCTATGCACCCACAGTGTAGCTCCTTCTGAAACTGACCGTCCAGATAGGAGAAGAGCCACCAGTGCATGGGTGCCCTTGATGCTCTGGATTCAGAACGATTTCATGATCAATGGCACTGAAAGATGAGGTCCAGGAGAATCCACAGTGTTGCACTCGTGCTATCTCTCTCTTGTCAAGGCAACTACAGCAGTTACAGGATCCCAAGCCAGACCGAAACGGACCAGGCAATTATTCTCATCTAAGAAAGCCTAGAGATACCCTGCCACCACTTGGCTCAAGTGCCTTATCCAAGAAAGGGACACTTGCCCTCAGGGATGGCTTCTTCAACAGAGGCTTCAGAACTACATCTTTCAAGGTGGCTGGCACCATACATTAAAGAATAATTCAGCAGCCCTTGGACTCAGACATCCCCTGCGGCACAATGTAACAAGCTAAGACAGGCAAAGGTTAAGCATAGAGCTTATAGGCCACGCCCTTCTGAGAAAGTTGTCAACATTCTCAATGCTGCAACTACTGAAAGTCATCCAAGCAACTGTCGCATTGATTTGCTGCTGCCACAGAAACTAGTGCAATCTTGCCCGTGATGACAACAGTGTATTTCCTGTCAAGAAGAAACTCCGGTTTCCGATAAACAGGCCTCAGAGATACACTGGGGAAGTGGGATGGGGACATAATTCAGTGACTGGATATTCTGTAGTGGAAGCAGGACAAGAAAGAATACATTAGGTCCTCTGCTAAACCGCCATGATGAAAACACTCCTTCCTTTCAAGCCTTTTCAACTGTACAATTTTCACTATAGCATTCTTGTACAGTTTCTGTTCATTTCAGCGGGGCTTGTGCCGCAGAACTGCTTGGTGGGTGGTTGGTACCCTGTAGGCCAGATTTGGCTGTCTTCTGCACTACACACGAATGGAACCCAGAACCTTTCACCTGAGGCAGCAGCCCCATCTTGCCTAATGTTAAGGCCACTTCTGCTATACACAAAGATCCTTCTAGTTCTATCTGAGTCCAATTTGCTGTCATAACAGAATGTAGTGAATGAAGAACAAGCCTTAATTACCCCCTTTCAGAGCTGCAGGCTGTAGATGGGCTGAAATGACAGCCTTACATGGATAGTTCTGGGTAAACATTTAACTTTGAACTGAAATATGGAGAGAAACGTAAGCGTTGCCTCAGAAGAAGAGAATTGCCTCCTTTTGAGCAAAAACTCCACTTCCTCTTTGAGAGCCAGCGTGGTATAGTGGTTAAGAGCAGCGGTTTGGAGCAGTGGACTCTAATCTGGAGAACCGGGTTTGATTCCCCACTCCACCACATGAGCGGCAGACGCTAATCTGGTGAACTCGATTTGTTTCCACACTCTTCAACATGAAGCCAGATGGGTGACCTTGGGCTAGTCACAGCTCTCTCAGCCCCACCTACCTCACAGGGTGTCCATTGTAGGGAGGGAAAGGGAAGGTGATTGTAAGCCGGTTTGATTCTTCCTTAAAAGGTGGAGAGAGTGAGCATATAAAAACCAACTCTTCTTCTTCCAGAGAGGCCAGAGCTTCAACCTCGGAAAGGACTGGAACTGAGTAATAAGCTACATAAACTAATGGTTGTTTGTTGTTCTGATGGCATTGACAAATGGGGGGGGGGCTGTTTTTGTTGATTATTGAATGACCCAAACAGGAAGGAACTACTATCCCCCACCCCACCATTCCTTTTCTCCTTTTCTAAAGGAACTGGTCATCTCTTTCTCTTTCTTGCCATGTAAAAAGTTCCATTGCCAATGCTCCTGGCAGCCAGCAACATTTTTTCCAAGTTAGTTCATTGGGTTTGTGGCGACGACGGTTTCTCAAAATGATGGGTAGCAGGATGAATCAACCAGAACTCCATTCTGAAGTTAAAAATGTACCCTCCTCACACCCAGTATTTTTGACCATGGCAGGCTGCATTGTTAACCCCATGCTCGTACCTGTGTTTTGTATTAATGAGTGGGCTGAGGAAGGGGAAACATGGTAGTTCTGTATGTACCCCTTCCTGTGTACCCTTGCTGGTATCTGCATACAATGAAAGTGTAGGATGACCCCTACCCAGGCAAGTTCCGGTGCTTGCCCATAGAACTGTAGAAAACCAAAAGAGTAGTAAAGAAACCAAAAGACTGTTGAGCAATCCAGGTTAGGCTTTGCTGTTAGAAACAGAGACTGCATCACAGTAAGTCAAATTTAGAGCAAACAGCAGCCCCAAATGATTAAGCAGCGCCATCCCAAGCAGAGTTAAACCCTCGGTTTAAGATTGCGATGTCAGGTTGCAATCCTAAGGGTGCTCTCCTGGGAATAAGCCCAATTGACTACCTTGAGACTTACTTCTGAGTAAACCTATTCAGGATTGCTCTCTAAGTGAGCTAAGATAAGGGAAGGTGTCATTATCTAATGTGATTTGAAGAGATCTCCTTCCACGGCCTAATCTGCTGATCAGGTCAGCCCCTTGAACTAAAACTAAAAGTGAAATGAATTTTCTCCCAAACATTGTCTTCAAAATTCACCTTTGTGAATATTTATATCAGATACTTACTATATCTTCTTTGCATATTTGCAGAACATTCACTAAATATTTGGCATCTGTTTATTTTTGTAAGAGATTTATAACCCAGGCACCTGGGATTTTAACATCCAGGTATAGATTTCAAATTCACAAATTTCACATTTGAACAGTGACAGTTTTACGATTGGTTCAGCTATGAGTGAAATCCAAGATAATTTTTATTAAGGCACAAATCATTTCCTTCAACATCCACTCTGGTTGTGGGCAGTCTCTGGTTCCTGCTGTGAAATCTCTGGTTCCAGTTACCACTCTGCAGAGTTTGAAGAGCTGAAGCCTTCTTCATACAACTGAGACTCTGCATTTGAAATAGTGCTCTTTTCATTTAGATTCTGTTTGCTAGGGTTTGGGGGTTTTCTCCCCCCCCCCCAATATGCACAGTTGGGTCAAGCTTCTCACAAACAGTTTGTAACTTTCCTCAGCATGAACGTGACTGAGGCATGCGAGCTAAAGGATAGGACACTCTCAGGTTGCTAATCCTGCAGCTGTTCCAAGAGGGCCAAGAAAAGGAACGTGTGTAAACTGGCAGAGGTGGGTGACAGAATTGGGTAGGATCAGAGACCTTGACTTACTATTTGCTGGCCAAGGCCCTTGCTTGATGCTAATACTGATTTTTACAAGCCTTCACACAGCAGGCAGCCTGTGAAGCTCCAGCACACAGGGACCCTTTTTAGATAAACAGTGCTGAAGAGCTGGATCATGATTTGTGTGGCTTCCGTGAAGTGATTCACAGACTTTATTGCTACTACCTGTGCACACTCAATGAAAGTTTGACCTCTAAATGTATAACCCACGGTGTTGGCAACATTTCAGTCTGGCAGTAGCTTAAACACGATGATGCAGTGTGGTTTTTTTCAACTGAGAGCAACATTTGCCCAAAGTGGGTACACGGAACCTTCCTGTTGCCAAATTCATTCTTCGGCAAATGCTAGTTTTAGGCTACAGTCACCTCCAATAAATGCGGTGAAGGACCCTCCTTTTGTCGTGTGTGGGTGTGAAGCAAACAAGGAAAGGCACAAACTGAGCAGGACATCATCCAGGGCAACTGAGCTGGCTCACCAGGACTTGAAACCTGTGCCAGCTACAGAGAGACCTCATGGTCTCTAGACCCCCCCCCCACCAAAAAAGGGAGGGGGGAATCACTGCATCTGAAAAGGCAGCTCCAGCCCATGAAGGCGTGTGCTACACTGTCAGTGCAATCCTATACAGAGTTACTCCAGTCTAAGCCCATTGAAATTACTCCATTAGACTGGAGTAACTCTCCTTAGGATTGTACTGTGTGCTCTTCAAGCAATACTTCTGTTGTTTTTGCCTCAACACCAGAATTAGAATTATCTAGTTATTATTACACTTTGACCTGACCTGGATGGCCCAGGCTAGCCTGATCTCGTCATATCACAAAAGCTATGTCGGGTCAGTCCTGGCTAATACTTGGATGAGAGACCCCCAAAGAATACCAGGGTTGTTAGGCAGAGGAAGGCAATGACAAACCACCTCTGAACATCTCTTGCCTGGAAAACCCAAGTCGACTGTGACTTGATGGCACTTTAATAGCAATTTGCCTCACATTTGACTGGCGGGGGGGGGGGCTCACCCAGCTCCTGAGTTATTCTTTCCTCTTTCCTGGGCTGATGGCAGCAGCTCAACTCAAGGGCAACAGTGTGGGAAAATGTCTCTACCCACTGTACTTCATCATTAGCTTTTTATCTGAGCTGTTGTCTTACTAGCAGGGGTTTGGCTGAAGAGCTGAGGAATGAGGAGGTATGGAGGAAGCAAGATAGGGTTTTCTCCCACTTTCCTACCCCTCAGCTGTTCAACCAGTTCAATACCCGAGGACATACATTTCAACCAACTTAATATCAAGAGCACTTTTGAGCCTTTACTGCACTATCTGTGCACATATGGGAAAGCTAAATAAGGGTCAGACAGCAGAAGAGAGCTATTTTTAAAAAAGGTCTGCATTCTAATCAATATCAGATTTACATTTAAATTTACAGATGCAGGAAAAGCAGAACACGCTTTCAGTATCATATGTGAAAGTACCTTCAGGCTACAATCCTATGTATACTTGTTTGGAAAGAAGTTCTATGGAAATTGCTTCAAAAACATGTATTTGTAGCTTTGGTTTAGGTTGGTAGCTTTTTCCCCTTAACATATGAGACACACTTCCATGACATCTACCCTTTTCCCCAAATAAATGTTTAAACTGTACACTAAACAGAACATGTATGGCACTGGCTGATTGTTCTTTCCTCTCTGCCCTGGAATGCAGATGTACGATTCAGACCCACATGCTGCTATTGCTTCGTCCTGTTCCAGAGTCCTTTAAAAATCTCTAATCCAATTAATCGGATTCTAAAAGAGTTTCACCTGCTGTACTTCTGCCTGTGTTTTGCAGGTGTTAAGACACTCAAGCCCTGCCCCCCCCCCCCCGCCTCCACAAAAGAGGTTGCAACACAGTAAAATTCCAGCAGGGATATGACTACATTAGCTGATTTCAGATATGCCTTGAAAGGGCTCAGGGTGTAATTACAACCCAACATTAAAATAATTTATCCGGGATTTGAAGAAAGCAAGAAGGAATAGATAAAGACATAGGAATGTTGAGGGTGTTATGCTGAAAAAGGAGGAGCCCCCCCCCCCGTTATAGGAGCCAGTTAATTCCTATCCCCGTGATGTGTACAATGTTCTCCAGGCCTCCTCCCTTTACAGGCAATTAAAAGCCAAGTTGTTCTAGGAAGAGCTTTGTAGAGTCAGCAGCTGTCAATTCCAGTTCTAGGAATTGTGGCTGCTAGTCTTGAAGGGAAACTTCCTGGAATCCTCTCTGCCATTCCATGGAACGCAATAGCAAAAGAGCTATCACAGTGACCTTAAAATTTAAGTGCAAAAGTCTGAGGTGCAGGGGCCAGGGATAAAAAGCAAGCAAAGCTGTTTTGTTTGCGGTTTCTGGCTGTTGTCAGAATTGTAATACAGTAGGATCTTTTTTTCTTTTCTTATTTCATTTTGCTCTGACACAGAGACATGGAACAGACGGACATTTTAACTGCAGAAAATAATCGCAGACCTTTGAAAGAAGGTATCAGGTTAATGGGTGAAAGCTGTCAGTTATCAATCACAGCTTCTTAGGAGGTCAGGCAGAGTGCCAGACCCTATGCAGTCAACCCTATCAGCTGGAGATCAGTTGTAATAGCAGGAGATCTCCAGCTAGTACCTGAAGTTTGGCAACCATATCTGGAACACTGGAAAAACAGTGTCTGCGTGCACATTTTGTGTGTGAACATCTGTTGCCTTGACGGGGTCGCCATAAACCAGCTGTGACTTTATAGAAAAATCACACACACGTAGGGTTCCCAGGTCAGAGGGGCAGAGCCTGAGGAGGGCAGGTTTAGGGAGGGGAGGGAGTTCAATTGCCAAAGCTGCCATTTTCTCCAGGTGAACTGATCTCTATCGGCTGGAGATCAGTTGTAATAGCAGGAAGTCTCCAGCTATTACCTGGAAGTTGGCAACCCTACACACACCACAAGGGGAACATTCATTCAGTCTGGTTAGCTATGGCTAACAATGCCAAGGCAGGGGTAGGCAGGTTAAACTTTTTTTCTTTTCTTAAGGAGCCAGCTTGGTGTAGAGGTTAAGAGCATGGACGCTAATCTGGAGAACAGGGTTCGATTCCCCACTCCTCCACATGAAGCCTGCTGAGATACTTTGGGCCAGTCGGCATATAAAAACCAACTCTTCTTCTTCTTCAGTCACAGTTCTCAGAACTCTCTCAGCCCATGCAGGCAATGGGAAATCACCTCTGGATGTCTCTTGCCCTGAAAACCCTACAGGGTCGCCAGCAGTCAGCTGCGACTTGACGGCACTTTACACACACACACACAGGCAAACATTCATGAGAGGGAAATGGGACCAGCATGCTCAGTCACAAGTTGGGTGCAGCGCAGTCCCATTTCCCTGTTATGTGCATAGGTCCATCGTGAATATAGGGACCCAATGGATCCATGAAATTTTTTCACCTAGCACCCCACAACCTAGAACAAACTCTGTATACAGTATTTCAGTAATTCTTACACCAATCCTGTAAGGTAGGTTAGTATTATCATCCCTATATTGCAGGTATAGAATGAGAGGCTGAGAGAATGTGGCTTGCCTGAAGCCACCTGGTAAATTCATGGCTGAGTTTTGAATTGGGCGGGGGGTTCTAATTTTTAACCCAAACTTAGTTATTACATAACAGCACCACCATTCTTAAGTGAGGGTGTAATGCTTTTAATCCACAGTGTTTGTACATTCTCAGTTGTCCCCGTCGGAAAAGTACATTAGCTTTTCATTTGTAGTGTGTACTCTCTACATCCTCCTTCAAGGTAGAGCTAGTGTTTCAGGGTTCTGTTTCAGGGCATTCTTCAAGGGCTTTGTCACTAGCATGGCCAACCCCACAAGAGAAAGGATAGTTATAAGGGAGGGGCAGGGTTGCCAGGTCCCTCTCCACCCCCAGTGGGAGGTTTTTGGGGTGAAGCCTGAGGAGGGCAGGGTTTGGGGTGGGACTTCAATGCCACAGAGTCCAATGGTCAAAGCTGCCTTTTTCTCCAGGTGAACTGATCTCTATTCGCTGGAGATCAGTTGTAATAGCAGGAGATCTCCAGCTACTACCCTCCAAACCCTACTCCAAACTCCCCAGGCCCTGCTCCCAAATCTTCAAGAGCTGGGGGTACTGCTCACCACCATATCCAATGCCACCTGCACCAGCAAAGAATTTAGAATTTAAATACAGCGCCTTCAGGCTTGATAGCCACATAACTTGACCATTAGGGTCTCTGTGGTTGTAAGAAGGACTACAAAAGACAACATTCCTTTCTTCTCACCTGGCCAATCTCCATCTCCTGCTATTATATCTTCCCCAGCACTGATGTTGGTACCCCCTCTTTCTACCATAGTCTGCTCTGCCAAACCTGAGGCACATATACTGTGCCATTTTTTCTACCTTTCTTTTGTTTAGAACTGCAAGCAATATGAAGCTGCTAGCTGTCATATTGGTGTTTTTTAAGTAATGAAAAGCAAAGCTATCCTATTTCTTCCCACTGTCCTATACAAAAAGGTACAACCCACCTATAGTTGCTCAAACCTCATATGGTGGAGTACCCTACGTTGATCTTTATAGAATCCAGCATGCTTTGACATTAAGATAAGGACAGGCTCTCAGATTATCATGCCTTTTGTGCTACTAACACAACAGAAAATTGAGACGAAAAAGAGAGCATACACTTCAGACAATGCAAGTTTTACATGAATGTCAGAAGCAGATGAAAGCAAAGTCCGCTTAAGCCTCATGTTAGTTTGCCAACAGGCCTGGGGGAAAAAATATCCTGTCCTGTTAATAGAGGTTTAATGTCTAGAAATGGGAAGTTGACGTTTTTCATGGCATGGAAGTAAATAACATAACCTGGTAAATAAGATACACTGAGTCTCTGTTAAAGGAATAGGGCTTTTTTTTCTGGATAGTCGGTAACCTCTTGTAAGAAGGTAACGGCAGGTCCATTTCATATATTTACACAGAGGCCAAAGTGAGTTTGTTGCCTTTTTTTGCTTTGTTGCATTGTTCAAATTTTATATGTTTAGTTGCACATATAAAGATTTTTAGGAGTATATCTTTTAAAAATGTAATGGGTGGAAGGGGCTCTGGGTGTTTCACCACAGCTGTTTGACTGGGAACTGTTGTTTTGTGATGTCGCTTGCCTCTGCTAATTGTTTGACAGTTCTTTCCAGTCATGTAACTGCCATGTGTTTTTTTCTTTTCTGAACAGGAAATGATAGAGAAGGCTGTTCAGAGAACGTGAAACGCAATTCAGGTAATATATCCACCGAGGGACTCTAATTGTTGCCTGCTTCAATAGAGCAGAAGCCCCTCCTTGGTTTATGAAGAAGGGGCCAGATTTCTCAGAATACTCAAGACATTTCATCTGAGCTGGGATACACAACAAGTTATCTCCCTTGGGGGCAATCTGAAATCAGCCACAGCACAGGGCAGCAGGTTGGTGATGATAAAAATCAACAGAAGAAATAATTCATCCAAAAGGAAGGAGCTAGATTGCTGTACATTTTAAGACATGCACACTCTGTCTTCTTAAGTTCTATCACCAGTAATGTTTGTTTGTTGAGGGATTACATTATAAGATTCTTTGCAACCCATTGTCAGTCATACAGAGGGCCTTTGGAACTCTTCTAAACCCCAAAAGCTATGGATAGCACTATGAATACAATCTGGGTTATATCAATTGCCTAAGCACATTTATATTAATTTATCTCCAGTCATCCTTCTGAAATAGGGTAATAGGCTTGATGGACTGATAGACTATGTATACAATCCATCCAATTTAAGCACTAATCGCTTTAATAAAGCAGTTTATTTATGCACTTTAGGTGACAATCGTAAAAGCACTTTCCTGAGAGTAAGCCCAATTGGATAAAATTGGTCTTACTTCTGAGTAGACCTGTTTAGGACTGCTCCCTTAATCATTTTAAATCTAAGCATACGTCTAAGTTCACGGATGAGAGTTTAGCGAGTGTAAATCTTACTGGATCCTGTCCTGTCTTAGCTCATTTTTAAGTCAATTAGAGCTGATATAGTGCAGAGTTTGTGTGTGTAAAGTGCCTTCAAGTCGCAGCCGACTTATGGCGACCCTTTTGGGGTTTTCATGGCAAGAGACGAACAGAGGTGGTTTGCCAGTGCCTTCCTCTGCACAGCAACCCTGGTATTCCTTGGTGATCTCCCATCCAAATACTAACCAGGGCTGACCCTGCTTAGCTTTTGAGATCTGACGAGATTTCTGTTTCTCCCTATATGAGCCTTCTCACCATCACATTTTATACTAAGGTGTGATTTGTAGTGTTGGCCTTGAACTATGATTCCAAGAGAGGTGCATAGGGTACCTCACTCCCCATTTTCAGAAAAATTTGCAGATCTTATTTAGGAGAGCCTTTACTGGAATTTAATCTGTTGAGGATATAGGGTTGCCAACTTCAGGTTGGAAAGTTCCTGGACATTTTGGGAATGGACCCTGAAGGGGAACCTCAGTGGCATATAATACCATAGAGTCCAAAGCAGCCATTTCCTCCAAGGGAACTATTCTCTGTAGTCTGGAGATCACTTGTAATTCCAGGAGAGGTTGGCAACCCTCTAGGGATGTTTACTGAAAATATTTATTGATTTTAAACTCTTGATTTTATATTAAGAAAGTTACTTTTTTGGCTGCTATGATATGATTACATGGCATGTTTGTATTTTGTAAACCATGTTGTACACAATTTTAAAACGAGGTAAAGGTCCCCTGTGCAAGCACTGGGTCATTCCTGACTCATGGGGTGACGTCACATCTCAACATTTACTAGGCAGACTTTGTTTATGGGGTGATTTGCCAGTGCCTTCTCCAGTCATCTTCCCTTTACCCTCAGCAAACTGGGAACTCATTTTACCAACCTCGGAAGGATGGAAGGCTGAGTCAACCTTGAGCCAGCTACCTGAAACCAACTTCCATTTGGATCAAACTCAGGTCGTGAGCAGAGCTTGGACTGCAGTACTGCAGCTTACCACTCTGCGCCACGGGGCTCTTGCTCTACAAATATTTTGTTGTTGCTGCTAATGCTGCTAATATTGCCCTCCAACGCATCATACTATGAAATTTGCTGTGCTATAGGAGGCACCATGATTGTGCACTGTGTATGTGAAATGGGTTCTCTGACATCATCTCAACATATCCTCTGTCACCGTACATGGATGTGTGCTTTCTGTGTGTCACTGTTGGGCTACACTGTGATTGGGGTGGATCATGACAGATTTGCTACAGATGCCACGAGAGCAACTGTGATTGTTGCCACTATGGCGATTTGTTTTTCTGCTGCTCTTTCTCCACTTTTGCACTGCTGGAGCGGGGAGGCATTCCCAGATCAATCAGAAGTAAAGGGAGTGATGTGCTCAGAGGGCAAGTAATCCTTCTGTAAACCTTTTCAGAGGGGAAAGAGAGGTGTGCCTCAGCTACCAGAAATGTTGGTAATAGCATATGTGGACCCTCCTTGTCAATCCTGCTCCCTGTCATATCCCCCTTTGCACCTCCTTCTGGAAAGGTTTCTACCATTGTCCCTCCCCTAGCCACCATGCCTTCCCTGTTTATGAGGGGAAAGGGATATATGGATGCAATGGAACAAATCCAGCATTCATGAAGAAAACTAGATTAACCCCCAAACCCACAGTTCCAGGAGGAAATACATACTAAGCTTAACAAACTTGCAAGAATCAATTACATCGGTCATAAAAAATTACACAATCCAGTTCCACAAGTTAGGATTGCCTTGGCCTAGACACACCCTGATTCCTAGGAAAGACGGAGGCAGATCCCGTTCATCCTGCTCCTTTGGGCTGCCAAACTAGGCAAGAGCAGGCTGGATTATGACTAATCTGGATAGGAGACTTTCTAGAAATGCCTCATTATTCTTGATGAGGCCATAGCCTTCCTTACAGCTCCTTGCTGATGCAATAATTTCCTTCAGATGAGATTTTTAACTCAAGGGTGTAGCAAGAGCAAACATTCTTTGTTAGTTCCCTCAGGGGGAGATAAGAATCTTACTCCTTCGGGAATCACAGTTCTATATTCATCTGCTTCTCCTTGAAGTTGGAATTGATGAACAATTGTTACATCTCTATGCAGCAGGAAATACAGGGGTACTTACCTATGCCTCTCAAGGTGACAGTCTTGCATGGCTCTCAGAGACCTGCCTTAGCCAAGCCAAAACCCTAAATAGCCTCCTGTAATATGCTACAGGGAGACCACTTTCAAAACAAACCCCTGAGACAAAGCAAAGGCATTGTAGCTGTAAAATGTTTAATTAGCTTGCCCTGAAGAATGTGTGCCTCCTGACATCTGATTGGATAGATAACACAGGTGTGCCTCTACTCGCAGTTAGAATTCCTGGAAAAGCATGAATGATTAAAGTAGCAGTTAATCTGAGACTGGGAGGGCTGTTGTGAAATACAGAGATCTCTGCAGGACATAAGAAGCTCATGCTGCCCCCTCTCCCTTTTGGCAAATGGTTGTCGGCTAGCTAGATCACTGTGAATTGCTTTGCTAATCACTTTAACGCCTGTATTTCGCTGAAGTACCGTAGTTGTCTTACCAGCGCCCCAAGAGACATTTCCTTGTCATTCAGAGTCTCTTGCAAACAAGCGCTTGTTTTTCTGGCAAGCAGGAAGCGGTCTATGGACAAAACGTCAGGCTCAGATATAATATGGAAAAAGAACATATTCATGTTTGTATTATCTCTTTAAAGAATGTGAGTACAATATGCAGCGAGTGAAATGGAAAGCCAGGACAGCCTCCACATTTTGGTTGGACTCTTAACAAGATGCCCTACAGTGTCTTCCCTGACTATGCATGCCACTCCATTGTGCATATGTGTGCCTGTACATACACACTTCTGGAGGGGGAAGTGGAATGTTCAGCGGAGATGGGATTCCATACAGTCCACCCTTTGAACCTGTCATCTCTTCCAGCCTAGAGATCAGTTGTACTTTGGGGAGAACTCCTGGCCTCCCCTGGAGGTTGGTAACTGTAGCCTAGGGTTGCCAGGTCCCTCTTCACCATCGGCGGGAGATTTTGGGGGCGGAGCCTGAGGAGGGTGGGGTTTGGGGAGGGGAGGTACTTCAATGCCATAGAGTCCAATGGCCAAAGCGGCCATTTTCTCCAGGTGAACTGATCTCTATCGGCTGGAGATCAGTTGTAATAGCAGGAGATCATCTGTTATTACCTGGAGGTTGGCAACCCTACTGTAGCCCCATTGGCTTTAGATGAACTAAAAAAATCACACTGTTTCTTCCAGGTGCCTGTCTCAGCATGAAATTGAAGATGGCATTACTAGTCCCCAAGATTGCAGGGGTCTCTGGGGCAATCTCCAAATCATGATGGAAGCAGATGGGCCATGTGTCTCTGTTTGCCAACAGGCCCTCTGTCAAGTCATGCGCCTTGGAAGATGCTTCCAACATGCCTGCCCTTCATATTAGCAATGCCACACAATATATCCCAACATTATTTTATGGTGTAAAAATAAAATAAAATAAAATAGTGGAAACAGTGAGGGGAAATGCATACGGTAACCTTGGGTCAGTCACTTTCTCTTAGCCTAAGCTACCACACAGGGTTTTGGTTGTGAGGATAAAATGGGGGAGAGGAAACGATGTTGTGGGCCACTCTGAGTTCCCCTTTGTGAAGGAAGTATGATATATCTAAAATAAACAGATCTTGTGGGGGGTGATTCGAAATAATAGTGGGGTTCAGGCAAACAACATGATAACATTTGGCCACAGATTGCAGTTTCCCTGACCTGACTTGCTTTCCTCTCAGTCACACAGCAATTGTGGGGAATCCAAGTGCTACAGGGCCCAATTTGCATTGGGATTGCAGAAGCAGGGGAGGGAGCCCCAGCATTCCCACACACCCCCCATTTTCCTAAGCAAAAATGGCTCCGGGGGTGTTATTTTCACGGAATACTGCGCTTGGGGCAAAAAGCACCACCCAGAGCCATTGTGGCTTGGAAAAACAATGTGGGGTGAAGGCCGGAGTCTCTCTTCCCCTAACGTTGTGGTCCAAGTCGGGCCCTGTGGCTGTTGGGTAAGTAAATTCCCTGCAGCTGCTGTGGGGAAAGTGAGTTGTGTTGGAGGAACCCCAACCTGACTCATGGCCTGTGTACTTTGGCCCTGGTTTAATTCATCCAGCAGAACGGAACTGAAGTAGAACTAAAACATACTCTGCACCATAGTTTAGAGTTAATTAAAAGTTGCTAGACTGGTTTAAGTTAATGGACAAAAGGGGCCGAGGATAAAATGTCATATCTTATATATCTGCATATATAAAGTAAGAGATTGTTGAAAAGCTTAACTTTATAGAGACATTACTGTATGAGTTGCATCCCATGATTAGCCACTCCTCACTTCTCCAGATCTTTTCTCATTTACATGAGCAGCTTAAATGAGCTCTGAACTCATGTGGAACCATAAAGACAAAAGAGTCCTTCTGTATCAGAGCAATGGTCCTTCTTCCTCTTTGTTGGCTTCCTAGAAGTAGCTGGTTGGCTACTGCGTGAACAGAATGCTGGGCTAGGCAGGCCTTTGGTCTGATCCAGCATGGCTCTTCTTATGTTCTAGTCTAGTATCCTGTTTCATACAGTAGCCAATCGGTTGCTCTCGAGGGCCAAGGTCTTCTCTTGAGGGTGCCTCCTAGCTCTAGTATTCAGCAGTTCCGAGCCACAGGACTTTGAGGTTCCTTTTCTCATTGTGACTAATAGATATTGAAGGAGTTGTATCCTGCATGAATCTGTCTAGTGCCTTTTAAAAGCCATCTATGCCCAGAGACATCACTATACCCACAGGCAGGGAATCCCATAACTTAATCATAGCTCCACTCATAGGTACCAGACCCAGCCAAAGATTCCTCTGAGCTCACCCTCACGCTCAGAAGAACACATGCAATCCTTGAACTGAACGTTTCTTCTATCGTTCCCCAGTGGAAATTTACTTGGCTTCCAGGACAACTTAGGCTTCCAGATGTTTGCACCCCAGCCCCTCCCCTCTTGGCAGCCATAGCTCCACTCCTGAGGACTGATATATTGCAACTTGTGATTTTTCCTGTTCCTGGGAAAAGGCTCAGAATCTCACATGAGTTCACAAGTCCAACATGATTAGGCAACATATATAAGAAGTTATCTGTGCAAGAAAGCCAGCATGGTGTAGTGGTTAAGAGTGGTGGACTCTAATCTAGAGAACCGGGATTGATTTCCTATTCCTCCACATGAGCAGCAGACTCTAATCTGGTTGACCCGGTTTGTTTCCACACTCCTCCTCATGAAGCCTGCTGGGTGACCTTGGGCTAGTCACAGTTCTCTCTGAACTCTCTCAGCCCCACCTATCTCATAAGGTGTCTGTTGTGAGGAGAGGAAGGGAAGGCAATTGTAAGCCAATTTGAGACCCCTTAAAGGTAGAGAAAATTGGGGTATAAAAACCAAGGCCAAAAACGCATGGTCCCTTAACCCACTTTATTCCCCGTTTCAGCCAGGATCAAATTGACCTGGGCTGGGGGGAAACTGTTCATATTACCTTGAAAAGCAGGGGCGAAACTGTGTGCAAATCCATCAATGTAAACAGAAAGCGCGGGAGACGTGCACAGTTCCTGTTTAGCTTGCAACACCCCCGCCCCCGGTGATTAGTCATTTCCCAGGGCAGGGAAGACCCTCATTGGCCAATTTGAAATGACCAATCTCCGGGGGGGGGGGTGCCAAACTAAACAGGAACTTCATGTCTCCCGCACTTTGTTTACATGGATCGACTGGCGCAGTTTCGTCCCTGCTTTTCAAGGTAATGCGTACAGTTTCCCCCCCAGCCCGGGTAAATTTGATCCTGGCTGAAATGGGGAATAAAGTGGGTTAGGGGACCATGCGTTTTTGGCCCAACTCTTCTTCTTCTTCAAGACCAATTGCTGTCAGACCTGACTCTATACAAAGAAGAAGAAGTTTCAAGCTCGATTTAAGGCATCTCTTGGACTTAAGGATTGAGGCACATGAGATGCCAGTCTATAAAGGCCATTTCAGGGGTCGTTAATTTTCCCCCTGAACATGAATAAAGGGAAGAACTCATGGCCCCATTCTAACGTACTTGTTAGGAAGGAAATAATAGCCCCATTCTTCATAGGTGTAGTTCTATGTAGTTGTTTCTCATATTTTTTCGGGTTGGACTGCATAAGATTTCCTTTCTTGGGAGTAAATCCCCATTACTTCTGGGCATGGAGGAAGGCAATGGCAAACCACCTCTGAATGTCTTTTGCCTTAAAAACCCTGTGGGGTTGTCATAACTCAGCTGTGACTTGACTGGAAAAAAAAGAAAACTTGCTGAGAATTGTTTCCATGTTTATGTCCCACACCAGCCTGTCTAGCTCCTATGAAGTGTTGGGCCAGCCTGAAAAGAAGTTGTATTGCCAACTCCACTCCCATCCTCAAATTGACCCCCCCCCCCATTTTCAGTGTTACTGGAGTGACATGGAAAGGTACAATATGGAAGAATTTTCCCTGCCACTAACATTAAGATTGAGATTAAATGAGTTGAGGTTCGCAAACTTTCTAGATTCAATAGCTAAGGTGTGGACAACATAAGCAGGGGCGTGTGGAAACAATGTATGGTAGAGACATGGGGTTCAAAAAAGGATGAAACAAGGAGAAAGCGTAAACTGGGCAAAACCTCAGAGAGGGCCTGTTGCAGCATGTCCCCCACCAGGACCTCCTTTCTACCATAGAGAATGTAGAATTTTTACCCTGCTGGCCCAGGTTCCAAGTCACTAGACCTCAATGAGATGTTCACTTTTCTAACTTTGCTCCACAACAGGAATAAGAACCTTTTACTGATTACCACCACAGACTTGTAAAGAGACAATCAGAAGGCATCAAATGATTGAAGGTTGTTTGCTAATTGGTACTTCCCTGGCTTCCAGTCAGTGTGATTCTTGGGTGGGAATGGTTTTGGGCAGTTTTCTCTATCCTGTGTGAGTTCTCTTGGACAGAATGTCTTGCAGGAGCTTTTAGTTTGTTAAATCAATGCATCCTTTTCTGTTCCATTATTCCCAGTCAATATCTCTGAGCCCAGGTTAGTTTCATTTTAAATCAGCATTTAAGCTTAGATACACAGAAGTATTGCACATTCAGATTCCATAGTGATTTCCTCGAAAACTCCTGCATCTATCTTTCTGAAAATGTCCAGGGATTCTACCAAGGTTCATCTCTACATTCTCTGTGAGTTTCATGCAAACCCCCCCCCGCCAATGCTGTGCCCACTACCTATTCTCAGAATTCCCAAAGTGTCCACAAGCACAACAAGGTTGGAGCCCCCTGTATGTTTGTCTCAATGGGGCAAACAACAGCTCTATGGGGACATTTCGGTCAAAAAAGAGCATGGGGGGCTTAAAACTCATGCCTTTTGTGCCATTGTCCTATTTGGGGTCCTTCACACTTGCTATTTTTAAAACAAACAAACAAACAAAATACTTTGGAGCACTCCCAGCAACTCCTAGCTCAAGTGTTACAAGTTCTGTACTACCACTGCCTTATCGAAGTGCTTCCAAGTAATCTGGCCTTGACTTCATGAGCACGGTCTAATGCCCACTTGTAGCAGTGTCTCATTTTATGGATATATCACCATCTTCATCCCTTTATAGCATTCCTAGCTTCTATGTTGAACGTAAAGAATTTATCGTTATGATGTCTCAAGAAGTACAAATGGTGAGAACGACCAGTGTAAATCCTTGTTTACAGCTGCATCCACATGGGGCCATGAAAATGTATACCTGCCTAGGGCTGTTGGAAAAAAAACGGTAAAATTCGGATTCGGCAAAATCCGGCCCATTTTGATCCAGAAATGCCGAAGTCCGAACTCCCCCCGCTTCAGATCCGTGGAATTCGGCGCGAGATTTGAGTTCGGGGAAAAATTCGGCCGAATAAAGCCATAAAAACCACATTCGCGCCTTTTCACAGCATTTTTGGGTGTAGAGCCCCCAAAATTTCAGCGTAGCTTGAGGGGACCCTTCTTGCAAGAACCCCCAAGCTTTGTGAAGATTGGGTCTGGGGGGGCCGGGATATGGGGCCCGGAAGGGGCCCCCCCCTTAATGTGCATATTTATTCCATTTTACAGCACACAGTCGCACCACTCCGTGGCTGCAGAGGGGGCATTTTGTGGGGTAGAGCTCCCAAACTTTCAGCGTAGCTTGAGGGGACCCATCTTGAAAGAACCCCCAAGTTTTGTGAAGATTGGGTAGGGGGGGAGAGATATGGGGCCTGGAAGGGCCCCCCTTAATGTGCATATTTATTCCATTTTACAGCACACAGTCGCGCCATTCTGCGGCTGCAGGGGGGGCATTTTTTGGGGTAGAGCCCCCAAACCTCCGCTTGAGGGGACCCTTCTTGCAAGAACCTCCAAGTTTGGTGAAGATTGGGTCGGGGGGGCCACTTATGGGGTTCCCCCCTTTTCCCTATTGGGATGAATGGGATCAGCAGATCCTGTGTGCATCTAGAGAACGGCAAATCCAAGGCAAAACCTCCCGTGCTAACCATTGCAATGCAAAGCAACACGCGACCTTTGGAGTGTGCAATTGAAATTGGCAAACTCCAAGGCAGAGGCACTCAGGCTTTAGTTTAGAAAAAACAACTCATATCACATGCATTTCAAAAACCAAACTTGGGGTGTGTGTGGAAGAGATGAAAATCACCATGTCTAAAAAAGGTGCGGGGAAGGCACCAGGCTCAGTGCCTGCGCTCTCCCCACATTTGCTGCCCAAGCAGGGGAGAAAAGAGCCAGAAGGGATGGGGTGGGGTGGGAGGAGAGCTGCTTGTTCAGCGGACCATTTTGAATGGGAACGCCAGACAGACCCAGCTTGACCACCATTGGCCGCGGGAGAATGCTGCTTACTAAGTGACGGTTATGCTGCTGCTTCGGAGCACCCGGATTCGCCGAATTTATCCGGCGATCGCGCCGAACTTGCCGAATTCGGCACGTTGTTTTCCCACCTTTTTTGAATTCGGTTGCATCTGAACTGAAAACCCCCGAATTGGGGAAAATTCAGCTGTTTTTTTCAGTTCGGACGAACCGAATCGACAGCCCTATATCTGCCATGGTGGTAGCAGCAAACAGTGCGGGATTGGGTGGAGACTTTGTCCATATTGCACACACACCATTTGTGAGTAGGGTTGCCAACCTCCAGGTACTAAAGATAAAGATTAGCCTGCTGTAATAGGAAGTATGGCAAACCAACAGCAGAATAGGCTAATAAACACACCAGTAGTAACGATGAGAATAATAGTATAATACAAATCCATACGGAGAATTAGCTGCTGTAGTTTAAAAGAACCCTTTCTCCTGCGTGGGGTTTTAAAGCCCCTACATCTCCCCATAGTTGGCTGCCAGACTCGGAATACGGAAAGACAGAGAGACCGTAAGAGCAGTTGGAAATCTGACTGAGCAGTGCCCTGGGAACACTAACCAAAAATTTGCTGCTTTTCTGTACTTGAAATGCTTGAACAGATCAAATGCTTCCATAAATTAAATGAGCTTCTCATGGAAAGCCAACGCTGTTATTAATGAGCCACACCCTTTCAGAGCATAACAAAGAAAACTCCTATTCTGCCCTGCCTTTTAAACTGATGTCTGACTAAGACAGAGTTCTTGGAAAATTTAAAAAAAAAAAACACGCACACACAAAACTCAATTACACAACAGCATAATGTCCTCTTCCTGCTGCCTTTACATAACACCATTGATTCGTTTCATCTCTCGGGGTTGATAAATATCTGTCTGTTCATTTATTTATTTATTTTTGGCGAGGCCAGCCTTGTTGCGACAGAGTGTGGAATTGCCTTTTCTCTCACTCATTGTGTTTTGCTTAGCCTTCCTGGCTGACAAACAGCAGGCTTCATCCTCCTTTCATGAAACCAAGGTCTGTTGTAATTCTGTGTTAGGCCTCGTCTCTGGCCCAGTTTTCTTCTGAGCTTTGCCAAGGAATATCAGGAGCATCCTTGTTGATAACGACGGGGCTGGCATGGTGTGGCTTGTGTGAGTAAAGGGCCCTGGTCTGGAACAAAGGTGTGCAAGTACATGAGGGCACCATGTCTATGAATGAATGCAAATAGCATAGGGTTGCCGACCTCCAGGTAGTAGCTGGAGATCTCCCGTTATTACAACTGATCTCCAGCCAACAGAGATCAGTTCCCCTGGAGAAAATGGTCGCTTTGGCAATTGCGACCTAACGTTTACTAGGCAGACTTTGTTTACGGGGTGGTCTATAGGACATCTACATAACACAACATAACATTTAATATATTACCAAATGTACCTTGCTTTGATCTAAATTTTTAAATGAACATAAAATGAGTTTATGTTCTGTTTCACAGAAGCAAACCTGGGTGTGCCACTGAATGTATTTTAAACAAGCAGTCTGATCTCTATCAGCTAGAGAGCAGTTGTAATAGCAGAAGATCTCCACCTAGTACCTGGAGGTTGGCAACCCTACTTTGTATCAATGGCTGGGGAGCACAAGCAGAAGGATGCTGTTGCAGTCATCCTGCTTGTCGGCTTCCTAGAGGCAGTTGGTTGGCCACTGTGTGAACAAAATGCTGGACTTTATGGGGCTTTGGTGTAATCTATCATGGCTCTTCTTATGTTGTTATAATGTATGAAGAGACATTTACTATTGAATTGACAAGATGTACTTGGAGACAGCACAAAATAAAGCAGATGTTTTGCAGCTAGTGGCCCGTGACTTTAGCCATCAAGAAATAAAAGCAAACAACCCTACAAAAGTAACTGGGTGGGATTACCTTATTGCAAATATATATTAAAATGGGGGACACTCAAGGACTTGCAGGAGGCATCTCATATTCCCCTCCCATGCTTTTTCCTGTTTCCCTTCCCTGCAAGCCCCCATAGTGTTTCCTCTTTTCCTGCTTCCTTCTCTCCTTCCCACCCACCAGCCAACTTACCTTTATCTGCCCTCCTATCCACATTGATAATTAGATGCTTTGATCATTCAAAGCTAAATATGAGTTAAGTGTCTTCGTGTCTGGCGACTCTGAAAAGATACCATAGAGGGCTGACAAGTTCAGTAGCAACATGTGGAGAACAGTATTTGCCACAAGGTTCTGTAATTATTACTAGAAAGACCATCATCCAGAGACTTATCAAAACAGCAAAGGTTTGTTTTAATCAAGTTTGCTTTTTGAGAACTGGATTGTAGGATATGGCTGAAAAAGCAATAGGCAAAGGTTTATGAAAGCATCCTTCTCAAGGTAAGTGCTTCAGGGATTATTTTCTATCACACAAAACAAAATGGGAGTTAAACACCTTGCTCCTTTTTATTTAGTTCTGAGGTGAAAGTGCCACTGACAAAGAGGGACAGATGAACCAAATGGGGGAAGTTCAGATCTGGCGAGGAGCCCAAAGGTTAGAGTTGCCAGGTCCCTCTTTGCCACCAGCGGGAGGTTTTTGGAGTGGAGCTTGAGGAGGGCGCGGTTTGTGGAGTGGAAGGACTTCAATGCCATAGAGTCCAATTGCCAAAGCAGCCATTTTCTCCAGGGGAACTGATCTCTATTGACTGGAGATCAGTTGTAATAGCAGGAGCGCAAGCAGTAAACACTGTGACACACGCTTCTGTGTTTACTGCTTGCGCTGCCCGTGTGGCAAATTTTACATAGGTTCATCGATTAGACCGATTAAAATGCGCATATTAGAACACAAATCTAGAATACGGGCGAAAATAGCTTCTGCCCCGGTAGTAGAACATTTTCTTGAGCAGCATCATAATGAAAATGAGCTCCGCTATTTTGTAATTTGGCGACCTCAAAGGAAACGTTTCAATAGAGGTGACAATGAAAGATTGTTAAGACAGAAGGAGGCTTTTTTCATTCACCTCCTGAATACGATGTCTCCAAATGGGTTAAATCTAGATAATGATCTGCCATGTTTTTTATAAGTCTGAGTTGGCTTCTGTTTAAATGCACACTGTCACTTTAAGATTTCTAACTTGCCTTTGGTATGCATCACCAGCAACCGTGCACACCTGGGTTTTCCTATGTAATTGAGTAAGGCTGTGTTTGACTTTACTAGCTGCACTATGTGATGTACTTTGCTGACGTCTGATTGAATTAATTTGTACTTACCCTGCATGGGAAAGAATTATGAATGTATAACAGCACTTTTTTGTGAGTATATTGTATAAAATCCAATTATATTTTAATAGTCATAATCTTTATATATGTAAATACTGATTGTATAACATTAATTTTAGGAAGGACTGAAGAAAGATTTCCACTGCTGTGGATCTGAAACGGCCGTATCCATTGATGATTGTGGCTTTATATGGACTTTATACACAAAGATTACAATACTAATACTTACCTGGTACTCTGTTGAGACCTTTGGAATAATTTCTGCTTTATGCAGATTGTACATATTGTATATATTTGTGCTTTGAATGTGTCATGTATATGGTCCTTGTTTCATCTCAGTAGCTTATAAAATTCACACTTTGTGTATATATATCATCCTGTACTGTTTTCCTAACCTCGTGGTATTAGTACAGAGGTGCCTTTTTTCTCCCCCCAACCTCCAGGTAATAGCAGAAGATCTCCTGCTATTACAACTGATCTCCAGCTGATAGAGATCAGTTCGGCTGGAGAAAATGGCCGATTTGGCAATTGGACTCTATGGCATTTTAGTCCCTCCCCTCCCCAAACCCCGCCTCCTTAGGCTCCTCCCCAAAAATCTCCCACCGGTTGCCAAGGTGGACCTGGCAACCCTATGCCATATAGAAAAACCAAGTGTTTCTAATGTTTGTGGTTAGCTTATATTCAGGACTTTCAACAGTTTTGGTCTTTCAGTCAATTGAAATGTGTTACTCACGTGGCATATGGTAACCAGATTACTTTGGCACTTAATGGAAGTAAACAAACATTGAGTGCCAGAAAATATAAAAAGTCCTTAAATGTCTTCTTTTGTGAACAAAGGATATTACATTAGTTGGTTACTTTGTGTTGTGTGTGTTTTACTGTACAGTTTTTACCTTGTGGGGAGCTTTGAGCAGGTCCTTGCAGCCGCTGCATATAAATTTTCTTAATTAATTAAACCATAATTTAAGAGAAACTAAATCTTTGTATATAGCTGTACTTTTTAATTTTGTTAGGACTAAACAGTACTAAATAATTTCAGAAGCTGAAGCATTGGGCCTTCTGCAGTAGGAGGGGCACTTCTTGGGTGAAGATGGAACTTGATGGCTACAGATATGACATTATCCTCAATCTTGGCCTGAGGTTGAAATAAATGAAAGGATAATACCATCCAATGGAGCTTTTTTGGTTTGAGGAAGGGCTCTTTTCTCAAGCAGTAGAGGATGTTGAACCAGAAAGTATACAAGACAGCTTTGAAAGAAATTGTTGTGCGATGACTCCTCCTAAATAGGGTTGCCAACCTCCAGGTGGTAGCTGGAGATTTCCTGGTCTTACAACCGATTGCCAGGTGATAGAGATCAGTTCACCTGGAGAAAATGGCCTATTTGGAAGGTGGACTGTATGGCCTTATACTACATTAGAGTCCCTCCCCTTCTCACACCCCGCCCTTCTCAGGCTCCACCCCCAAAATCTCCAGGTATTTCCCAACCCGGAGCTGGCTACCCTACTCCTGAAAAAGGCATCCCTGGATCCAAATGACCTAAACAATTATCAACCAGTGACTAATATTTCATTCTTAAGTAAGGTGCACAAGGAGATGGTGGCTACTCAGCTTTATTCAGTCTTTCCCCACATGCCATTTAATATGTACATCAATATGTCATCCGGGGATTTGGAGTGAGGTGTCACCAATATGTAAATGAACCCAGCTCTATTTTTCCTTAATAGCTAAGTCAGTCAGATGGGTCTGTGGAAGTCCTGAATAGGTACCTGGAGAAGGTAATGGGATGGATGTGGGCCTATAAACTGAAGCTCAACCCAGTCAAGATAGAGGTAATGTTGGTTTGTGGAAAAGCTGCTCAGGGACTAGGGTTGCCAGCTGCGGGTTGGGAAATACCAAGAAATTTTTGGGGCGGAGACTGAGGAGGGTGGGGTTTGGGAAGGGACTTCAATGCCATAGAGTCCAATGGCCAAAGCAGCCATTTTCTCCAGGTGAACTGATCTCTATCAGCTGGAGATCAGTTGTAATAGCAGGAGATCTCCAGCTAGTACCTGGAGTTTAGTACAGAAGCTAAAATATTTAACAATGTGCAAAAATGTTTATAAGCTACTAAGTCACATACAAACACATCAAAGTGAACATGTAACAAACATGACCTACAATATGACAAACAAAATGACAAGTTATTTCCTATGGGATCAAGAATTTTATGAACAGATTGATGGAGTAGCTATGGGAAGTCCACTCAGTCCAGTAATAGCAAACTTTTACATGGAATATTTTGAAAAGACAGCATTAGAATCAGCACCTTACAAACCTACAGTCTGGTTCAGGTTCGTAGATGATACATTTACCATTTGGAGCCATGGTGAAGAAAAATTAATGGACTTTCTAAACCATCTTAATAATATCCATCCAAACATTCAGTTTACCATGGAAAAGGAAATTGAGGGTAAACTCCCATTTCTTGACACCCTTGTCATCCGTAAATCAAACCTTCAGTTAGGTCACAAGGTCTACCGGAAACCAACTCACACAGATCGCTACTTACACAAAAACTCCAACCACCACCCCCGACAGAAAAGAGGAATAATCAAAACATTAATGGACCGTGCAAGACGGATCTGTGAACCACAGTTTCTCAAGGAAGAAACTAATCATCTAAATCACGCACTGCTAGCAAACAGCTATTCCAGAAATGAAATCAGAAGGGCCATTAAACCAAACAAAAATCAGAAAACTCAGGAAAAACAGTCTCCCATAGGAAAGGTATTCTTGCCATTTATTAAAGGAGTCACTGATAGCATGGAGAAACTTTTGAAAAAACATAACCTACAAACAGTGTTTAAACCCACCAAGAAAATACAACAGATGCTATGATCAGCAAAAGACAAAAGAGACCCCCTCACCTCTGCAGGAGTGTATCGTATACCTTGCAGCTGTGGACAAGTTTACATCGGGACAACCAAACGCAGCATACAAACAAGGATAAAAGAACATGAAAGATACTGCAGACTTGGCCAACCTGAGAAATCAGCAGTGGCTGAACATGGACTGACACAAACAGGACACAGGGTCTTATTCCAAGACACTGAAAGACTGGACAATTCTACCAACTATTTTGTCAGATTGCACAGAGAAGCCATTGAAATTCATAAACATCAGCACAACTTTAACAGAAAAGAGGAGAGTTTAAGAATGAATAAGGCTTGGCTTCCTGCCCTGAAAAACCTCCAGACAAAGACAACATTCAACAATAGCCATACAGATTAGCTTTGGATTACACACATTAACAGATCACTTCAGGATACAATGGTTCCATATTAACATACCATACCCTCATTAGCACATTATCTTGATACTTACAGGACAATACTTTTGCAGGACAATACTCAGCTCAAGCCCAACCCCTTTCTGACTATATATTACTCTTCCTACACCCTTGACACTGAGAGACACTGTCCTTCAGTGTTACTACTCTGAAGATGCCTGCCACAGTTGCTGGCGAAACGTCAGGAAAGAAAATTCCAAGACCACGGTTACACAGCCCGGATAACCTACAAGAACCAAAATGACAATTGTACAATAAAGTCAAGCAAGTTCCAATAATGTCTCTTGATAGAGTACAATAGGTTCCTTGAAGAGAGATATCATGTAGTCTTATAATAGCCAGAATTAAGATGCGGATACAGCCTTTTCAAATTCTTAATTAATAATTCTTCATCAGTCTTTCCCATATTATAAAAAAGTGCAAATTATGCATTTATAGTCAAAAAAGCTAATGTTTTACAATATATAAAAATATTTAACAGACAACATGTAACTATATTTAACAGACAGCATATAGCTGTTACAATATTCCTACATTTCACAAACAGCATATAAATAGCATACTTACAATCACTGGTTTTCATATATTTCTACATCAGTAAGTTGTAGGTTACATCACACGTCCCAAACAGGGACTATGCATTCTTACCCTGTTTGGGATGTGTGATGTAACCTACAACTTACTGATGAATATGTAGAAATATATGAAAACCAGTGATTGTAAGTATGCTATATTGTAGGTCATGTTAGTTACATGTTCACTTTGATGTGTTTGTATGTGACTTAGTAGCTTATAAACATTTTTGCACGTTGTTAAATATTTTCGCTTCTGTACTAATTTTCTGATCCTTGTGATACCAGTACAGTGGTGTCCTTTTTCTCTCCACTCCAGTACCTGGAGGTTGGCAACCCTTTCAGGGACTGTGGTGTCGGCAGGTCCTGGAGCGGGTTGTTAGCTTGGGGGGTACTATTGGATCCTGGCCAATGGTTGGAGCCTTATGTTTCCTCTGTGGCACACAGTACTTTTTATCAGTTCTGGCTGATTTTCCAGCTACAACCATTCCTTGCAAAGCGTGATCTGGTCACACTGATCCATGCTCTGATCACATCCACATTACAATACTGTTATGCATTCTATGTGGGGCTGCCTTTGAAAATGGTCTGGAAACGTCAGTTGGTCCAAAATGTGGTTGGTAGGCTATTGGCATGAGTTGGTTATAGGGACTGTATCACCCCTGTACTGAAAGATCAGATGGTTACCCATCTGTTTCAGGGTACAATTCAAAGTGCCAGTTCTTACCTATAAGGTCTTCAATGGCTGTCTCCTCCCATACTACCAGCCCACCAGTTAAGATCTGTCTCTCAAGCCCTGATCTCTGGGCCCCTACCTTCAGCAGTGAGGTGGGTTGAGATTAGAAACAGGGCATTTTCTGTGGTGGCACTTCACTTCTGGAATGCCCTCCCCCTTGAGGCATGCCAGGCCAAAACACATCTTTTCACGCAGGCCAGCTTTTTAATGGTCTTCTGTTTTATGGATAGATTTTATGCTGTTTATGTCAAATGGCTTATTTTTACTTGCCTGTTTTTGTGACATGGTTTTAATATTAAGCCAACTTGAGCAGGACTCTGAAGAGGCAGCATAGGCATATCCTAAATAAATAAAATATGAACACCTCTGTAGGCAAAACTGTGCCGTCTCCTTAATTTAAAGAAACTATTTGATAACACTTTCTCTTCCAAGAATATTTGCTGCAAGGATTTTGGTTTAATTAAGGCAGACAATAAGAATTGCAAGGTAACTAGAAAAACAGGTTAAACTGAATGTAGTTATAATAAGCTTTGAATGGAATTTGCTACTGAAGAATTGACCTACTTTTAGCTACCAAAGCTGTCATTTCAAAGCAAACTTTTGTTGCATTGTTACTTGGTAACTCTGTGCAAGCTTTTGGATTCCTGATGGGCTCTTCTTATTTTTCAACCTTCCAAAACTACTTTTCAATGCTAACTTCAAATGAAATGAGCTACCAACTGAAAGTGCAAAGACAATAAGCTAGGTTTGCCTACCTCCAGGTGGGAAGTAGAAATCTTCCAGAATTATAACTGATCTCCAGACTACAGAGATCAGTTCCCCTGGAGGAAACAGCTGCTTTGGAGGGTGGACTTGTGGCATTATACTTTGCTCAGGTCTCCTCCCCAAACCCTGCCCTCTACAGACTCCACCTCCAAAATTCCAGGAATTTCCCAACCCAGTGGGGACCAGAGTTCTCCCAGAATTACATCTCCAGACTACACGAATCAGTTCCCATGGAGATCATGGCATCTTCAGAGGGTGGACTCTATGGCATCACATTCCTGTTGAGTTCCCTCCCCACCCCAAAATCTGCTGTCCCTGGGCTCCATCCCCAAATCTCCAGGAATTTCCCAAGCCAAAGTTGGTAACCTAATGTCTTCATGCCCTTCCTAGGACATAAGCCCTCCATGCCATTTCCCAACCTAAAACAACTCCAGGGAGCCAATATTTGCCCTGTTGAGGAAGCCTACATGTAGCCTTCAGTACAAGTAAGGCCCTTCTCCCTGTCTTTCATGGCCCAATCCAAAACAGCCCCCACTTACCTGGGAGTACAGTTCCAGACTTGGCCATAGCAGGGTATGTCTGATCAAAAGTCCCCATGGTGGGCCCAGGAAGAATGGAAGGAAAATGTAATGTATAAATAGGTCCTAAGATTAGGGTTGCCAACCTCCAGGTTGTGGCTAGAAATATCCTGCTATTATAACTGATCTCCAGGTGTCAGAGATCAGTTCACCTGGAGAAAATGGCTGTTTTGGAAGGTAGACTTCATGGAATTATAGCCCTTTGAAGTCCTTCCCCTCTCCAAACCCTGCTCTCCTCAGTTTCCCCCCCCCAAAAAAAAAAATCTCCAGGTATTTCCCAACCCAGAGCTGGCAACCCTACCAAAGATACCATGTTGGAGATCTCTCTCTGTGGAGTAAGACGGCCACTTTCATACATCATGAAGTTACATTGTCTTCTATCAGTTGAAAATTATGTGTGAATGTGTCTTGTGTGTTGTCATGTGAGAGGTACAAGTGCAGTTCTTGATTGCAGTTACTGAAGATTCTGATAGCTCTGTCTTTATCAAGCCCCTATGGGTCTTGCCCCAACTGGCAACTTAAGAGATGTCAAGCGGAAGTTCAGTTCTAACCTAAGGAGAAGATGAAGAAGAGTTGATTTTTATATGGCGATTTTCTCTACCTTTTAAGGAGAATCAAATCAACTTACAAACTCCTTCCCTTCTTCTTCCCACAACAGACACC